>NW_027286985.1:50485276-50897776 GCF_022747635.1 Hetaerina americana | reverse complement strand
TATTCTTCGAAATATACGTGTTAGATACGGGCCCACTACTACTCGTACACGTCAGAAACGAAACAGCAGTCGAAGCAATGAGTGGAAGGCGGTGGTTCAGCGCCAAAGAAATCGAAGTCGATTGCATCTACCGGAAAGGTCATGGCTAGTGCGATCTGCTGATGTGAAAGAGATCCTGTTAATTGGTTACCTTGAAAAAAGCAGAACAATTACACGCGAATATTCCTTTAATCTTCTTCACCAGCTGGATGCCAAAATTCGCGAGAAGAAGCCTGGCTTGAAGAAGAAAAAAATTATCTTTCACCATGGCAATCTCCTGTCACCTGCTCACAAAGGTGCGTTGGAGGTGGAAAAACTGCGGTTAATGGGGCACGATTTGCTCGGCCATTCCCCCTATTCTCCTGAATCAGACTCCTATCTGTTCCCAAACTTGAAGAGATTTGTTTCTGGGAAGCGCTTCGCGTCCAATGAAGGAGTTGAGAGGGTCGTAGATGGATATTTTAATACCCTCCCAGACTATCACTTCCGGGAAGGAATACATAATGTTGGAGAAATGCTGGACCAAGTGTGTTGAGATTATGCGGAAAAATGAAATAAATTTTTAACTGAAAATCGGAGTCTTTCATTGTAAGGACGAGAACTTTTCACCGAACCCCCGTATACTTCATTTGTTAATTGTTTTGCATTTTTATATCATTATTATTTTGTGATCTCGCAATTTCATCACTTTTTATTTTCATTGCTCTGCTTCTCCTATCTAACATGACTCAGCCGGATAAAATTGAACTCCATATTTTAACACCATCTCTATCTCCAATTAATCATTTATGTCTAAGTTAGTACCTTCTTTTTTTCTGTTAGAAGTAATTTCTTCCAACTGAAAGTATTTTTTGACATTCCTATGATATTACATGTATCCCTTTTGCCATTACCATTCCTCCCTATCATCCTAAATGTATAAATAGTAAAATTTCCAATCTTTCCAGCGTGTCTTTCTGTGGAATTGGAGATAATATTCCATACGTCGACTGCAAACCATGATGTTGCTTTTATTATTGTTTTATAATGGTTGTTCGTTTTCATTCCATTTTTTTCATACAGGATAGTATCCATGTCAAGCTTTCTGTCTCCCCGCCCAATTTCGCCATGTCATCCGTAAGTCGCGGAATGATTATCCTGTCTCTGTTAATTCGCACGCCACATTTTATCATTTCCTGATACCCTTATTTACCTTCTTGATGTTCATATTAAATATCAGGGGCGATAACGAGTAACTCTGGGAAGTGGCAGGGTACTCATTATAGCCTTATCCCGAATTCATCTGGCATATTTATTTGTTTATTTGAACTCAATCTTTGCTTTCGCCATATCTGATCACTGTCACCTGCTCTTTATGCTTAACGTCTCCTCTCCTCACGCTAGAATATTAATACGTACTCGCTAGAGCATACCAATCTTCGCACGGTCCGAATTTGCGAGAATACTCTTCCATTAACGGCTTAATTTTACTTCAAGTTGTGGACTACATGGGTGAAGGTGACCCCGAATCACGACAACCAGCGAAATTGTTCGCCGGCATAATTGATTTTTCCCGCACAAAACATCGTAGAAATCGTCTCCTGGGGTACGTGGGAATAAGCTTACCAGGTCGTATAGTGAATATAAAATCTTCTAATTTGGGCGAAAACCTTTTCTTTTATTTTTTTCACTTTCTTTTGCAGCGAGCGGCGAAGTATTAGCACGTGTGGCTCCCGTAATTGCGAATTGATCGTAGTGGACTGAGTGTTCTAAATTGAGTTTTCGCCAGGCAGAGTCAGAGTGTGTGAGCGCGGCGTGCGTCCCTTCTCGCCGCCCCTTGACCGGGGAGGAGGCCTCCACTGTTTCTCTCCTTCCTCCATTCCTCCACCCCTCCCTCACCTCATGCTTTCTCTTCCTCCGGAATTGTTTGATTCCCGTCGTGCGGCCGGGGGGGAATGCGCCCTGGCGAAACCATTGAAGGCTCGTGCGCAGAAAGATGGAGGGGATTGGAAAAGGTTGGGAGGGAAGGTAAATGGTAATAGAGGGTTGCAGATGACCGCACATATTTGCACACACACATAAACACACGCGTACTGCCCACTCGCCCGGCTGCGCTGAAATGGAAATGTAAGGCCGGGTCCAAAATAGTGTTATCCCAGACCGCCGCAGGAAATATCGGCAGGGAGGTTGGTGCCTTACCCGTTTTTTTGAGCTCAGAAACGACCCAGAGGTCCGTATTTCTCGACTCTCCTTGAGTCTTTGAAGTCGGGAAATATGATTTTCAAAATCTATCTGTCGACTTGAGTTACGTGCGCATAGACCCAATGCTGGAGTAGGCACAAGGCCAGCGATTCGACGGCGGCTGCTCCAGCCAGGGAAGCGGGACAATGAGGTGAAATTCCGAGAGAAATATGTATTTCATTCGGAGGGAAAATTAGGGAAGACAATACGGATATTCGAATCCTCCCCCCCCCACTTGTCCCTCTCTCTTTTGGATCTTCTCAAGTTCTTTTCATAAATATCAATTGCCATACAGGTATCTGAAGTCATTCTTGTGTTAATGCTGAAGCTTCGCATTTTTTCTATCCTTTAAATATAAATCATTTATTGGAAAATTGGAAACACTTCTCTAGTAATTTCTTAAATGGCTTAAGATATATATCAATTGAGTGTTGAGTCCGTCGGTTACTATTTTTATAAGTATTAGTATATACATATACTCTTTAATTAATCAATTTCAATAATCCCTTTTTGGATGACCCGAAGTGATGCTCTAGATATGGGCTTAAATGCAGTTCTGATATGTAGTAATCATTTCTCAAATATATTCTTCCTTGGCGCTTGACAACCGAGAGATTTGTCGTCAGAAGGTAAAGTGAAGGCTATGGTCGCTTCATTAACCTTGACACAGCATATATTTTCAAGCATGGGCTTGGGGACCTTCGCGACGCCATCATTTTTCAAAAAATGTAACTGCGATGATAATATATAATGATAAATTTAGACGTCACAGTAAATGAGGTATTTCAAAATGAAGGCTTTGAATAGTTTTGAAATAAGGTAACAAGATATGATGAATGCATCCGACCATAATTAAGCTTTGACGTCGTTTCAAAATAATCTCATTTTCATCTATTTGTTTTGGAAATTTTTTATCATAATTATAAAATGGTGGCGAGAAAATAACTCATTTCGCATTGTGTCACTCGTCACGCTGTCGAGAGAGGACGTTACACAATTGAGTTTATTGCCTCCAAAGACATTTTGAAGGTCACTACATTTACATCTCGAAGTATTGTTCAGAGTAAAAATGTTTACTTTTGGGAGTGCGATGACCGATTGAATTTTTCTCCGAAGAAGCAACATCAAATGTTGGGCCCTCATAACGCGCATAGAACTTCAACGATGAGCAGGTGAGATTGAACAGGTTTGCTGGACATCAGAGACCCCATACTGTATCTCACTCAAAAGGAATATCGTAAGAGCTTTTCATTTATATGGAAGGGTCTAAAAAAAATACTCCTGCCTTGATTCCGAGATAATGGTGTTTTAGTAATTACGGGAAGTTAGCAACTTTTAAGAATAACTTAGATCATTTAATCACATTGTTGTCTGTGAGTGTAAATTAGGTAATATGCTCAATGCCAACCTTGGCTGGCTCTCGTGAAACAAAGGTTCGCAGTGTTCATGGTGTACATTACCATCACAGTGGATAATGGTTTTGCCGCGTTCCGTAGGGAAAACCACTTGTAACCGGAATAAAATCATGGAAACGTAACCCTCACCTCGAATTGGAAAGTCATCGCTGTCATACTAATTTCTGCACAGTAAAAGAGTTGAGCAAGTGAAAGTAAGGCCTCAGCATTTCTTAGTGCTTTTCGCTTTTCCACTTTTTTGGGACCCTTTCCAGGTTGTATCCGCTGAGATCAGGAAACTCAGCCGGACTACAAATGAATTAATGGAAACTCGTTGTGGATATAATTCCTTTGCAATCCCCACTACGTTATCCCTTGATCCTCTCCATATACGAGGAATTACTATCGTAATTGGAATACAAACCGAAAATACATTTTTATCTATCAAGTACTACACTTTCCAAACGAAGAAACTACTAGTCATTCCATAGCAAACCTAAAGGGACCATAATTTCATTATGGTCCCTTTAGGTTATAAGGGATATTAAGGATTTTCCATTGCAAAGCAGAGAAGCCTAAGATATTTTCTTTCACTATGGAAAAAAACGAATTTTATTTAAAAATGCAAAATAAAGAAGCCTATTGAAAAAATATTATAGTATATTTAACAATGCCGCTTGTCTGTGGTGAATTCCTGTTGTGATTTGTAAAAGTTATTCTCTCCTCAAGATAATTTCCAGCGGGCAGTATTTTGTGGCTAGGACCCACCTAAGCTTATCTTTGTGTGAAACCTACCCAAGGAGGGGTGCATCAGGTGAGGTGAGGAAACGTTTACCAACTGCTTATGGAAGAAGTCCTTAAAATTAGTTGTAAAGTAGTCCTTTCCAATGATAACCCTGCTGGAAGAAAAAAACCCCGGGTCGAACCAGAGACAGAAGTGAATTTGGACTTTTTCATAGGAGCGATGTAATAATTTTCTTCCACGTGAATGTTACCTCGAAGATACCATTCCACAAGAAAACAACAAACTTCCTTCCTTGATAATTAGTCTGCCCAAAATTAACTGGGATTGTATCCACGGTTACGTGTGACTCTTATCTGTTGTGTGACTGGTAAATATTTCCAATCGTTCTCAATTAATTGGAGAGTAACGCATGCTATTGCAAATATTAACTGAAAAATTAATGGAAATCTTGATTCAATATTCCATCCAAGAAAATCAACAACCAGAGAGTGTTTTAGCGCAGCTCACTGAACTCCGCAATGTGGCAAACGGACGTAGTATTTGCAAAATAACGCGCAGCTGCGAGAGACGAAGTTCCGACGGAAAATTCATTAAATACAAAGCAAAATATCGATATTTTTTGCAATTTTCTGCCCACCCATAAATTCACGGGGGAAAAAAATTCATTTCTCAACGTTAGCAGCACTTCCATGCATGATGATTCACACGCAAGAATTTTAATTTTAAGGCATTCCTCTCTACTCCTGCTAATGGTCTATGAAGGACTCCGTTAATTATCTCTCGCGGCTAATTGAAACAGGTATTTTCCCCCTAGCTGGAATTTACCGAAAAATGCAAACTTACAGGGATATTAATTTCATCTAGTCACCAGAACAAATGTGTTTGAATAAATTTGCATAATGCGAGGTCATCTGTTCGTTAATTATTCAAAGATAAAAGAGCAGAATAATTTTTTGGTTTCGGAACTGATTAATTAACGGATGTTACCTCAACAAAATGATTGATCAATCGGTAGACCAGAGTTTCCAAAATTTTGTACCGAAAACTGTAGCTAACTATCTATATACTCGTAAGGTATGGCACAGAGAAACTTGTCTTATTATTTAATTTTTCTGCATTTTTAATAGATTGGCCGCATCTTTAAGATTAATTATTATTATATCTCTATTTAGCGAAAGCTAAAGTTATTTAATTCTGGTTAACAATAAAAAATTTAAGGGTTAGGCAAAATTATTATTTATGGGCACTTTTTTCCAGTGATTTTTATGAGTATTAAATAATAATACTTTATATCTATTACCATATCGTAATGGAGTAATAAGGATATTAAATGTAAATTTTTACTGATTCGGGTAGGAAATTTGATTAAGCTGTTGATACGAATAGATGTTGGGTGAGTGTTTAATTACTTTTTCGTTAATTCACAAGAGCCGCTTCCATAGACACTATTTCATTTACCATCGAGATGATAGGCTGAACCAACCGAGTCGAAATGCTTATTTGTTTTTCTTTTATGAAGGATGATGCTCTTCACTACTCAAATATTGGATGTATCAGTAGAAGGTAGAGGTCTCTGAAAGAAGGAAGAATAAAGGGTTAGAGAAGAAGAAGTAGGAACACAATGCATCTGACTGAGCTCAGGAAATCCAATAAAATTAAGAAAGAACCATTTTAGGTGGGAGGGCATTGCCTACATTTCGAAATGACGTGCAACTGACTGAAAAAATAATTTATGACGCCCATAAGATACATGATATTATCTCAGCGACAGTCAAACACCTACCTCTACAAGGAGGGAAACCTGAAATAATAATGTTAGCGAAAACATCCATGCAAGACAACATAACAGTTACCCTATTCCACGGAAAGTGGAGATTGTTCTTCTTCCAAAGAAACTAATTGTTGCATTGTTCTTCTTTCCTAAATTAATGCCAAAAACCTCTAAGAACTTCCGCTAAGCCTCGAGTAGTAGAGTTTATCATCAAGAATGATCATCGACGCTGTTCTCATTCCATCCCCTTTGTGTAAGTTTGAGGAAGTTCGCCGACGTGGATTATCTCTTACTTACCGAGGAAAAAGTTATGATGCTCACTCGCTAAAAGGCGTTGAGGAACTGACGAACACAGCCCCGGAGACCGGATTTCTTTCATTGAACAGTAATTAAATGAGATTCCTGAACTATGCTTCTTCACAAAAGTAAACTATATAGTTATTGGTGTGCTGGCTCGCGGCCAGGTAACACTCTCTGACTCTCGCGAGTTGGCTCGTGGTCTATCAACAGTTCCGGGATAATCCATCAAAAATCATCACAGTTGCTCACACCTGAAGCACGCTAGAGACCTGGTATGAGAAGGCAGTTATAGCTAACGCAGACATTATATAAATGTATGAATTCTAGCTCAAACAAGCGGTGCATGGTCGAAAGATTCTCAATAAACTGAAGTTTTTGATGGTGCATGAATTATTTCAATCTCAACGGTAGCATAATCCATAGTGGTAGGTCAGTATATTCCATGAAAACTTTCTTAATGCTACAATGATTGAGCGTCGTTAAGAGTTTAAGATACCAATTGAGAAACTCAGAATTTTCGTCATCATAGAGAAGTTATTCAGCTGTCTATCAACACCTTATGCATTTATCATCCTTATATTAAACCTATCACGTTCGAAAAGAATTTAAAAAAATTCTTGGCACATCAAACAGAGTGGGAAATAGAAAATATGAAAAAATCAATAAACCGTGAATTATCACTAAGACTCCTTATAGCTTTCTTTTTTAGCTTAATGTGAATGCAGTCATAATAGTTTTCAACACTTTTAGGAAATACATTATTTACTTGCAATTATATAACACATATATGTATAAGAAAACCTAACAAATATACAGAGAATTTGGCTTATACCTATTCCATTTTTAAACTCCAATTATATACGTGAGGAAATGTTTGACCTACACAGCATATGATATAGTCCATATGTTTCACATAAATACTTAAGCGGTTTAAATTTTAGATCACATAACAGGACTTGGATAGTAGGAAGAGAAAAGAGCCACCAACTCATGACAATTTCTAGTCAAATGAGAGTTTAATTTCATGGCACTATGATTTACCCTTATAAAGTAATGTTCGCGTTTGCTAGTTCTTCCGTTTACATACCGAAGAAATATGTCTGTACATACGTGAAGCAATGAGAAAATAAATATGATAATAAATAAATATGTAATATATATACATAAATGATTAAAGAAATTAACAAATAAATAAACATGTGCATTTATAAAAATAAATATTTATGTATTTTTTTATTTGGGCGTATTTAGATTTTTCCCTCGTAGGCCTTCATTTCTCTGTCCCTCCGACTTTTCATTCCATCCCCAAGTTCCGCGCTCTCCCCGCTGCAGTCGCCAGTCAGTTTCCTCGTCGTCACGTGTCTCCTTTTCCCATCCCCTCCTCACCACCCAATATCCTCCGCTCCCCATTCCCCTCCCGGAATGCCGGGCACTGTGCGTGCACGCACCTAAATTTTTCATGCCTCAATAGCATCCTCTCGGAGGCACCGCCGTCCCCACGTGTACGACCGTGTCGTAGGACGAGGAGGAGGGCGTCTTTTTGGTCCACGGGGGTGAGGGGGGGTGGAGGGAGGGTAAAGGTAGGGTTGCGGGTGGGCTGTAACGCGGGAGGTAGCACTCGTGAGGGACAGAGTGAGATCAATATGGAAAGGGGAAGCGGAGGGGGGGGAGTGGGAGTTATTTTGCGGGAGGGCAGGGGAGGGGGGAAGGAGTGAGTTCTTCTTCGAGGGATGGGGCGTGAGGGGAGAAACTCGTATTTCTCTTCCTCACCATCATGAATCCCCCTTTCCACCCTTGTCCCTTTACCCTTCACCCTCCCCGCTCACGCGCCCTTCCTCCTTTGTGACAGCCACTTTTGCAGATTCCCTAACTCCCCCTGCAACCTCACCCCTTCACTCCGTCTCTCCTTTTTTTCATTTACGCTAACGGTTGAGGGGGTGGGTGGAAGGCCCTTCGAGGGGCGGGTCGGCAAAGCAGCCGACCGGCCCTTAAATCACTGATTGGCCGTGCGTGAACTCCCCTGCCCCTCCCCATTCCGCCCGGAGGACCCCACTCGTCATCCCGCCTCGGCCGTCACGTCCCTCGCGTCCGGTTGTCGGGGACACTGCGGGTCGTATCTTGTGCAGTGAGAGAAGATTTTCATCTTCCCACCCCTCCTCCCCGGACGTGTTTCCATGTCTTTCGGCCGTGACTCACGTATCTCGGCGTTAATATGTGAAATATTGCTCATAAATAACTATTGGTCTGGCGCCAGGGTCAGGATGAAGGAAATGAATCCTCGTTGGACCTTGAGTAAGAATGGCTCCAATAATGGTGATTCGTCGTCGGTATCCAGTGGACAGCATCGTCGTATCTTACATCTACACAATCTACACAATACTCCGCAAGCCGCCGCAAGGGCGTGTGGTGTGGGGTGTTAGGTCATCAGCCATGCATGCACATCCGCAATAATGTTACCTCTACGCAAATATTAGTTCCATTATGCACTCAATAAATTTTAATCACAAGAAAGAAAGTACTTACACGCACTAATATTGAATCAAAAGATACGCATATTCAAATCATGTTGTAGAACTATTAAAAAGATGGGTCTATAAAATAAAAAGAAAAGCATGCAGGAAGAAGCATGTAGGATATCGACAATACACTACCAATTCTAATTATCTCTCACACGATTACTGTCATATCTATTTTGATCTCTAATGGTTCGAGGAAAAAACGACTTTTTAATCTATCCATTCTACAATAAATATCCCTAATTTTACATTCGTGATCTAATCAAACCGTAGTAAGTGGGACCCGGTAACATGTCTTCAACCTTTTCAGATAAGTAACTCACCTCAAATTTACGTTTCGTATTTTTCCGGCCAGCAAGCTAACAGTTGTTTAAATTCCGTTTGGACACTGCGTGAAAGGAGTTTTTCGTTCTCTCCTCATGCCCGGCTAAAAATTCCAGTCACATGAATCACATTTGGAATTTAAAAAATTCTTTCCCGCACATCAGTTTAGACGTTTGTATGCGATCGCCCTCAGCCTTTTTTCAGTCAATCGCAAATTAAGCGTAAAATGCGATTCAATACACACACTTGTATCTATTAGAGTGTACAAAGGGGTTTCAGCAAATATAGAAACTTTTGGGGACCGATTGCTTATTGATAATCTTGAATAGCCTTTTAAATAATTTTTCCGGTCAATTATTATAGTGGCTCGGAAGCTTGGTTGCTGAGGCCAAAGGATAAGCGCAGATGGAAGGTTTTCGAAAGCGGGGATTGAGAAAGAGAAAATTGGGGTAAGATTAAAGGAAGTATAATGGGGGAAAGGAAAACAAACAATGAAATTCTAGGCATGATAGGGGAAAAAGAAGGTTGTTGGGAGAAATTGTAAGAAGGTAGAACAAGTGGATTAAAGGGATGCTGCGAGGAAATGGGATACTGAAGTCGGTAATAGTGTGGAGAATTGCGGGTCAACGAGGTAGAGGAAGGAAAAGGAAAGACATTTTGGATGGAGTATGGAGAGGGAGAAAGAATGAAGAGTTAAATAATGAGTCTTTGCAATATTTACTTTGGCGTTTGAAGAATATTATGTGTGTAGTTAGTTAGGGCTTAGGATTCAAGTAATTTGTAGCGCCAGGACCCAGGGTCAAAAACCTTCCGTAACCCGGTACACAACCGCCAATGACAATTCAATTTATTCCTGGACAAGGTTTCAGAGAAGCCATATATGGTAAATTCCAGTGATCGTGCGTAGTAGGTGCTTTGTCACAAAGGATATCACACGGGACACCTAAATAAAGTAAGCGGACTTAGAGTGTTCTTCAAGGAAAACGGAAATTTCTACATTTGTAGCTTTTAATCAGCGGGATTACGTGAAGAAATCTCGTTGTTAGTATCTTTCAAATAAAAATATAAAAATGAATTATTTCAATATCGCTGTTTGAAGCAAACGAATTTACTAATGGGAGACGCAAATTATTATCTTCCTATCCATAATTCTTTAACCAGCAAGAAGTTCCATAGGTAATAGAGGTTGGATATCCGTACAATTCAAAAAACATGCACATATTTTTCTGATGCTCTTATTTATCCATTCAAGCGGATTTACATTTTTCGATTGAGTTGAAAAAAATGAACCGCACGACGGAAATCTCCAATCAGTGGAAGTGGATACTTATCCCAACGACAATTTTGCGACCAAACTAGATTATCTCTCAATGTACAGATTTGTGGTAACCGGCGTAGCGGATAATTTTGTCCGCAGCGGTAATGTTTCAACCAGATTCTCTAGCTTAACTTTAATTATTCTAGTTATCTTGGGTTCCATTAAAGTTTATTAGGACAGAGTTGATGCATTGGAATCATTACGAAAAAAATGGCTATTCCAAATGATTTCGAAACCATGGTCGGTTTAATGTTCCAAACGCATGCCGTTATCGTTTCCCCGTGAAAAGTACGCGCACATACGTAAGTTGAGTAATGGGATGAGACTGCTCACCATAGAGAGAGATTTTCCAAAAAATACGACATGCGGTCGTGATTTTATCTCTCTTTCTCTATTTCTCTTTTGTGTTCTCTGCGGGGCCTACGCAGTCATTTCCAGGGACATAGTCTGGTGGGAGAAGTTTTGGACTGGAAGTGGATGAAGGGGGAAAGGGAAGGGGTCGAAGCCAACAAACCAGCAAGGTGGAAATCGAAAACCCGATAGTGTGTGAAAGTTACTCCTTCCAGCCTGAAAGGTTTGTGGCGGACTATTTTTCTCTTACTCCATATACCTGCTCATATCCCCAATTGGGCCAATGAAGACCACGCAGCTACGCTGTGAGTATACAATATTGCCAGTGAACGTCCTACTCACCCAGAAAACTTTAATTGGGTACGAATGATTGGACGGATTTATCAATTGTGTATCAGAAGCAATCATTAGTCATGTATAATCAGTAGACATTTGTGACGATTCCATCAATGCTAAGGTTGTCGAGGAGAAAAATATTTCCTCCCTTGAAAAACCGTCAAATGATAACGAAAGGTTTTATGTATCGAGCACCGAAGATTCGAGTTGAGTTAAGTTGCGGACCCCTTGGCTAATAGCTAATGTATATAAATAGTAGGCTAATGCCGACGCCGGATTTCTCTCCACCCTTCCTACATTCCCATCCATCCCTAACGGCGCAAATGACCTCAACTGTCGGTCGCCTCCCTTTTAGGAAAAAAACTGATATATCATAAACTGATCACATAATTCTTGTCTTCAACACTCAGTCGTGCACAGTAATGCTAATAGAACATTTCTTGTAGATATGAAACCGCTTTGGTTGTTGAAAATAATTATTCCATAAATGAGAAACGTTGGCGTATAATGAGGTATATCAATACCTTTGATAAACCGTCTAGGAATTTCCTATTCTTGTATGTCATACTTATATTATCTTTTCCTTTACTTTTGCCAATTGTGCACAAAAGAGTTCTACCCAACAGTGCTTGTTAAACGTAAAGGGTGCAGGGTTTTCGTTAATCACGCCGAAATGTTATTTTTTTTTTCATTTTCAAAAACTTTTCCTGCAGAGCCAAGCACTTGCTCACGCTCGAGGGTAATATTCCGCTAAATTTCATCGCATTAAATTTATTTTCCATTAAAATACTGTTTCATAAACGCCACTCTCCATAATTTTGCCGGTAACCCTTGCTTCGCCGTGGAGCTGAAATTCGTTAAGTTTTTATTGCGGATGTCAAGGTAGCTGCAAGGCACTTTTGTGCAATAAAAATACATCCTGTAAAATTTGTGAAAAAATGAAGAAAAAAAGAAAAAAAATCTGTAAAATAAAGGCGAAAAATTTCCTATTTCTCACAATATTTTCATGAAATCTGCATCTACATGCTGCATGCAAACTATGTCTAAGGTGTGCTGCAGGGGGCTATTCCACTACAGATATATAACGTCAAAGTTAAGTTTTACTTAAATGTTAGACACCGATAAATGCATACATTATGTAATATATTTCAAATAATGGAGGTGATGTTAACTAAAGCTGGATACTTTACGGTATCTATACGCGAAATACTTTTCTAAGCATGTAAAACAAGCCGCTAATGATAAGAGGAACAATAAAATAAACGTTTGATATAATAATGACAACAAACTGGGGCACTAAGAATGAAAAAAGTACTTTTTTCATTCCCATAGCGCAACCGTTATTCTTTTCCCTTATCGTTCGCGGGAAATATGACAACCTGTAGGCTCTGTACTTAATCCCTCTTTATCTCTGATCGTATTTTCATGATCTCTCCTCACTTGATAGCTTGAAGATAAATAAACATTTTCTACATAATCGCTAAGTAGACTTGCCGAAGCTATGTACAAGATTAAATGTCAAAACCCTGAACATGATCTCGAATAAAATGTTTTGACGCTTGAAATACCAAGCTTTCTGTTTGTTTGTTGTAAAAGCTAGTTTCATATTCAGAGTCACGCAAATACCTCATCCAGGGTCGAGTGTAATCTGCTTGACAGAAAAAACCTTTAGCCCTAGGTCCTAACTGGATGCTTCCCTATTCCAAAGCACATACGTGGGGAAATGTTGAGCTTCAGTGCAATGCCTTCATAAATTAGCCTCACATCAAAACGGATCCCTTATAACCGCTATAGAGTTTGTGGATGTTTGTCTATGTTCGAAAAACCTAATTAAAAGGTGAAAAAGCAATTAAGAGAATCCTTCAAAGCTACAAAATCTCCCTCTGCAAATCTTTTATCCGCTTCAAAGAAAACCTCTTCGACATTTTCTGCTAGAGTTTAAGGTTTTCATCTGAACTGACGGGCTCAATACGGGGATGTTAACTTCTCAAAGATCACAGAATCCTCTGATCTCAGTGTACAATCGGCGCAAAATTGTTTGCAACTGAACGACTTGAAAGAAAGAATGAAAATGACAATATGACCGAGTAAATACGGGACATTTAGGGAACTATTTGCTAGCTCCAGTGGAAATGATCCATGAGACCTTTGTCTGAGTATTCACACTAACTACACTCGTTCAACCCAGACGTGGCCTGGCACGTCAATCGAGTTTATTACTAAGAACTTTAATAAAACTTTCTCAATGAAAGTATTCGATCGTGCATGCACTTCTAAAGTCGGCCAGACTAGTCTATTCCCTGATCTTCGATCTACACTCTGGTTTCCGACAAAAAGACTAGTAATTGATATCTATACATACAAATAAGAATCAAGATACACCTTGTAAATAACCACACGCATGCTCTCATTTGAGCATTGTAAGCTCTAAATGAATCGTACCACATATATACACACAAATATACTCTACAATAGGAAAAGGCAGATACTCATGCAATTATATAATATTTGACTGCACGTCATGAAAAAAACAGGTTAAGTAATCAAATAATAATGGAATGTAATTTTATTTCACACGTGATATACCTGACTGCCTTGAATTCTAAATATTTTAATTTAATTTTGCCTTTGTACCGCTGTTAAAACACAGGTTTATTAATTCAAAATCATCCGTTATCCTGAGAGATTGGAAAACTATGAAACACATAATATTTTGAGGAAGAAAAAGAGTCAATTATGACGCTTTTCAAACTGTTTCATCAGTTTTTGTTAGAAATTCCTAATACGGGACTCATTGTATGCGCATACTACGTGTGAAAATGAGAATAAATTTCCTGCAAGTTACTCTTAGTTACATTGGTTTTACTAAAATGTTTCAAAATTTTGAAATTTGTCTCAAATTAATTTTTTGAACTTTAAAAAACTGCTGTTTCTGTTTTTTCTATGAAAGAAAATAAAATTATAGACATTTTTACCTTCATAGGGAAAACGTGATATAAGTACATTTAAATGGATGCAAATATGACTCTGGCATAGAAAAGGAAATGTCCAAATATAAGCCGGTTAAAATAAAGGAAGGACCTTGTGAAAAAGTAGAAATTTCGTAAAATAAACTAGTTTTTTTGTATGAGTTGAGGCAACCTCTATTTGAAAAATCTATGAGAACGATTTTTCCTTCCATGCTCGCAGAAAAACAGGTCTCTTTAAATTGAGGATATATTTGCAATTGCTTACTCATTGAAATTTGTTCTAGGCTAAATTTCTAACAAGGAAGTGCAAGGTAGTATGTAGGGGGAGGAGAGAGAATTATTGGGAGAAATCCAAAGGAGGCAGGAAAGATGAATGAAAAATATTTGATTGGAAATGGAATTTTGAAGACTGTGATAAAGAGAAAAATGATAGACAAGTGAGGAAATGGTAGGAAGAGAATAGGCATGGTTGGAATTAAGGGAGGAAGGAAATATGTGAAATTAAAGAAGGGTTTAATGTAGTGTTGGGATGTTAGGTTACGTTTTATGAGAGAGGAAAGGTCGTTATCGCTGTACCTTTGTATAGCCTGTATCCATCCAACCTACCTTAAACGGTAGAGTACCTATCATAATAATAATCTGTTGACGTCTAAATCAGCGCATGTATAGCTAACAATGACTTCAGGGTGGTGTAAGCATTTTAAAAATGAATTATCGTTTGGCAGTGCCAAATTCAAATATGGCCCAACTTCATCCATTAGGTGACCTCATTTTGATAGCGTGGAACGACCCAATTATTAAGTGCCTCAGTGTATGCATTGTGTTGCTAGTAGAGACGGATGTGTATCGGTGGAGACCGGAATTTCAACGGGCGAGAAGTGCACAAGGGTAAACTGTCATATTTGCCCCTTCTGTTTATTCTGAAAACAAGAAGGCGGCCATATCGTGTGTGCCGTGACACGATTCCTGCTAAAGGGAAAATTTATAGTACTTTTCGCTGAATCAAGAAAGAATTCAGGTGAAACTTTTTAGTTACCTTCCCTTAAGTGTCCATTCATTTTACGAACTAGCATTTTGGGTTGTTTTATATTGTTTCAAAAGCGTAAAGACCTCAACACCTGGAATATTTTTGGTTATAAAATAAAAACAAAAAATCTTTCATGGACACGAAGTACATTTAGTGGATATGTTTTACGCTGATGTGTGTAATGTCACTCAGAGTTTTTTTATCATACATTCACCAAACCCATTGCACCACTCATAAAAACGTAATCCCGACCTTCATTGTTGTCGGGAGAAGTACATACACACGTATCTGTGTGTGTGTGTGCGCGTGTTTGCGTTGGTCGGCAGACAAAGAGCCACGTGAGTTGTAAGACTGGAGTCGACGTGCCCGGCACCCTCTCACGCCCCCGTCTCTTCAATTGCGACACCAGACCCAAGCAAGACGGCCGTGCGGCGCGGGGAATGCTTTCTCCCGTTATCTCGCTCCGGCCGAGAGCATGCTGATCGAGACCGCAATTCCGGTGCCGCGGCCCCGGAAATGCGGACGCTCCAAAGAACGAACGGATGCGTGAAACGTAATAGAAGGGGAGGACGCCGGTGGTTTATTTGGCTTAGCATTATACCCACCGTCGCTGCCGCGTTGTCGTCAGGTGCCCTCTAACCCCCTCAACTTCTCCCGAATTGCCTGACGTCATTTATGCTAGGTGGTTTGGGCGCGGTCCTGCCCGAGCGTAAACAGACCAATTACACCCGTCCGCCCGCTATCAAAGATGGAGGTGACGTATGACGATGGATCAATTCCCACGACTCCTCTCAGTAATATGAACGAACTCACGAAGGACGTTCCTCATTCGAATTTCTAACAGCTGGAAAGAAAAGGCATGGGTGATTATTTTTCCGGCATTCATATCACTTGCAAATAAGGAGAGATGGTGAAACGACACAAAAAAAAATCGAGGTAATTTCGTAAACTTGCACTCATTTATCAAGGCGACGGTTTTTTAAAAAAAAATAAAGCTCCATATTGCCAGACGCGCGAAGAGGACCATGGATATGGAAACGGATATTTACTGCCAGTCTTCCGTGAGTGATCTACCCGGCGATGTGTTCGGTAGAAAACATTTCGTTGCCCGCGGATTACGCCTAGGTATTCGGGAGGGGTGTAATCTGCTTGCGGCGTTCGGGATCGCCGACTCCGCATTAAGCCTATTCGAAAGTCGGAACTATCGACTGCAGGTCGGCGCTCGCTGTTACGTTATGTGGGCACTGCTCGTCCATAATCTTCTTCATTTGGCGAGCGGAGATGGACTCCCCGGAGAGTTTAACTGCAACGCATCACAAAACGCAATTCTGTGACCCAATCAGAACTCTGCAAGGGTGTGGGAATGGAAATATACCCCATTTTCGAGAGCGTGTGGGATTGCATCTATTATCAATTAATGTGGAAGTGAAGCAACGCTGAGCAATTGTTACCTCCCGTTGTTTAAGAACCCAGGTATCTCTATATCCATCCTAATATAATTTATTTATAGTAGATCTTATTGAAATGTAAGACGTGTTTCATGATTGAAAAAATTGGATGACTAAATAAAGTAGAATTAACATACAAAAAAGTAAATGAAGGAAAAAAGATGATGCCTTTTTCAGTAATTTAATGACCATAAAAATTTAATTCACGTTATCCAAGGACCGGGAGATGTATTTTTTATGCGGAGAAAGCTGTATGCAACTAAAAAATATTTTTAAATGATAAATTAGATCTTTGAATATCCCTCTAGAAATACAATTAGGAGAAGATTAGCATTTGAACATGATCTTATTTAATACGATGGCATGTATTCATTTACTGCGAATGGATGTCATCGAAGGCCATTTATGATTTCAAATTCATCATTCAGTTATTCTATAAATTGAAATAATTAAATCATTAATGAGAAAATATCTATTTAACGGTGAAATTTTACACAGCCATGACCAGCCTTTTCTCAGACTCCAGCGCCCAAGTCCAAAACGTGCACAAGGATTTCGAAAGAGTCGTTCAGTCGTCTGGTGATGACGGAAAATTGAATCATTAATGACAAAACGACCACTTCATTACCATATTTTATACAATCACGTTCCAAATCGCTCATCTTGAAGAATTGATCTTTCTATTGATTTGAATCGTATAAGTGGAATAATAAATAAATTGCTTTACTTTTATCTTACTCTTGTGCCATCAGCGTATCAGATCACGTGCACAATTCAGCGTCCCCCAGATCGATGACGTATGCTCTGGGAACGATGGTTTCCGCGGATTCATCCAGCAGCCCCATAATTCTCACCACTACGCAAGCAGCCCTCGCTCCGTTTCGGCCGGCCCGTAACCCTCTTCTCTCTCTCTCACTCTTCTCTCCCTCTGTTGAGAGAGCCCTGATCCCCTTGGCAACCCTAACTCGGATGGAAAGCAGAGAGAGAGAAGCCGAGATGGGAAGGCTGGGGCGGGTTGAGCGATGGCCGTCAACGCCCATTAGCATCAACTTTGCATTATTTCCCGGTCGTAAGACGGGAAGGGTCGCCGCGAGATCGGGAGAATGGGCAAACCCTAGTGAGGTGAGGTTTTCGGATGGAGCCGCCCCCGATGTGCCATCGGAGTCGTCAGCATTTACGGGTGCTAGCTGACAATTCCATGCGGCGAGGGACGTGGGCCAGACGGGAAAGCCGTAATTTTCGGTGCTCAAAGAATCTAGGTCCGCTCGCACGAGACTAGATAGATGGGAGCGGGAAGGGGCCCCCACAATCCGCATATTTTGTCCTGGTTGGTAAGTTTGATTTGCGTGCGTTCTTGATGCGTGACCTACGTTCACGTTCGCATTCGCCTGTCAAATGTTATTGACTGTTCGTGCGGCGCTCGATCATTGGTCCCCCTCGGCGTTAGGAGTTGTTGAAACGGCGGGTGGGCGCGAGAGGCTTAGAATGCAACTACACGCACGGCGAAACATGCCAGTCGAGGGCTTCGTTAAATGTTCATTCATATGCCATGATGTACCGATTTTTCCCGTTATACAGTTTTCAGACGAATTTCTCAGAAACCCAGTAACCAGCTTAAATGGTGTGTATAAAAAGTATCGGGAAATGTTTCTGAAAAATAGATTTATTTCAGATATTGCATTAAATGCCTCAAAATTCTTCAAAATACATCCCTTGAGCGTCGACACACTTTTGCCAGCGGCTTTTGCACGAATCGAAAGCTCCTTGTTACGCGAATTCCGGAAGGTCCGTCAGGGAACGCGTGCAAGCTTCTTTAACAGTACTTAGGGTCCCATGGTAATATTCTTTGAGGGAGGATTTCACTGTTGGGAATAGTAAATAGGCTAGGCTAGTACCGAGTTGGGACAGTAAGGGGGTTGAGTAATCGTCGCGATGACGTTGGAGAGGGTCTTCGCAAGGCGACACTCGACTCTGCTCTTTGTCGTCCGTCAAAACCTTAGGGACGAGTTAACGTGAGCGTAAAAATCTTTCACATTGCCAATTTTTCAGTGATTATGGTCTGCACTATCATCTTATCAATGCCAATACGATTTGCGATCATGCGAAAACTTAACCGACGGTCTAAATTAGGCAGTTCACGTACACGTCAGTACCCTTAACTTTTTATACAAACCTTGTATAAACGATATAAATGACAAAGGCAAACTTTCATAATCAATACACTTTCTCTTGCTCCCAGAGTCGCTCTGTTGCGCATAAAAAAACTCCGGCTACTTATATTTTTTTTAGAACTCCCACATTTGTTGACGTTTATTTCATTATATTGTGTTTAACCAAGTGTAAATATAGTCATGCAAATTAAAACTTAAACATTTCGCTGATTTTCTTAAGTGTCTAACTATTATCAAGGACAGATTTTTTTTTCATTGATCATAAATGAAATTAATCATACTTAATATTCTCCACGCCATCTGAATCAAGGCTTAATACAGTGGGTTATTTCAATTATGAGCGCGACTATAAAAGTTTTATAGTCGCGCTCTAAAATCCGTCATTCCTACTTTTGGTATTCAATATACTTGTACGATAAGCGTGCGAATCCGTTTTCGTTGGATCTCCTGATAACGCCTATTTAGTGATTTTTAGCTATAATATATTCATAAATATTTTGTGGCTGAGCTCAGCGTAGCTTATTCCAAATGTAATTTAAATTTGGATCAGTTTTTAAAAATACATGATATTAAGTTGGAGATTTAAATTCACTGTTTATTTTGTCTCTAATTTTAATGGCCTCAAGATGTGCTTTTTTGAAATTCTTGACTATATTTTTACATACTATCTACATTCTCATCAATATGCTCCTTCAGATTCGATTAGCCATTTACCTTCAACTCAACGAACGTAACGCTAATCAACATATTTTGTAAACCTCCAAAAGGTGTTCGTCTTGGTTTGGGAGTTGAGGGTAGAAACCTTGGCCAGACATAGGGGCCAGCAATAATGAAAAGTGACTCGAATCAAATTGCCAAAAATGCAACCGTTTTTTTCGAAAGTGTTTTCCGTAGATAGGCGTCCCAAAGCGAAAAAGACGAGGAGGTAGGCGAAGGATACCCACATGGATTTCATTTCTTAATTCAAACCGCAAAAACTGCTACTTGAGGAAAAAAAGATCGGATCATCTGCCTTTCTCCTCCATTCACCCTCAAAATCAGCTCACACACACAGCCTCACTCGGGCGAAGAGGAGCCTGTGCCTAGAGGCTTCACCTGGAGCCGAAACTGGACCCTCCTGCTCAGCAATCTGCGCATTTGATTACCCCTCTCCCTGCCTGGCATAACATTTGAAAGTTCATCGTGCTAATTTATTCACCAAAAGAGGAAAGGAACAAAAAAATGTACGACTAATAGAATAAATATTGAACTCAAATCACTGAAATTATTTTATATAAGTGTTTTTAAATATTTGCTCGTAATTTTAGAGATCAACTTCCATTTCAGGGATCTCATAGTCATTAGACTCTTTACCGTCATTTACAAATTATCGAGAATCATCTCGTGATCCGCGAGTAGCGTCCTGCCGTTTGAACACTTTTTATGTCCAGCTAATCTGTATTTAATAATGTTCAATAAAATATACGGTCCGCCATAAACGTACAGAGAAGAAATGGACCTATTGGTATATGAAAGTTCTAGTTTAGCCGAGTAAAAGAAGTTTCCTTCATCGAGACGTTACACTAGAGGCTAAGGATATACGTAGTGGATATCTGCAACAAAAAGAAAGTAACGGAATAGCAGGGTTGACTTGGTATTTTAATTTCCTATCCGATTCATGTCGGTTACATTTGTTTTTGGTCAAGCATCTATCAGTTATTCATTTTCAAGTGTCTATAGCCCTAACATTTAGGTGCAATGAATTAATTCCTATTAAAATCTTGATCTTAATGAATGAAATTTATCTAGTAGTAGAATTAGTTTGCGATAGAAGGCAATCTAGCTTTTTAGGTTTTATAATTTTGAAGTGATATGTGTCTTTGTACGCAAAGAGTCCTTGTACTTCTTCCAAATCAGAAAAGTGCGATTGAATTTGCTGCTTTTGATAAGTAAGCCCATCCCTGAAAGCTTTTGGTCTAACGCACCTTATTCTCTCTCATATTCTGGCGTCTGAGAAACCGCTTGCGACAAAGTGAGAAGCTTTTGGGGATAAAACGTCGGAATGTCACAAAATCACGCCTAATCACATTTCCTTGGAACCAGATTACCGGCGTTGTCTCGAATTTTGAAATCGTGTCCGCGGGATTAAAACGACCACTCAGCTCTGCTAACACGATGGCCTCCCCTTTCCGAAAAATCTCCCGAAAATTTTTTTCGCTGGTCTCCCGTTCTCCTCTCGCGGACCCTCACCGCATCATACTCCGTCATTCCGGGTGGGCCTCCCCATTTTACGGCTAAGTGCCATCCGTCCGTCCATAAAGAGTAAACAACAACTGGTCTAGGGATCGCGTCGCCTGGAAGCGGTGAAACTTCTTTTTCCCACGATAAGCGATGTCTTGAAATTCCAGCCTAAGGGACTCCGAGAGAATTTGACCATGGCATGGGTATTCTTGGGCCCTTACGGGTTTAAGTGACCGTTCAATTTAATGCCGTGTTTTCGGACGGTAGAAGTGCCCCTGGGCGGACGCGATGAAAACGGCCGTGGGGCTCACGCGAAAGCGCGTATCCCAGAATGTTATCTTCAGACGTTGGCGGAGGTGGGTTTCCGGACAGCGTGTCTGCCGTTAAATTTTACTGCGTTCCGGATCCAGTTTTAATCACGATGTCTATTCCACGTGAGGGCTGAGCAGCTGGAAACAAAGCTGAGTTCTCACGATCACATTTCGATAAAGTGAAAGTTTACCTTTAAAGGATCATACGTTTTAACTTGCAGCCTTTGGACTGTCATGCACGCTTTTGTCGAAATCTCACAGTTTAGTGAATGACGCGGAGTGTTACAGATACCGGCTTCCGTCCCGGTGAAAAAAACGCTGTAGTACGCGCAATATCGCTACTGACTGGTGTAATTACTGCCTTCCAGGCTTTGCACTACAGTAATTGATGAATTTATGCCATGAATTATGTAATTTGGCATTTTACTTGCGTCCTATTATGATAGTAACTGTTTTACTTATTTTTCTTTTCAAAAAGGCATTCATTTTACTCTTCATTTCACTCTTATATTTTTATTAATTTTTTTTTAACTTTACTCTCAAATTTTACTCTTAAAAGGTATCCGTACTCTTTATTCAAAATGTTCGTTTTTATCTAAACATGTGTAAAACTGGAAAATTTAAAGTAACTGGCTTTAAATTTATTCATCTATTTTAAAGACATAGAAAGAAATTTAGAACAATCAGGGTTCACATTTCAAAAGACTCTACCTAACTTTTTTTTCGAGCCTCACTTTCAATAATATGTTTTATGCGACTGGCGAAAAATGAATCATTCCTTTTTTTAAACAATTTCCTGGTAGTCAACGGTGATATTTTAAGGTTCAATATCACATGATGATCGAAAATGGACAAAGATATGATTTTTCTTTATGAAAATATATGTTTAAGACGGAAGTCTACGTAAAAAAAACCCGTAACTATGCAACACCCGTGATCTTTTCCGTAGTCGACTAAAACTTCAAACTCACGCGATAACGTGTTATAAAAATAGCTATTTTAGCATCATTTTAGACAGCCATATTATAGTTTTATTTCGGCATAACTGTAAATTGACTTCAATATTTTGATCAATTTTATGATTAAGGTTATATATATATGATTTTATGTCTAATGCTGTAGTATCACGATTAGCACATGAATGTCTATGTGAGGGCTAATTCCATTGAAATATTTTATGATTTGTGTTCCAAGTACTTAAAACAAATTCCAAATTAATGATGTGTATGAAAAGAATTCAAATCATCACGCTTTTCTATCGTTATTCAAATATTTCCTCGAGTTATTTTAGCAACGGCCCGTTAATCGCAAAGGCTATATTTTCATGTCAAACATTCAAATACCCGGAACTGTATAGCATTGAGCTATTGTTCAAACATTTTGACAGAAAATAGTTAAAATAATCGATGATATCCAATCTATTTTGGCCTTCCATAGATGCAGCGATACCTTTAGTATCATATGCACACAGAAGTTGACTCCAAAATTTCGATTTTTTGTCGAATATAAGCCAAATTGGCTTAAATTGGAAAACCAATCCTGCCTACGAGTCAAAACTATGAAAGAAATAGCTAAAGAGTAATTAAACCTTCCTAGACGATATTTGAGCACTAAGTGAATGATACATTTCTTAAGACTCTATGACATAAATAGAGGAAAAGTGAAATGTTTGTTCTATATCTTTGTTTCTATTGTCTATATTTACCTGTTCGTTTCCAAAGGTTTATTCGAAATAATCTTAACTCAGATGGCACTTGCGGTAGCTGCTTCATGCTATCTCCAACATCGAAATGTATGGTTGTGTATAGGAGTGGGTATGTTACAACAAGGTGCCGATTTGTGGACTTCTACACTAGTCACCTTCTGTGGGTAATCTCCGCTTCGGCATTTAAGTTAGCGTCAGCACCAGTATGCGGGAATGATATCTCGCACAAGTGGTGGTGGATACCGGGAAAATTCACCTTGTCATAATTTGTCTTTACGTTACTGACAAATGCATCTGTTTACGTTTGGAATTTACGTCAAATGCAGACGAGGCAACCCATCCCGGCCTCCATTCCGGCATATTGACTCTGATTGACGTCACTTATCTTTCACACCAATACATTAGCCGCCATTATTTTCCAAAGTGTAGTGTCAAGACCAACCTACCACCGTTAATAGTTAGTTTCCGCGGAGTATTAAGAAAAATTAATTCTTATCTTAGTTTCGAATAAAACATAGAACACGAAGAAATGAACAGAACAGGAAAAAGGGGGACTACGGAGCACGGCAAGGAAAAGGAGAGTTAGATTCAGCACACTTCGATAAATGACACAGTTTCAGGCGTAAAATGGTGGAAATCCTACACGATAAAAGAAGTAGCGGTTTTTATGGGAAGCGACCGACAGCTAAGGTCATTTGTGCCATTAGGGATGGTTGGGAAAGGAAGAGTGAATAGAAACCCAGCGTCGGCATTAGACTACTCTTGTCGAAAGACGCCAAAGGGTTCGCAGTTTAACGTCCCATCCGACGGACGTCGTACTCAAAGTGCTCTCCGCAAAGAACCTCAAGTAGGGATCAGGATACCACTGAAAAATATTTGTGCCTCCAGGATTTGAACCCGGGCCCTTTCGGTGGGAAGCTTGTACGTTAGCCACCGCATCATCCCGATCCCCATAATGAAAGAAGACACTTTGCTTTTCACATAGAATTTTTTTATTACGACCTAGGTTTCACTATAGTGTAACATCTTTAGGTGTGAAGATGTTACGCTGAAATGAAACCTATGTCATTTTGCTTTTCCACATATAATTTTTTATTACGACAGCTCTGAAGATGCTGTACTGTAACGAAACCTAGGTGGTAATGAAAAAATTCTATGTAAAAAGCAAAGTGTCTTCTTTCATCACACTTTGAGAATTGAATTTTTAGGAGAAATAAGAGGAAAGATGCCACGGGGAAGACCAAGAGACAAATAGGTACGCAGGGAAGTATGCTGAATGGAAGACCCTCGAGGAATAAGCATCAGGGAATTAACACTGAAAAGGGAAAAGCAGATGCCTGCAATCAATCTGCAATAAAGTTTCGGATTGAAGCACTATTGATTATGACAGGATAGTTCATGTGGTACTCGAGCCATTGTGTACAAATAAGTGCTTTCGTTTGATTTAAGAAAACTTATGCGCTGTCAGATGCGAGAAGATCTTTAATGACCAATGATTTGGAATGAGTTGTTTATCATTGTGGAAGGAGAGAGATTGAGTGTTCGGGAAGGTAGGACAGGGAATCCTTCCTTTGGCGATGTAAACGCCGCTGAAGTTACACACGATTGCACCTGTCACGGTGAATCGTGAGCCTCGGCGAGAGGATGTACGTTCGAAGGTGTTTACATCTCAATCCGATCATTATCAGTGACGAAGTCTTCCAGCATGAAATAACAGAGACGCCCTCCCGCGAGTGATCACGTTCCAACGTACTGTCCACAGCGTCACAGCAGGATATCCCTGGTAGGTTCACGGCCTTTGTCACCACAAGGGAGGTCTCCCAACTCTCCCAATCAGTTCACAGTGCGAACTCATGAGAAGATGAAACCTCTCAATCTAACTCGCTCACTATTTGACATATTTTTGCTTCTGATGTCATATTACTATTAGAGCATCCATCAACCACAACTCGAGGTATATTCTCTTCGAGCTTAATATGCATGAAAAATCATATAAAAACCTACAGTTCATACTGCACGGCGTAAGTAAGTACAACATGGGACCTCGTGCGTCACCCATAGAGAAGCGTGTCATTAAGTAGAAATGAATACTCTAGATAAGACAGCATGAGTTATGTAAGGAGCAATCATGAGTGCCCTCCCTGTCTATTTAATGCTCGAGTGCTGTAGTATCAGATTCTCCCTCCTTATACTTAATTCTTCCATTTACAATTAATTCATCATTAAATTCAGGACAAATTTCAAGATTAGGTTAAAATATTGTGAGGTCATTAAATTGAGAGTTATTCATTTTTATGCCCACGCATCTTCGCTTTCCGGATTTGGGTATTTCGAAAAATGTTCTATGTATCGTTGAAAATAAAGTTAAACGTTTATTGTCCCTTTTTACGTATTATGCACAAACATATATTTTCCATTTCAACGACTTGTTGCTATGTGCGAGTGAATTTACCATCATAAGATTAAATATCCTGCTGAGGAAATCATTGTTGGTATGAAGTGCTGCAAAATAGGTCCTGGTTTTGCTTTCCTTCCCTCAATCAGGAAGAATATCTTATAGCCTAAAAATAAATGAATTAATAATTATCGTATTGCCTTAGTGAGCGTTTATTAAAAACTTTTGGCTATCTATCGATTAATACACTAATGTGTAATCTCGTAAATTTTGTCACGTGTTTGATATGGAATATACTAAACCCTTCCCTTTTACGTAACGCTTCCAAACATCTAACACACCTAGTATCACGCCAGAGCTTTATCCCTTAATTTCAGATATATAAAGCTAAATTCAAAATAATATAGTCAAAATAATATTACTGTTTATTATATTATTTGAATTAAGTCCTCGGAAAACTATTGGGACTTCCAATTGGAGTATTAAATTCACTTAAACAAAGATTGACCTATCGCCTGGAGGTACAAATTCTTATTTTTCGTGGACCATACTCACCGTAATACCCCCTTTTCTTCCTTTTTCCTTCGTTTAAAAGTTTTCCGTTGCTCACTTCGTTGCTTCTATTAGCATGAAATGACAGCCGTTGATTGGATGTAAGGTTTCGGCTGTGACCATTGAATGACAATAGGGAGTGATACTGGAATCATCCATCATGCTAAACGCAGTTAAATGTTCAACGAGTAAAAGCACAACGTCCTATCTCGTGCTTACATCCGACCAACGACCCACGGCAGTGGCGAATGCGGTTTCAGAGCTCTGCTGACACTACTGTTTGTGTATCTTTAAAAAGACTGCAAAACTCTCACGCTCGAAGAGACATTCAAACCCACAGCTAAGCCTAAGAATACGTTTCCCTCTGAACTCACATATTAAACATTCCAATTTGAGTAAAATTAATGATAACTTAAACAGTTCTGCTTCATGCAAAACATTTTCAACATGCAGAGCCGGAAGGTTTTGTCCGATTAATCGTGATATAGAGAATTCAATTTCATTGAGAAATTAAATAAAACTATTAGGAGAGGATATTCGTGTGAGATTTTGCAACGTGAAAATTTGTGCGGCATGACTTTTCATTTTCACCTCTAAACGGAATTGGAAATGCTGCAAATAAGTATACTTTGCGATTGATGGACCCGAACTCATGATCTTTCATCTCCCGGAGAGACAAAAGGCCTGGTAGAAGTGTTCACTCACATACACGCTTGATACTCCAGAGTAACATCTGCCCTTTAAAGCTAGCCATTCCCCGAGAGAGACGTTTGAAGGAACTCTTAACCGAGTGAATCTCGATGTTTCTTTATTTTTTGCACTTTCTGGAGGTTTACATCCCGTGCATTCGAGTTTACGCTTCAGGAAACGAGTCTTTCTCTCTCTGCTCCGTGTATCGGCTTCTTGGAACTGTCCCCCTCCCCTCACCTAGCGTTCTTTTTTTCATCCCTGTTAGGGGCGTGGAAGATGGGGTTCAGGAAGAGGATTTATTTATCTTCCCGAGCGAACGGGCAAGACGTAAAAATAATAAAACAACGAACAGGAGAGGAAAAAATGACACAAAGGAAAATGAATTCGAGAATGGCAGTGTGTGTGTGTGCGCCCGCTTGGAGTGTCTCCAAGTAAGAGAGAGGACTTACTAGGGATAGGTGTCACATTCAGGCCTGCAAAGGTAGTTAAAAAATGAGATCAAATGGCCTTCATCTCTTTATTCTCTGGCAACCTTTTCATTTTGCTATTATTTCGAGTGGAAAGTAAGAAAAAAGGGGTCAATTTCAAGTTTAAATTGGTACGAGAATGTATCAAGTTCAAGTTAAACTGTGCTATAGTTATTACATTAAAGATGTAACGGAAAAAGAATAAGAGATAATTTGAATAAAAACTGCATATATTTCCATCGCTCAAAATGATTGCGCTCTGCTGCGAGTATATTAATTGTTTGCTATATACGAGTAGGACGTAGTAGTAGTGGTAGGACGAACATTTCTTGGTTTATTTTTTATTAGATAAACGCAAAATAAGGGAAAACCAATCCCAAATTCTTGGAGCTTAAAACGATAAAATAAAACAGGGTGCGTTCCAAAAGTATTGCAATTATTTTTTAAAAGTAATTTATTGTATAGACTTGCGCAAACACTTAAAATTCTTCAAATTACTGTCATTGGACCTCTACAATTTTTTTCCAACGACTCTACCATAACCGGTACACTCCCTGGAAGGCTTCTTTGAGGAGGACTTTCGCAAGGTCTTCGTCACGACTGATTGGATTTCTTCTATGGACGAAAAACGGTTTCCTTTCAGGGCTGCCTTAATCCGAGGGAACAAAACGAAGTCTGCTGGGGTGACGTCAGGACTATAGGGGAGGGGTGGAGCAGTGTTGGTACCTGGTGTTAGGCCAGGAACTCGCGGACTCGTAGCGCGTTTTGGCAAACACTTTAGGCACGAGCTTAGCGCGCTAAATCTTCAGTAACAATGTGAAACACAACAGTAGACGATAAGTCCAGTTCATTGGCAACCATCTTGATACTAAATAGACGGTCAGAGTCTAACAATTGTCGAACAGGAGCCACATTGCTGTCGGTTTTGATGCTTTGACCGCCCTCAGAGCGTTGTTCGTCGTGTACCTCTTCCCGGCCCTCCTTAAAAGCCTTTAACCCCCTCAAAACTTGTGAGTAGGAGAGAACAGAGCCCCCGTAAGGCTCAAGAATTATTTTGTCAGTCTCCTCCAGAGATTTTTTCGGTTTCGTACAAAACTTAATCGCGTAACGTTGCTCGATCGTCAATTCCGTTTTTTTCGTGGCATGGTCGGCGCGCGAAGGTTTACTGAAGTCCTTCCGCTTCCACAGTTTGGAGAGCACTGAGACCAGTTTCGCGGCAAAGCTTAACGTCCCCCCTCCACCTACTCCGAATAATTTGATCCTACTCCGACCAATAGGAGCGGCGCAGGAAATTTAATTTCATTACTTTCGGAACCCACTCTGTATATCTGGCTTTATATATGTATTTTAGCTCAATTTGAGGACTTCATAGTTATTTTGTTTGCAAATATTTCCCGTTTTAAATTTTCACCGCCTTGAAAAGTACTGATTTTTCCTGAAATATTGAATCTAACTGCAACAAAATTATTGATTGCACTATCTAATATTTCTCATTGAAACACGGTTTGAAGTTTGTGAGATTACCAGTAATCACTTTGCTCGACGAATCAGCAATTTGCATGCAAATCAGTTAAATACGTAGTGTATCTCTTATTATATTCATATGGTGGTGAAAGGCCAATAAACAAGAGACCGGAATTGCTTTTCTTTTCAAAACATGCCAATCAGCCTTAGTCGTCCTTTCATGGAAATTTTCGTTACCAACATGAAAACTTGAATTGCCATGTCTTTATAATAAACACTACCCATCAAAATAGAATAAATACTTAAGGAGCCGAATCGGGAATATTTTATCGAGTAGGACACTTAATTTCTCCAATCTCTCCGAGACTACGCATTTCGGATAAAAATCTCTTCTAGGACGAATCAACTTTAAGAGCATTAGAAAAATGTTCAAACAATGGAGGAAATTCCACGATGTTGATAGGGAACAATTTGGCGAATTGAGCCACGTGGACACATTGGTGATGACATGGGAAGCTAGTCTTAGAACCGATGCGATCGAATCGAACCGAAAAATGAATTCGAGTAGCCGTTCGAGAAATTCCGTGAGTTGCATTTAAACGATCGGTTTTCGTTCGCGGAAATCCTCCAGCCGACTCCAATTCTCCGACGATGCCCTTTTATTTACACTGCGATGCTCGTTGGAACGAGTGCCGAACGAAGGGAGAACATCTTCTGGAGCCTGTGCACGGAGGAGTAAAATGATGGAAGGGAGAAGAAAGGCGGCCAAGGGAGGGAGAGGGAAGGAGGGTAGAGGAGGGAGAAAGAAAGGAAAAGAGAAAGGACGTTCTGTGTGTGTGAAAGAGAGAGAGAGATAATGTGAGTGAGTGGACTAGCGAGTGTGCTTTTAATTTGCTCCCTTTTCATAGGGCGTGGTTCGAGTTGAAAACTTGCGTACGTGTGGTATTGTTATGTGTGTGGCTTGGGAATGGAGAACGAGGGAAGGGGCTGTACTGGTGAGACGCTAAGGAGTGGATGGGGGAGAGATTGGGATGGAGTAGAGAGGTAGTGAGACGGGGAGGAGCGAGGAGGTGTGTGTGTGTGTTACAAAGTCGGAGTGTGTGTGCGGAGATGGAGCGGGAGACTCACTCAGTAGTCGGACAAAGGGCACTCGCGAGGACTGGACAATGGGCATAATCTGGATTGCAGAAGGATGGGGGGGGATGTGAGGGAGGAAATGGGGGAGGGACACGAGCACCACCCGCCGCCTATGCAGCACACCCCGGGGGGAAAGCATCCCCCCCCCTCAACCGTCTGCGACAAGTACCTAATTCAGTATGGGCGCGTCAAGAGTTGCATATCCTCTACACGACGCGGCGTCGCGGCTAACCAGCTTTCAGGCCGGGCCCGCATCGTCTAAAAACACTGGCGGGTGGGATTTAGAGAATAAAAAATTAAACCCGCGCACGGATAAGATTTATCTCCTCGCCTTGAGGAGGATCCTCCCCTCGTCTCCCGTAGACATCGCGACGGTACGCTTCTCCGAATGTGATGAGTGAAGGTTTGTTCATTTAAATAAAGAGAAAAAAATATCAAGTTCTCTTGACACGATTGCCTCTCTGAGAGTGCTTGAGGAGAGGATACTTGACCCGGATATCCCATCCTGAAAAACGATGTCTTTCTCTCCGTCTTATGCAAAAAAAACTGGCGGTAAATAGAACGAGAATGTGGAGTCAAGGGTAATGATGCAAGCCAGTGTTTGTCACAAAGCTGGAGAGATGAAATTTGCATTAGAAGTGTTACTCGGAATGAATAATTTTGACAAGATATTAAAAATAAACTGTTGGAGGAAATCTTGGAGAAAATTAAGAATCTAGGAAGGTCAGATAATAATAATATGAAAATTAAGGGAAGGTGAGGGAATTTAATAAATTCTGGTGATGAAACAAGAGCGCGAAGGAAAAGGGGAGAGTGAAATGGAGAAGTGATAGGGGGAATTTTAGAGACGGAGAAATGAACGGGATATAAAAGAAGTCGGTAGAATTTTGAGGAGGTAGTAAAAGGGGGAAATGGTCACAGCTGTAAGAGATAAGGCACAAAATTTATTAATGGAAACGAAAGAGATTTTGGCAAAGTTGGACAGAGAATGAAAAGGAACTTGATGTGACAAATATTACGCCAGTTAACTTAGATAAACACAAGCAATGCGATATGAATGAAAAATTATTGTTTGCAGGAAAACTATGTGGGGAGATAAAATATTCTGAAGGAAATAGTGATAAAATATTGAAATAATGGTTCCAGCGCAAAACTTGCCATGCGAGTTGGTATGTGGAAAAATGAAATGACATTTTTGAGCTTATTTCTACTGAGGATTTAAAATAATTGGGCTGAATTTGTTGATATAAGATGGGAATTTTGCCATGAGATTTTATTATAACGAGGAAAAAGATAAAATAAATATTGTGTGAGAACTGTAAGTCAGTTTTTTGATATGGAAAAGGTTTGGTCTTTGCGTATGGAAAAGGTAGGTATAAGAATCACCAGCTCGTATATGAGAGAGGGATGACCTTTATTAATATGAAGATTGCTTTCGGTTAAAAATAGGTACAAAACATTTAAAACTTAAATAGATACATTAATGGAACCCAATGAGAGATATTCGTAAGAAATGCAGAAAGCATCAGCTGCATCAACTAGACCCTGAAGATATATTTTGACCAAAAAAATTGTAGAAATAGCAGAAATATACTGAAAGGATAGGAATCTTATTTTAAACTAATTCATGAATCATTCAGCTCAAGTAGCGATATTGGATGGAAAGGTGAGATGATCAGCGTCATGAATGTGAATGAGATACGATGTTCCGTAATCTACAGTTCTCTTTGATCCTTAAGCCGATGAAGAATCGAGGAAGGCATGGGAAAAGGTCAAGTCCTGAATGGAAATACATGTGGCACTTATTAATTAGGTCTTATTTTTTATTTTTTTAAGCCATAGGAATCCCGTCATTCATGGATATGTAGCGACTGTTGAGCGGGAAAGAAAAAGTACGTAATCTCCAAAAGTACATAGTCTTAGTTAAACATCAAAGTCATTCGGCATATATGTAATAGAGTAGAGCAGGTGGAATGAATTTTATAATAAAAAAAGGTTTTGCCTAGTGGAGAGAATTCAGGAAACGTACTCTGAGAAAAATTGTAAAGATTGGTAAAGACTTTGTGATACGCGAATAATGTGGTTATTATTTTATCTCATTGTGGTACAAAACCTCATTGTCAATATCTTTATTGGAAATGTATTTTTAGAAATTTAATGCACATACAAATGTTGGCTTAAGTTTCTAATCGGAAAAATGTTTGTACATAAAAATTCCACCAAGAAATGCCCATTACCAATAACTTTTTTAACATTATATTTTTGCATCATCTTTGTGTTATGCGTAATTTATATCTTGTCTATGTTTACAGGCATTTATTCTATGATTTCGGGATAAGAAGAGTTCCTTAAAGTGATTTTTTCCTCTTGTGTTATAGTAAATGAGGGATTACAGATTTCATTACGCCTTAGATAGACGGTTTTTTAACATTAAACGGAAAAAGATAATATTCTCCACTGGCCCATTGTATTTAATACTCAATGTCATACTAAGAGTAAATCATACGAAAGGAGAGGTAAATGTGATTTTTATAAGGTGAAAAACACAAAACATGGAACATTTTTACGACAGAGCATTACGCATGATTGGTCCGACCGTACGATCATACATGTATACGTTGGTATGAGTGTATGGTAACATGCATATTATATGTATATACAGGGTTCGTCCGGAAAATAAGTGTACTTAGTTCGGGAAAAAAAATTATTACACTTTTACATATCTTAAGCTAATATTCCTCAAAATAGGACCCTTGTGAGTCGATACCCTTGTTCCAGCGGCGTTCCCATTCCTGGAACGTTCCCGCGAAGACATCACCGGGAACCTCTCGAAGACACGTCGTCACGGCCTCTTTGACGGCGTCCAAAGTCCCGTATCGCGTTCCTTTCAAACTCCTCTTTATCTTCGGGAACAGAAAGAAGTCCGGTGGTGCCAAGTCCGGGCTGTAGGGCGGGTGCGGCAGCGTTGCCACGCCGTGCTTGGCCAAGAAGTCCGACACGACAAGCGCGGTGTGAGACGGCGCATTGTCGTGATGCAGCCGCCAGATGTTTTTGATCGCTGGCTGGATGCGGGCGACTCGTTTTCGAAGCCTGTTGAGCACTTGGACGTAAAATGCAGCATTTACAGTTTGTCGTTCAGGTACAAATTCGTAGTGGACGACTCCCCTTTTGTCAAAAAAGACAATGAGCATCGCCTTGATCCGAGATTTGCTCATGCGAGCTTTCTTTTGACGGGGCGATGATGGGGTGTGCCACTCCGCACTTTGTCTCTTCGACTCCGGGTCGTACTCAAAGATCCACGTCTCGTCACCCGAAACAACGTTCTCTAAAAAATGTGGATCATTTTTGCAGTAATCCGCAAGTTGTGTCGCGATTTCCAAACGATTGAGTCTTTGATCATCACTGAGCACTTTCGGCACCAACTTTGCACAAATTTTTCGCATCTGTAATTGGTGCCTAATAATCTCGTGCACTATTGTTTTTGGCACATTACACTGCTCTGCTATCATCCGAACACTAAGACGACGATTAGAGTTCAGTACATCGCGAACTTTTCGCACATTTTCGTCGGAGAGTGTCGTTGATGGGCGTCCAGGCCGTGGTTCGTCGTCGACCTCTTCTCTGCCCTCCACTAACATCTTGTGCCACTGAAAGATCATGTTTCTGGACATGGCTGACTCCCCGTAAGCCTGGTTAATCATACCGACAGTTTCGGTAGACGATTTCCCAAGCTTTACCGCAAATTTGATGGAATAACGCTGCTCCAAAAACTTCGGCATCGCGTTCCGTGACCTGGGGGTCGAGCGTGGAGGTTCGCGTTAACAGAGCTCCTCACTACACCACAGCTCAGAGCCGACTGCCTTTTTCAGCGTCGCTTGCCAACATACTCCCCTCCAATCGCAGCCCGTCAGAGCGGTGCTGGGCGCGCCTGGAGCGGCGGGAAAAAATCAGTACACTTATTTTCCGGACGAACACTGTATGTATATTACTTGTGTCCTAGTCAAAGGAGAACCAGCGATCCTTAAGAAATATTAGGAGATACTTATCCCCGAGGTTCTGGGAGCTTAATCCACCCTTGTTAATAGAAATGATTTCAGGTGAACAAGTCCATTCAATCTCTCTCTTTGAAAACTTTGAAACTACATCGACTACTTACAAGTATAAGGAGGTATTTCTTCAAGTATTTTATTTACTTGAAAAGTTGAAATGATGAAGGTCATACCATATGATATTACTCAATAGCTGACTTATCTCTATTTGTATGGTTTATTATTGACTTCTGTATCATATATCATTTTAAAAAGTCATGGTTATAATGTGACATGAACGGAGGAATTCGGAGGGGAGGAATTTGGCAGCTTAATTTGGTGGGGGGTGCTGGTTGTCTCTTGTTAGACGAGGCTAGGAAATACAGTGGTTTCGTCTGTTTCCACCGAAAAGCTACCTTAAATGGTAGTCTACCAAATAATAAAAGCAAAAGGAAGACAAAAAATGCATAAATACACTCCCCTGGGCATTGGGTTGAAAGAGCTCTTGGATCGAAATGACGCAATGGCTGTGAAAAACGTAATGTTCATAGCAGTCGACGCCAGAAAAAAATTCAGCTACGTCGAAGCAATAGAAGTTAAAACAAGTATCCGCACAAATATTGAAAAACCAGCGATGTTCAAAACAGCGAAATTAGTGAGGACATTCTTGATTCAAATAAAGGAAAAATACGTCTCGGTCAGCCCCTGTCGCATGATCTAAAAATTAAACAATATGAGAAACAAATAATATAATAATGCAGCAGTTAAAAATTATAATTTACCATCTATCGGCACAAGGGGCTATGAAGAAATGAAGAAATTGGTAAAGAACAGGATAGTTGCTACAAATCAATCTTGGGATCGGTAACCCTTGATGATATTTAAATGACCTGTGCTGTGTAGAGCATGTAACGGCAGTGAAGCCGCGCAACCTCCGAAATTACAAGCACCTCCTAAATCAGTCAACTACAGACGGGCTTGTCGTTGTCCTAGTGAACATGAACTGTTTTAGCCTTCATGTCACTTATTCCAATTCGGTGAATTCAGGTACAGGTGCCATTTAATGTGGTCTGAATTCTGACATAATATCGTGCCGTGGTATTATCTTATAAAAATACTAATGAACCATGTAATAAAAAATATTATTAAATGAGAGATCTAAGTTAGCTCACAATGTACGTATGCGCTATGCATTACCTCATGGGGAACGTCTAGTGAATGATATTTACCAAAATGTTTAAAAAAAATATCATTTTTAATCGTAGAATTTTGCTGCACTTTACACTAAAGCAAAATTTGCTCCTGGCGACGCTAGTGCAGTCCGAAAGAAACGCTAAACCAGGAATTTTTGTAACAGTGGCAACACTCCAATCCTAACTAAAAAATATATATCTTTTGCGTAGCACAATGCAATGAGTTTATCAAGTTATCATCAATGTACCATGCCTTTAATGCAAGCAAATTTAACTCTGGAAGCCCTTAGTATTATTAAATTACATTATGTAACTTAATAGCCTCCATATACTGGCATTACTTTATCTAATTGTTTTTATTCTTGAACTTTTTCTTACTCGCACAGTAATATTAATAATGAATTATTTCTTTTCGCCTTTATAGAATATTTAGTTGATGAGGATTTGATTGAGTATACTATTGAACGTCTTTGGTCAATAATTATTTTTAACATCTATAATATTTCACTCCAGCCGCGAATATTCGAAAAAATAACGGAGTGCCTTTTCGTTTTTCGTCATTGTTTTCAGCGTTTAATTTTAGCTGCGGGTTTAAGCACTCGCCTGCAAAATAACCAAGTTAAAATGAAATTTTTGCAATCAAATTATTTATATTTCATTTTTGCGTGACGCACAATAGTTTGTAGCTATTTGAAAAGAGCTCGGTGGATTATTGAAGGGAAATAAATTGTGGTCTCCAATATACATTGGTAATGAAATCTTTGGCCAGGAAATGTGGATTTTCAAGTTTTAAAATTTTAATTTTCTCCCTTCGTCGGGAAACAATAGACTAGGTGAAATACGGATCAGCCTTGGGGTAAATGAAATATGATTGACTGCTAAATAATGGACCTCCACGTTTACCTCACAGGGGGTATCGGGGTGTGTTTTAAACGCCCGATGCGAGAAAGAGAGAGGGAGAGCAAGGCGGGCGGTTGCAATGGTCGTACTGGAAGGTGCAATCTCTCCTCTCTGCCGCATCAGAAAGATCTGGGATGCAAAAGGTAAATGCTTATTTAAAATTTCAAGGTCGTGCTGTGGAGATCGACAAACTTAAAGATAGACAGCATCACGTGAATTAGGAATGTAAATACTTCGAGTCTTTCGCCTTGTAGTTAGAATCCTTTCCCCTTGGCAATCGAAATATTCTGTTTGATTAAAGGGATAGCTTATGTTCAGCATAATTATTGTCCAGCAGACCAATGGAAATTTTTTGGAAGTTGTTTTTTACATTTAAATATATCTTAAGTGTTGATATATGGGACCTAAGATAATCCCAAGATGAGAGATGACTAACAGTGCGAGTCTAAGGGTAACTGAGAATCTGTTTTCGAACTTTGACATCAATATACACCGAATGAAGTATTGTCTATTTAGGTGGTATATATGCCGCCAATTTATCTGCTTCTCTAAATAAAATCTATGTAGATATCAACTTGTTAATCAAACACCTTTTCCTATGATATATAGCATATTTCTCTGAGTTTGGTCATATAAAGAATAGTATTAGATTGATCTGATTTTTATATTAATTGAAGTCAAGGATATATACCTAAGTTAAGAAAATTAGACATTCCTACTAATCAGTATATAGAGGACAAAATCTAGGCATATATTAATTACCCGTGGTACTTGCAGAACGGTTAAATGGAAATATTACTTGAAGTTTATATTGGAAATTAAATCATAGATCTGTGAATGATGAAAACTTACAATGGTGGTAGTAATAGGGTCAATTAATATAATAAATTTCTTTTATATGTGATTTTTTGTGCATGTGTCAAAAGCCCCATTTAAAATACTATTTTTAAAACTGACTTCCCTCCAGTGTCTGATGGAACGAATGAGGAAGTAATGTAATATTTATCCCCTCTTTGAGATCTTTGTTCTCTACTAGCTGATCTCCCGCTTGGAATTCTAAATCAACGTAATGTCATATTGGAAATCAGTAAACTATTGGTTCTAATTTGATTACTTTGAAGGGAATGAGAATTTTGGAGGACGAAATGCCAATTTTGAAAAAATCATAAAAAAATAGCAGTGAGGGAAAATACCTTAATTTTCGATTCCGATTAGGAATGATCTCTGCTGAAACCTTGACATAGCCATCTTCGAGCTATGTTCGAGCGAGCTGTTTTCGGCATATGTCAAACCACAGGAAAGCTTCAACAATTCCAGGGAGAATGGACCCCAAAAGCTCTTTGACTAAAACTGATTCCTGTGAGAATATACCATAGTTCAGAGATGGTCGGGGATAAATGGATACTCAATAGGTTTCCATAGGAATGGAACTCAATGGGTAGAGAGAAGTTTGCTCCTTCTCGATTACCCTCGAGACTTCCGTCTCTGCTTCTATCGCTGTTGGAATGGCGGCTCGTCAGCCATCGGTATAGTCTCGTTTGGCTATGGGTCTCGGAGGTGCAGGTAATTGGGTGGCGCACGGTCAACTTTTGCTGCGGGAGAAAAACTTTCCGCCGAAGGCTTCACCGATTTCGATGGTTCGGCGGAAGTTCTCGCGGAGATCACCCAAAAACGGTGACAGCAGAAGTTTGGCTGAACCCTCTTCCTCGTGACGTTTGAGCTTGAATCCTCATCGCCGGGGAATACCCAATTCCAGTTTATGTCGGTTTTTCAGTTCACGTGGTTATAATTTGCATTTTCCTTGCTCTCTTTGCGCTTCGTGTGCAGCAGTGCAGCGGACATTGATAAGACTGGTCAGCGCTGAACGCTCGTGTTGATCTCAAGCAAAATGATAAATTTGTCTTCGCTAAATTTATATGTAGAATGACTGTCGGCTTTAAGGGTGTGAGATTTCCTTGTTAGAGTGGTTGATATTCGTTTTCTTAAAAAAATAGCATTTCGTCGAAATATTTCACGCTCTACACAAAGCCGGAAGCTGCTTATGTACAAAGTCGAATTTACTCACACTCTGTGCAAAGAGTGACGTCACAGGTTTCAAAAGATTAAATGTATACGTTAGACTATCTTTAACATTTGAGAGTAATGATTTTAATGTTCCTACTTAAAATTATTACTTTATTTTGAATTTTTTTTCGAGTATTTACCGGATCCGGAGTATCCTGAGATTACTTTCTCTTCACTTTAAATGTAACGGTTCATTTTACATTTTAGTGACATGTAGTATTATTGTTAAATATAAGCAATTGAAAATTGTGCACAGAAGCACATGAAAAGAAATAAACTCACTAGTTTTCGAATTTTTGGTGGTACAGGCCACCTTTCTCAAGGAAGAGAAGGAAGGAACTGTTAATCAATTCCTTCCATTGTAGCATTGTGTAGTCTGTGTTCATCCAAAACCTACCCTAGTCGGTTGATTACCAGTAATGACAACACACATATTTATATGTATGTAAATATTTTTATACCTCGTGTTTTTGTACATAATTTTTAAAACGATGATATCACACAAAGAGCTCAAAAAAGAGGACACACTTACCTTACTTACCCTTTGTATTTCTTAATGTTTCGACAGCTTCAGGTGTCTGAGGAATACAACTAGAGCTGTATCGTATATACGTCAATATTTTCATGCCCTCTTTTTTTGTGCTATAGGTTTAAACTTAGTCTTTTGATTCAATTCAGCTCCTTAGCGCTACTTTTTTTTAAATTACTGTGCGTATATATATTTTTGTGATTTCATCAAGTACTTTTATAAATTTCACAATTGCTAACTGATTCACAATTCCAAAACTCTGACACTGATTCCCCAGTGTTCGAGAGTTTCTCAATTAGATATTAATTCTTATTTTTAGAGCTCCCAAGATTGATTCTTCCTCATGTTTTTTTCTGTAGTTTCGTGATCGCTTGTATTTTCTTATTATCAAAGTTGTTATGACCCTTGGATTCGTGTTAATACTGCTTTAGCCAATGAAAAAGCCTTTCCAGACTTTCTCTGCGATTGAGAACATAAATACTCAGTCACCAGCTGGGTAAATGTTATTCTCTGGCATAGGATTTAAGAAAACTTTTTCCAAAGTTAACCAGACGTTGGATGTCCCCGAGGCGTTCAATCTTTTACGGAAACGTTGCTGAGTTTTAATTAATTACCAGAGACAGAAAGTCCTACTAGAACTTATCAAATCATATAACAGTGATCATTATAAAAATAAATGACAGAAAATTTTTAAGTATGGTCGAATAACGAACTAGAAATATTTTATATGAATAAAATACAGAGGATGGTTTCATTTCGATGTCATCTATTAATGGCATCCTAATATTACATCACTACAAGGGGGAGGAAATAAAACGGATAGGTAAAATACGTGTGGAAATAATGGTACACGATAAAATGTAAGGTCAATGAGCTTCAAAAGGAACTTTAGAAAAATATAGAAAATATAGAAAGAAAATTTTAAATATATCATAATGTAAATTTTATATTCAAATTTCAAACTGTAGGGCGGCCGTGAATTCAATGAAAATTCACTAGGAAGTACGAGATTTAAAATGTTTTACAAAATAGAACACCAGGGGTCCTTACGAGGGGCTCATAATTCAAAATACAAGGAATAAAGGAGTTTTCTTTTATTTTAATAAATTAATCAGAATACTCCCCAAAAAGTCTTTATTGAATTAAAATAGTGTATTTACAGGACAAATTAACTACCCACGCTTCCTATAGTCTATTATTACTTGTCGTATGGTGAAATACCATTATCAATAAGAGCACAAAACTCAGTTTATAATACAACCACAGAAATCAACAAGAAGTTGGGTTTTATGCGTGAGTGAAAAGATCATCTCGTACTCAGCTTGATAACGTGTGAAATGAGTACAGGGTGGGGGCGGGGGTGGAAGCAACTGTGAAGACATTTCTTTTTCTTCTAACACCTGCGGTTTCCTAGAAATTCGACCAATCACCCAGCCCGGGAAAACTGAGGGGACAACACGGGCGTTACTCAAAACCAAACTAGGGCTCTCTAACTAGTAAACCAACGAGTCCACTTGAATTCCGATCAACCATTTGAATAACTTACCCCACCACTCATCGTATTGAAAATAAGAAGCGAGAAACATTGTGGCTGATTGGAAGGGATTTCAAATGTAATGTGTCTTGTGTGTATGGAAATAGGGAAGTCCTCAACGTAAACATCCTTCCTATGTTTTGCGGTGTCCGCGTCCACTAGCGGCTCCTCAGACGGTGGCACGGAGGTCGTGGCTGGGTGTTACACGGGTACCAGACGCCGTGACGCGTCGCGCCATTCAACGGTATCCTTCGCGACCGCCATCCTATTTCATCCCACCGCATTATTCATTCATTCATTCATGCGGGTCGCAGGGGGGGGGGCTGAGGGGAGCTCGTCAAGTGGATGGGGGAGAAGGGACGGCGTCCTCAGCATTACTCCAGTTGCCTCGAGGGCGGATTCCCCTCGCTCCGGCACCCCTCAAACACCCGAGCACCCGAACGGGTGTTCGGAGAGCTCACGTGCAGATGAGTAGACATCTCTCGAATGGATTTACAAATTAACGCCTACCGAACTCCCCCTTACCACTGCCCTGCTCCGATGGAGCGGATGGGATTACCTTCCATAGGAGGGAGAGAAGGAGAGAATGAGGAGGGGGAAGGGGAAAATTCTCTTTCAAGTCGAGTCGTACTTTTTCAATTGGCGGAAAATATCACGGTTCCGAGCGGTACAGTAGTCTTCTTTTTCGCTTTGCTTCGAGAATGGCTGGGGAGAGGTTGGGGAGAGAAGAAGGAGCGAGCAGCCCGGGCGTCGGTTGACGTGTTGGATCCCCGAGGGGGACGAAGGAGTAAATAGGAGAGAGAGATAGGATGGGATGAGGAGGTGGCGCTATAGGGCGAGAGGAAGGAGGGGTGAAAGAGGGAGCGGAGAGAGCGGGGGCTGTCACGTGTGAGGAACGGCACTGCTGGGGCTTCTTCTCCTCTCTCTCCCTCTCTCACCAGTCGCCCCAAGCAGATAAGGGAACGTTTCCCCAATTTTCGCTTTTCTCTCTCTCTTTTTGTTGCACATTTTTTTTATCTGGGGCGGTCGAGTCCGAGGTTTCTTCGCGGGAATGTCTTGGCAAACATCTGTTAAGCGAGGGACGATTGATGTGTTTCCCAGCGTTTGCCGAACCTGTGTACTTACGACCAATGATGAGGGATATGTTACCGATAGGCGTGGCTCGATTTTCAAGAGTTTAATCCATTCCAGGAGTGGTGATCTCGATCATCGATACAGCTCCCCCTCTCTTCCTAGTGTGGTGCCTCTTGACTGGGAATATAATTTTCGCGTGTGGACTTTACCTCGCCTGGGTTCTTTGGTAGAAACTCACTCAACATATGGATAGTATGCCCTTATTCTTTACATAAAAGTTCTCCGTTTGAGACATTTCAGAATTTTTCTGGGAATGTCGTTTGAAAAGGAATTCAAGAGGAGTATTTGAAAGCCCATTTCGCATAGGCTTTGTTCCATTTGGTCAGAAGAAAAAAAATTCCAATAAGATTGTACCTTAATGACCATAATTTCACAGCCTTCCCCCTAGGATACCACGGGAAAGTACCAACCAAAAAATTTGCATTATAACCTAGGGTAAGATTTCATCTAAAGTAGTAATTTCACAGATGTTACGATGTTGATTATATGAAAGTTATTTCTGCGGGTTATTTTAACCGTCAGCATGACCTAAAATTTGTCTGTCATGAAATGAAAATGTTTTGGGATAGTGCAGATCTTTCCTTTCATTCTTCAATCCAGACATTCCTTATGGTAGTAGTAAGTTCAAATTTTCTAAAATTCAACGCTTAATGATCGCATTTAATACATTTCTTTCATGACTCCTTTTATGATTTAGTTACATGGAAAGCGTATTTTTAATGATAAATACTTTTTATTAAGGCTGTGCATTCATCAATTGCATTGCACTTTATTATTCTCTTGAATTTTCGTAAAAATGAATTAAAAATTGTACATTTTCCCGTTCACTATTAAGATAGGACGCTGATCACGGATATTGAGCAGTCCTTGAATTGTCTGGAGAATGAGATTAATTCGCGGCATGAATAGCATTTAACTATTCATGCCACGAATTAATCTCATTCTCCAGACAACAGGGCATACTCAATTATTAAAAGAGTTTTTGGCAGGTGACTCATGGAAATTGGTGTCTTTATTCTTTTAAAAACTTCATTCTCTCTCCGCCGTTAAGTATAAATTTGCGAAAGTGCATACGTGAAATTTAATACCATTAGAACATGAAGGGTGAAATTTACAACCTTCATCACGTTTCAAAACATTGAACTGAATTTTAAAAGCTTTGGTTAGTAAAAACCATCAAAAGAAATACGTGACTCGATGAAATTGGCAAATAAATCGAAACCCCACACGTCTACCTCAAAGCATACCGCATCCCCCAGAGATGTATTTCTGGTCACGCTCCAGCAATTTATTAATTACGAAACGTGAGACGAGGGTGTAGGAGCGCTGGCCGAGGGAATGGGAGGGTTGGAGGAATTGGGGCGGGAAAAAGAGTGATGATGTGACCTCCCTTTTTTTCTCGTGATCCTCATATTTTATCGTCAGTCGATCGAAGCAATCATGACCAGCCCACTGTCCCAGAGGGACTCCACCCAGGTTCTGCCCTCTATGAGCGGCGTTCGCCCAAGTTCCTGATGGGTCGTTTCGGGGCATTTTAGCCTCCACGGGGACGAAGACGAATTGGTGGAGTCCCGGCGGGCCCCGGAGACTCCCGAGAGGCGGATGGGACAAGGCCATCTCCCGCGTACACATCCCGACTGGTGAGCGCGGTACCTCCTCCTGAGCGCTGGGAACACTTCCAAACTGGACATCGCATATTCTGAGGCCACCTCCACCCTCTATGGGTCCCCCTATGTCGAATGCACTCTCCTGAGTCTCATAATGAATCCCTCCAGGCCGGGATTGAAAACTAACGCGGAATGACTAAATGCAAATGCCCATCGTGGATTTTACTCCTCCGGGGTATTTTTCCTTTTTTAAATGGGAAAACATTTCACGACTCTCATTGTTCTGAAGCAACCACCTCTGATGATCGTTGTTGCGCCGTGTTTTAAAATCCCATTTCGTTTATGAACCTGTATAAATCATGTTCCGAAGTGGCAGTCAAAATACGCTGCGTATTTTTCATGAACTTTATTTTATAGCATCCGCGTTTATCGCTTTAGTTCCGACACAATAATCATCAGCTCTTAGCAATGGTCATAATTTGAATAGCTGGCTTTTTCATTTATTTTTTATGAGTACGTCTTTATTTTTTATACATGATGATATACAACAATTTTTCTAGAATTCCGCTTTTTTATTGATCCCGACCGCGGGTCAACTAAACTTTATTGTGTATGTTTTTCCTCGGCAATGGTTTGGTGACTTTATAACCGCGTTAGGGTTCAGGAAAAACTAAGGAATAGTTCAGTATTCCTTTTTTTACAAAAGGTTTATTAGCAATAGTTTCCTAATGCTTCATTTCTAGTTAAATACATTTCGAAGCTTTATGAATTATTGAACTCATATCCAAATGTAAAGACACTATGGCAGACAGCTTTTTCCTTAAATAAAGGCATGTGTGGAAAGGATTTATTAGAGTTGAGGAAGAGTCTTTGGTAGGATTTGGTAATACATCTTGGAGTGAACGAAATGATGAAGGTTGGAAGCGGAAATGATTTTCAACGGGAAAATGGACGAATAAGATGAAATAAGTAGAAATAGCGACAGGAAAAATGGTGTGATGAAGAATGCAATACGGTGGGGAAAAAGATGTTAACTATTGTAAAAAGGGTTCCAAAAGTCCACATATGTGCATAATTATTTTCAGAGATAATTCTTTACCAGAATGTACAAATTATACTAATTGCCTTCATCGAGAGAGCTTGTAATTTTCCACAGACTTGATGTTGATATTTTAATATGGGCATAAAACAATTCCAAGAAGTGAAGCCTGAAAGTGTGAAGTATATACTTCTTGTGTTTAGTATTTCTAAGAAATTAAGGACGAGTCAGTTAAGGAAGACGGTTAACCTCCACTCTTCCCGCTAAATTTCCTGAGCATCCTATCTCTACCAAACTACCCAACTATCCCTAATGGCGCAAATCACCATAGCTGTCCCTCATCTCCACTAATGACTACTGGTTATGCCAACAGCAGTGTTATTGACAGATGAATTTTATCTCCCCTATTATATTCAAGACAGATATGTTACTAATTCTAAACCTAAGTGCAATTCCTTTCTCTGTCAAGAGTAATCATTGGTAATGGCACCCGTAAAAACACACCACTTAGGTTTCTTGTAAGTGTAGAGCCAATGCTTGTCCACAACTCTTACTCGTTGCTACGAATGATCGTGAGCCGCACGTATGATGGCGTTATTTCCCATCATTCAATAGTTTTGCCACGAAAATATTAATTAAGATATTAAAGCGTTATTTTTCTGTCCAAGTAGCAAGATCCGATTCAATAATAAAATATTTGTTGGCCAGTAAATCGGCCTTGTTTGCCGACTATGTATGGCAAAGGCGTATGTTTTTGTTTGTTTTTTCGACACACTTGCTGGACTGAAGGAAAATTGGATGGAGCCTTTTTGTGGCTTGAACGACAGCGCAGTCAAGAGAGAGAGAGTGGAAAAAAGATAAACTAAAATTAAAAATTTTCCCATGCACGGAAATTGAGCGGGAATTAAAATTTAAAAACTTGAGCAAAAAAAATTGAGAGAAGAGAATTTAAATTGAAACTCTAGATTGGTGACTAGTAGTCACACGGATGAGCTAAGCGTCAAGCGAGATGGATGAGTAATGGAATTTCTCGCATCGAAGTGAAACTCAGGCATCCCATTGGAGGTTTGATTGAGTGGATGATAAACCTTTGGTTTCTGGCCTGTTGAAAATGAATTATAGAACGCTTTGGCGGAAAACATCTATGACTATGAAAAATGTTTTAGTAAACAATCGACTTTGTTGGTTTGAACCGATTCCCAGGGTCCAGCAATACCAATCTTGTTGAATTGATGACTTTTTGATAGTCATCTAATATTGCCAAGAAGAATTAATATCAATTTTTTACCCGAGTATGCTCCATTTTGGTAGTTCATTATTTAAATCATGACCTCCATCGCCTTTAAATAGAGGTGGATGACCCTTCCTAAAGTGGACCCAGGTTATCTATACACTGAATCAGATAAAATAATTGCGAAATGAAATAGTTACAAAAAGTAGGCATTTACAATGTTGTGGTAGCTGTAGTGCATTTTATGTAGTGTCCTAAATCCTCCACGCTCTTGAACTCATGATCTTGGGAATTCTTTCAACCAGGTTCTCCCTCTCCATTTTTGCGAAAAACAGAACAAAAGAAGAAGTTTGCAAAGGATTAAATTCTCCATTAGACTTATAAAGACTACTAGGTTTAGAATTATTTTACCCGCTTACAGGAAAAACCAAGCTTTTTTCACGATAAAAAGAAAAAAATGGCTTTCTGCTTCCAGTCGAAGAAACAGGTTAGTTTAATTTTTTCCATTGAATCATCGGCATTATTGATTGTATTTGAAATGGAACCTTTGAGCATACTCTTTGACAATTTTTCCTCGTAGAGACGCATTTCTATCTCTAAAATTGAATTGATTTTTCTGCATCTAAAAGTATTTTGACAAAAGGTTCCTGATCAGACGATTTCTTAAGTAACTTTTCGTTCAAGTTCGTAATTGGAATGTGGATAAAACAATAAATTTATTTTTGGCTGATTATTGGAAAAAATATATTTTTTATTGAATCTTTCGTGTTCTCTAGTTCAAGAGGGAAAAAAGGAAAATATTGGACATGTTTTTATTTTTTCATTTTTCTTTCTATTTTAATGACAGCCAGGTCCGATTAGGCTTACTTTTTATCTGCACCGGATGAATGATCGACTGAAAATTGATATGAGTCAGCTTCCTGATGAATGCAGAGGTAACTTGATATAGTTCTAAGCAAACAAGAGTCCCTGGTTGGAAGGGCCGTGTGCCCTTTTGCCGAAGTTAATTTTTGTAAAAGAACCAGTTCTCGCTTCACTTTTTTCTCTAAATATCTGCTTTATAGCCAAAATTACTATTTTCCAATCAGAGATGGAAATTTACCCGTAGAATTCTCGGCTATAACTAAAAAACCCAGTGGTAGCAAAGGTCAAACATGTAAGAAATATTAGTATAAATATCCCTGGAATTTTTCCAATCACTGTGATCTAATTTTTATATCGGGTGATGCTTCTGAGGTTATAAGCCGGAAATCTGTTCAGATCGTTATAAAACTCCAACATTTAGGTAATTTACTGTTAATTGATTTATTCTATCAATTAAATTACGGTAACTGAGTTGATACTTAAAGAATTACGTCAAAAAGTGTACAAGTTTTAAATTTAATTCTTACATTTCAGCTTTCTCGACGTTGATATAAAACTGGTACAATTATTAAACCAGTCATTTTAATAAATTAAGTTGTTGTTACTGAGCTATTTGCATATTCAACGTTCCAAGTCTTATGTTGAGTAATTTAAACTTTTTGCCTTGAGAAAATTTATTACTAATTTATAAATGAATTATTTCATGAGCAGTTGATCTATGAGCGGGGTTCACAACGCTGTATACTTATAAACGGAGAGCATCTCCCTACATGCTATGCAATTATAATATCGCGGAGGTATCTTCGTTGTTAAAGAAAATATCGATATTTATGATTCCGCCATGTCTGCAGGAGTTTATTTTTCTATGATACGAGGTTCATAGGCTGAACAAATTTTAAAATACATTTCCATATGAGGAGACGTGCAAAATGTATACTATCAATCTATCCATTTAAGCCTTGATAAATGGAGGTTATTATTAAGTACGAGTAGTTAAGAAATTTGCTGTATTAGAAAGGTAAACTAAATTCGTTAAATGTATCCATGAATGTATGTCACTCATTTCTAGCCCCTCCCGAAGAGCGCCTGTTTTCAAGTGATTGGAACATTTCATCGTCGATTATGAATGTTTTTGACTTTTTTGATATTTTATAACACGCATAAAATATTCAAACTTTATTTTATCTAAATTAGTTTAAAAAATCTCGGATAATTGGTACATTGATTGTAAATTATATAACTATATGAGAAAATTGTACTCAAAATGTTTTCGTTCAATTATAGTTGTTTTTGGCTCCATTTTAACTGGGTTAACTTAATTAATACGATTTTAATTTATTTTCATTATTATGCTATTGCAAAATATAACGTCAATCGTCGAGGTCGATTTGAATGACCATATAGTCGTTACAGTAGTAACCGTCTTATATCATCCTCATGAGTAACATCTTTCCCACTCGGGAATATCAAGCTGCATTCAATTGAATTAAAGGAGATATGTTACCTGGGCCATTAGGGTATCTTGGCTACGTCGTAAAAGGTCTCGTAATATTACAAAAATATTTTGAAATATATATATTTATATGCATAATTTATGGTAAGCAGGCGAGATAGGGATAGGAAAAACTAGGAGAGAATGAAGGGAGGGAGTATGTATGCGGAATTGAAAAAGGGTTTATTTTAAGGTGTCCCATTGGGTCGTGTTATATAAGCCTTAAAAATGCAGCGTTGGCTAGTTTGTGTATGCATCCAAAAACTGGGTCGAAAAATATCAGTGGCATTTTAATAACTGCAAATAATGAAAGTTTATTGGCATCAATTTATATTTAAAAACTATCCAAATGAAATTTTGCAGCAATTTTGAAATAGGAGCAGGCGCATCTCAAAATCACAAACATGAGGTTATAATAATATTTATCAACCTCAAATGCGGACATTTCTAGACGGAATATTCAATTTTCCCTCATTTCATCTCATTCTGTCCTGATATTTTAAGTTGACTTCTTCACAATGTCAGAATTTTGTTTATTCAGAGTGCTGTCATGTACCTGGGTCCAGTTTTTTTTGTTTGTTTTTTTTGCTCGTGGAGTTAACGTGCTATTCATAACACGTTTCTAGAAATATCAAAACCGGTATTAAACCTTGATGCCGCTGGAGTGTCGTTGACAAGCACTCAGCCGCGGTAAAATGACGATGCGTTCGGAGGTGGTGGGGGAGGGGACACCAGCGTGGTTTGGCGAGTATCTGGGGCGGGCGTTTGTCCGTTCGTCCTTTCGAGTGGGAAGGAGGTTCGGAGGAAACTTAACCCCACGTCTCCTGTTTCCTCCCCGCAGGACGCCGCCGCCGCCGTCGCCGGCCTGCCGCCCCACTTGCAGCACTCCCGCCTCGCCGCGACGGGGATACAGGTCCGCGGCGCACAATCGCCCAAACGCCTGCATCACCAGCACCATCACCACAGCGCCCACTGGAAAGCGGCCGAAGGTATGCCCGAACGATCGCTCCTAAGCGAAATATCTCTTCCTGCTTTGCCACGGCTAGGGGCTTTGATGAGACGGACGAAGCATCCAGATCCCCGTGGGATCGATTGTTAATCGCTCTATCCTATGGAAATTCCGATCAAACGTGAAGGTTTCCCTCCAAGCGTTTCGATTGCTCGGACAGGGATTAACTTAATTACTTAAAAGATTGCTTTCATCGTTCAAGTTATATATTTCTACTTTTAAATCCAATTAGATTCGATAATTTGTAAGATAACTTAGATGAAGTGTATAAATTGTTTTACGTCTCGACTTGAAAGATATGCTAAATATGGATTGTACTGAGGCAGACTGCCTTGGGCAAATTTCTAGAATGAATAATATATTGATTTGGGGAATTTAATATTATTTTCCGGAGAAATGATAATGAAGTAATAATATCATTTAAAATGAAAATATAAGTAATTGAAAAATGAAATTACTATATCATTTGTTCACGTAAAAATTTGGAATTGTTACAGCTATTTATATATTTTTAGTTTTATGCATATGTCTTGACTTCGGGAGCAAACATTTCACTTGAAATCGTTTGAATTATTAATCCTTATTCTTCAAATGCATGCGCGTAGTAGTTTTAAAACGTATCTTCAGTAAATAAGAGAGATCTTCTGGATATTTTTAAAGTTTTTGCATACCATACTATCCCTCCGGCTTCGTAAGAATAATTTTCTTTTCTGGGTTTCTCAGTAAAAATAATTTTAATCTCTCGTTGAGTCTCTAGTCACTATAGGGAATCACTCTCTAATTAGATCACTCCGGATTGTTAATCCAGAGAAAAGTAGAACTTCATGCATTCGTAAAAATAGTAATCTCTCCTTCTTAATTCATTATGTCTAGTCGCTTCTTCATATTCATCTATTAATGTGATAATTGCGAAATTGTAAAATCATGCAAAAGTTTTGATTCCTCATTTCACAAATTAGTTACATAACTAGTTGAATAAACTACTTTGCCGGCCTTAATTTCAGTGACCTTTTTAGCCCTCTGTCTCGTATTTACGCTGCTGAGATTCTATGTATCCTTCAGCTTATGCAACAATAAATGAATATATGTAATGCTATTTGCATATATTCATGGTCCCCTCGCTTGACCGTTCGTTGTCTTACTAATTAGGTACCTAATGCTGGCAACTCATATAATATGGTAACTACTTTGGCGTATTTATTCGTTAGTCACCATTAGGAGACGTTATTGCAGACAAGAGTCTGTAGTTATGCATTCACCATACAATCCATCTTTGAATAATTTAACTCAGGGGTGAGACGAAAATGTATGGCAAGCAATGCGGTATGAATAATCACATGGGGAAAAAAAACGAAAAAGTCGACACAGCCATTAGTCAATTACACCTATGGAATATACGTACGTTATACTCTATAACGGACACAAAATTAACCATATGGAAAGAAATGTTAGGTTAAGGAAGTATGGGACATATCAGTATTTATTTTGAATTTTATTTATAAGACGAAATTTGAAACATTTTTAATCTTACATTTTTTGGGATTTAAATTAAATTTTGACTTGAATCGATGATTTTTGTTCGGTTTCATCGATCTCAAATGGATGGTTGCTCGGCTTCAAGCTGAGCAAGCGACCTTTTTCTTCATTTTATGCTGCAGGTAATGTAACTTAAACGATTCCTCGCGTTTGCGGGAATCTCTTCGCTTTCCAATTTTATATCTCTGGCCATCTCAGCCTCCTTTCTGGCTGAATACATTATTTCCTCTTTAACTGCGAAATGCCGTGGAAAAATTCCTTTCACGTCGTCATCGCTCATCTGTTATAAAAGTAGAAAAGAAAATGCTCATCTAATTAATTAATGTAATTTTTTAATGAAGGTTGAACATGAAATTTAAACAGAAAATTTCACTTAAATGCAAAGCTCGTCTGATGGTCATTCTTTTGAATTTTTCTTTACCAAGGGTTGTACCGATGTTTTCGAAATTGCGGCTTCAATCAATGGAATCTTGGTTAAAGAACTGTAACACGTTAATCTCTTAATTGTAAAGTCCTTTCAAAACAGCTGAAATTAATTAAAGGCCTTGTGGGGAAAGGGCGCCTCAAAGAGTAGTTATTGCCCACTGAACTGTTGCCCAAGTCTCATTTTATCACTCTCATTGGCTAAAATTCGATCAATGAGCACAAATGTTATCCAAAAGTCGTAAAATGTCATGAAAATGGCTGAATGCGCGCTGCAACAGTGTTCCCAAAAAGTAATATCGGCGAAACTCGTGCGAATTTTATTAAAAAAATATTTTCAAAGGCGAGGTGACCATTAAAAATTGTTATTACGGAGCCACTGGGAACAAATTTGTTTGTTAATCCTCAGGCCAGTGGCTGGGTATACTCTTGTCTTACAGTTTCCATTGACCACCTATTACACCGCAAAGATACAAATTGGATCCCAAATTACTGGAAAGGGTGAAAGGGGAAAATTAGTCTTAAAATAAGGATTTCAAAATTAAATTTTTATGCATCGGATCGCAGAAAGGGAAAATAGTTCCTCCTTGACATGAATATTTTCCTATATTCAATTATTTTTCCTGTGTAATTCCGGACCCATCTAGGACAGAAAATAATGAAATACCATTTTCAAAGTTACATCACTATTTATTGATGCCACAAATCCTAAAATATTATATACAGCCATGTAAAAATGTAGCATGATATATTGATATTTTTTGTTAAGCTCAAACGACATTTCCACTTTATCCATCTTGATCAATTAAACGCATTGAGAAATAATAAAAAAACTATTTATGTAAAAAATCATTTCTGGTCTATACAAATGCCACAGTTTTGGTGAGTTTAAGTGAGTGAGTTCTGGTGACTAAATATTTCAATTGAATTTTAGGCATTATGAGACAATTTTGGTTGCCAAATTTCCAAGTTATTTTTCTCACTTGTGGTTTTTCTTAGTAGTACTTTCTCTTTTCTTGTGGTTTTCTTTAAATGGTAGAATCAGCAGTGGAGAGATTTGATTATAGGATCGCACAGAAATAATATTAAAGTTTTCATGACACTATCTTGGCTATAATAAATCAAATTATGAAACGGTCTAAAATAAACGATATTTGGAGGATGTCATGAGCGACATTTGATTTCTTTAATTCTCTTCAAATCTGCTAATACGTCTTTGGTATTCTGGAAAAGTGAGCCAAACAATTATATAATATGAAAATGGTAAATCTTAAAACGTCATTGCGGTACCAAAGGATGTAATTCATCATTTCATTTTAACTTCATTCATAAAAGTCAATTGGAATTTCCCATACTCGAAGACTAGACCAGACGAATAGGATTCAATGAAACAAAGTGCACCTAATAGGTTCCTGGAAACCAAGAAAGCCTATTACCGTTATCCTTGTAATTACATTAAAATCACCAAATGCTTCGTCTGGTATCGCTCATTTTTTATCTCTTGGACAGTGTGTCCTTTCAACATGCGGAACAAAACCCCGCCCATCGTATAAGTGAATTTGCTCTCGCGCCAAGCGCTCTCTATTCCTTTTCCAATATCCATGCACTCAGCGACAACCAAACAAACTGGAGTTAGGACGAGAGCGTGCTAGACGGCTTGCGCTGTGCATGCCGAAAATCATCACTTCAGGATTTGACAGAATCGTCGCCCGTGAAGGATTCCGAACCTATTCCATCGCGAGCTCCTTGTTCTGTTAGCCGTGCTTGTTGACTTGATTAACGACGGAAATCCAGTAAAGCTTTCTGGATGGATCCTGCCTCCACATCCTCTCCCCTTTATCCTCCCTCACCCTTTTTATCCCATTCCCCTCGCCCTTGCCACCCCCCAGTACACTCACCCTTATTTAGGGTTATTGTCGCGACGGTCTAAAACTTGCAGCTGCTCCGAATGAACTGGCGTCCTTACCTCTCCTCTCGCCCCCTCCCATGGGAGAATTACGCCAGGGAGCCATAAGTATCATCGCCCATTTACGATAGCAATGGTTTTTCTCTCCCTCCTGGCCCCGATCCGAGGTGGCTCAGTAGACTCCACTGACCTTGGTGGGGGGAGTGGCGCCCGGAACATTCGCCCTCCACTAGGCTTTGTGGTATCCGGATGCGCGACGTCGTGTTATCTACGTGTCGGGCCACCTTGCATAGCGTTACGTCTAATTGCGATGTGAATGTGATGTTTCGGGGCGAATTGAATGTTTCCGAATTTTTATTTTGAATAACGACCTTGTTTTCCAAAAACTTTGAGAGCTTTGAGAAAAATTACTTTTTAAAGTGATATTATTGTTTTCATCAAGATTATGTAGCGATCTATCCGGTAGAGTTGGAATCAAGGAGATGCAAGCGGGCGTACTTTCAAATGTCATCGAATCACATAGAACCCATGTGCATTTGATTATGCAATCATTATAATCACATTGTTCAACGTAAAAGTTTATTTTGATCGATCAGGGGTTCAATAAGGTAGAACCAAGCCTTTCCTGAATGTTTAATGTTCACACAATCAGGGAAGGTCATGGGGTTTCATTTCATATTCTGATGCCACCATTTGGTTTCCAAGGACGATAAGGTGATCAAAAATTGTCTGCTTGATTTTTGTTTAGAAAATTGGTTGTCTAAGTGCATTGACCGGGCTTTTAACCTTTGATGCCTCTATTAGTGGGCCACCGGGTATTTAAGTTACCCTCATATCCTATCCTATATAAAAGGATAAACCTCAAACTGTACGTTTCTCTGCAATGCTCAGTTTGTATCAAGATTCTCAAGGCGTGAAGCTTTTAAAATTTTACATACTATTAAATGTTGCTACTTTGCATATAATTGATTACTTTTTGCACGTAAATTCTCAGGTACGACTCTAAACCATTCACATCAATTTCCTTGAGAAATATATGCAAAGTTCACTTCTATCGCCGGCTTCTATCGGTTTATTTCTTTTGCTAAAACTAAATGGGAAACAATGATTATTCTAACACCAGAGAAATTTCATAAGATAGAGAATAGAATGGGCTTTCTCATATTATCAACTTATATTGTTTTCGATTCAAACTTAGAAAACATTCTACAAAACATTCAAAATGAGGTTTATTTGAAAAAACAGCTCCTTATTAAATCTTGCGGTGGTTAAAAAATGCAGTGGGGAAAACGACAAAAGGAATCAATGGAGAAATTTTATTGATAGAATTGAGCTCTTACGGCTAGTAGTATTGAATGAATGTAAAACTCCAATAGCCGTAACCAGTTTACCTTTTTAAACAAAGTAAAAATGAAATTAGTTGGCTAACACCACAATTCAAGAAGGGTTAAAAACGACGACACCACAAGTCGAAAGAGAAAGAAAAAGTGTTGTCGTGACGATTACCCTTAAGTACGCTGAAGAGGGCTACTTTGTGGCCGAAATACGCGTATTCGTATTCACCTTTCTTATCCCTTTCCTTTTTACTTTTTACCCCTTCTTGACTTGAGGTGTCAGCCAACTAACTTCATTTGTACTTTGTTTAAAAAGGTAAACTTTTTACGGCTATTGGAGTTTTACATTCATTCAATGGAGAAATTGATTAGGATTTCTTACAATCCTCCACTTAAACTTTTATACATTTCTTTACCCACGCCTACTGCTGCTCTACCTACTATACCTACCGCGCTCATATTTACAGACACTTACAGACATATGCAGCGATTTAATTATTTAAATAAATTGAAGTCTGAAAGTTAAATTTAAAGTTAAAATATATCTCAAAATCAGCACTAATAAATATCGGATAGACCTTTCTATAGTCAAGAACAATTCTGCGCGATAAAATATATTAACAAAAGCATTAAAATTCTATTAGGAAATAGTTAATTTGAATAAATTACTTTTGAATTGTTACTATAAAGTTCCTTGCTTGTGGTTTATTGTGTGCGCATAGATATAGATTGGTCGCCCAACGCTACACCTGCACGTCTCCAAACAATTTGTTCGACTTGAATTATTTCATTTGTGCTATTATCGCTTATATTTGTTTCGTCAGATCGATATCATGACACTTTTGCAATATCCACGGTGAATCAGTCTGCCATGCTTCAATTTGAATATCGAACTGTCCCCCTTGTTCTCTGAAGTAGATGGGAATAGATGGAAGGAGGGAGACTGGAACTGGAGATTGCCAGTTATGGGTGTGATGGGGAAGTAGAGAGGTGCACTGGGGGGTGAAAGGCATTTTTCTAGCGGTGATAGGAGCGTATAGGGGAGGGGAGAAATGACACCGAGTGCTACCGATGAAGATTTGCGCGTGTCATTAAGCTCGATCTTCTCGTCGTCGGGAGTCATTTTATTCCCCCATCGTGCAGCGAATGTGCTGGTGGGTGCATTTTCGCTCGTGAGGCCGACTACTTCGACCTCGCACGAAATTTAAATGGGTTAAGCGATGGAATGATAATGGAGGGCGGGACAATAGTGCCCGTGACTACGATGCATTTAGTTAGTTGAAGGGAATACTCACTCAGTCCTCTTCCACCCTCCCTCTCTCTCTCTTTTTCTAAAAAAACATCATTTTATGATGAGAACAGTCCAGATGAAATCTAAAGATACTAATTTTGACAAGCAAATGTAATGGAAGCTCTTTCGTTGATGAGGAATATTGAAATTGTCTTTGACCTCCGGCTTACATTTCATTGATTGGAGAATCCAGCGCGAATACGTGATGTTTCTCCGTGGGGATTTATGAATAACTTTAATTATTCATCGATTCTCTCTTGAAATATTCATCCGGATATTTAAACTAGCCCAGTAAATTCTTCAAATTCGTTTCGTCTGAAGTGCACTTACTGATTGAAAATCGTGCGATCAGTCACCTACCTGATCCTAGGCTCTAACTCGTGCGTTCAGTGCAGAAATTTTAATATTTGCGAATAGGACTAAATGGAATAATCTTTTGACGATTAATACTAATATTTCCAGTATTTATTGACGCAATATCGGGTTCATAGTTTTCAATATGGTTCACTATGATTATTCGACTAGCTTGGACCACTGAAATATCTTCCGATACAATCAAACTCTTTGAAACTCATACATTTTGCTCACTAATTTCAATATTAATCATTGAATCATTTTTTTATTTTCCATTTTTGTTTCTGATAATAAAAACTACCATTTAATGTTCAATCTAATAGTTAGTGATAATAAGGTGAATTAATTTAGGCGAATACTAGGCTTCAAGATTGTAAAATGTAACCCAAAATGTGCGTATTTTAATAATGCAGCTGTTAATTAATGCTATTACTGTAGGAGAGCGGGGAAACGTAATTTCCTTGTTAAGGCTACAGATATTAGATGTAAATTAAAATAATTTTGTCACGAGCTTCATATTGCCAGGAAAACGAGAAAATAAATAGGTATTGTTTTATTTTTCGCTATAGTTATTTTTCCCCCACTATTGCTTCCAATTAAATTACTTTCACAATATTAACCAGGAATCTCATTGCCTGAAGTCCAGGTAAGAAAATGCACTAGAATATTGTAGTACAAGCTGGCTGCAACTAAGGAAAAGAATAAGCTTTATATCTCGCTAATTTTAAGGGAATATTATGATTCTAAATCGGCAAAATACCTTCCGGTCATCTGCTAAGAAACTTTTATGCACCGTTCTAAACTTCGTTTGTTCCTATCCCGTTAATGAGTCTACATTTTAAAAACATTTCACGATGTCTAGATAAAAAATTTTATGAAGAGTTTTTGAAAAAATAACGCTTACCGAGAATTGAGCACTAATTTACCTCTCATAATTATTTCATTTAGGCTATCGCGCTTCATTTTATTTGCTTTCTCCAATGTTTGTACCGTTGTTTCAGCTATGGGTGGAAGTCTTTCTGCGAGAGCTCGTGCTCCCAAGTCGAATATAGACAATGCCAGTATCCTCAAATTATTTTGGAATATTTTTTAATACTCTCCCATTAAAATCCGTCCTTTATGTCTTTTTTTAATTTGTGAAAGAGAGTGAGTTATAAGGGAAATATCGGTTAATAGCGACTAAGGAGGACCACGAGACTCTTTCTTAATTAAAATGTCTTCAATGGAGCGGATACTTAACACGGAAGCAGTTTCAAACCGAAGAAACTATTGGTCATTTTTAGTGATGTTTTTTTTAACTTTTTAGCCATCTAAAACTTTTAAAACAGCTTGTAAAAATACTGAATATCTGAGTAAAATAGCCCCAAGAAGGAAATCAAATACTAAGGATACGTTATTCATCCTAATAATTTAACATCATCAGTCTTCAATGCGTAATTATAATTTTTTTCCATCCGGTTTTATGTCCTGATTTTTGGCTGTCGATCATGCATTTTAAATCTATCTTTTCCTCACACCATCCAGGTAGCCGTGAAAATTTTTATCAATCTCTTCAGTTTTATTTATGTGTACAACTCCGTTTTGTTTTTCACGAATTTATTCGAACTTTTGATTTACTCTCTTTATCTTACTAGAGAATAAGAATTATATCAGGGAGCGGTCAATTTCCTCTAGCACTTAACGCATTTACCGATGCGAAGAAATCAGCGATAATTACAAACTTATTCGCCATAGTAAGAAGTATATGAATGCTTAGCAGGAGAAAAATACCTGACTGATTGAGTAAAAATTATTGGCAATGTGTTTTTACACATTTTCACAGAAGTGGTACTCATCAAATCATTAACATTTAGATTACTGTTAATTCCCTCAGATAAGGCTAAAGTATGTTGCATATTATGCTATTTTATGCCAACTTATAACAAAATTAATATATTTATAAAAATAAGAGACATCATAATTTTATTAGAGGACAAATATTTACCTAATAAAGTGCAAATTATTTGGTATCTGCTTTTACTGAAAAGTAATATCATTAAGTTTACTGCTGGTTACACTAAAATCATCGACCTTTAACTTTTAGCTCGGGTTATATTATCTTTTAGAGTGCGAGTTCCTTGGAATATTATTTTTGATTAAATATTCTCAAAATTGTTTCATGTGAGTATATATAAACACACACATATTATCACACTATATGTGAGCAATCGGACCTTAATAGAAACTATGGGAAAGGGCTGACGAGCCAAGAAAGCCAAAGTGATCGAACATAGAAAACTCGATTGTTATCCAAAGTTTTTAATTCCTCGATTTCTGGACGGATATGAAAATAAAAACTATGCAATTCAAGTGCCTAATCAATCACCACACCAACGAAGTGAGGCCGTGGACATGGGCGTTTAATGCCGTTTCTCTCCAGCGAGCATCACGCACGCTTTCATTGGGGTCTCAATCATCCATCTCTCTTTTCAGATATAACTCCGGTTATGATATCTGCCTCCTTTAGTTTGATGCTATGAAATAAAAATCCACCCGAAAAAGATATATATTCTTCCACCTCATATTATAATGCTTTCTTTGAACTTTTAGCATAACTAGAAGGACATTGGCTTCATTGCTAGTCTATATTTCAATAGCGGTTAATAAAACATGTCATCAGCTGTTGACTTACCTTCCCTGCTGCAGCAGCGAAGGCGTGTTGGAAACTTCCACCACGCCTTATTCATTGAAAAAGGACTTTTAGCATTATAGATTTTAAATAAACATTATTAACTTATGACACTAAGTTTTGTAGCTCTTTCATAAATACCTCCGGTATTGACGTCTTCTTCTTCAAGTAGTGCAAAAGGGATTACATCCCATCGATTTTTCAATAAAAGTAAAATTGCCGTAAAATTCTCTTAAATTATTATCTCTTTAACAACAATTAGAATTTTATGAATCGATCAACTACGCTGCAGTGCATATTTATTATATTACCTGCCAAAATAGTGGAATATAGACAAGGAAAAATATCTTCGCTCAAATGAGTTATGAAAAGTACTGTTAAATAATCATTGTTCATCTCTCGCAAAGGGTTCCTTCGTCAGGGGACATTTCGTCATAAATGTTACCATAATTTTTTTGCTAATCTTTAAACCGATCAGGAATGGTCAGCCCACAAAATGCTTGTGCCTAACGAGCTGCCATCTACCGCGTCGGAAATTTGCCACTTGTGATTCGCTCGCCGGATATTCAAGCTTCGGCCCCGACGGCTATTGGAGGGACTAAAATATATCTTTGGGATTCCATCGGGATCAGTTATAGAAAATTAGGGCACAGTCTCTGGTAGGGTTTCATTGAAAATACGTATTATAAATTCCGGAACACTCGTGGGTATAGGGCCGTTTGGCTGAAAAAATGGGTGTTTGCTCGCTGAAGAATGACGCGTAGTAATGCAGAGTTTAGGCAGTACTTTTTGTCACCATTAGTATTACTTAAGTCTGCCTCCTCTGTCTGTGCCACCTTCCTCCCGACCTCATTATTTCAATTCAACGTCGGCAGGTGGGCAAACATCGGAAGATATACTGCCGCAAGATCCTTTACTTTTGCTATGACTTCGGAAATTGCGGTTCGTAAAAATAATGGCGGGTGTCTCTCGTCTCCAAGCAAAAATACTACTTTCAACTCCTATTGAAGTTTTGTTTGTCCTTTTGGATTGGCTATCTTGCGTCATGCTACAGTGGAAATAGAACTATAGGTACTTCAACACCGTTTTTCGCTTTACTTGTGTGTTAAATGCACTCAAAGTGAATGTTTTAAGGGTGTTTATGCATTGAAAATATTTCCATAACATTTATTGCTTCATATTCACTGATAAATATCTTTTTCTTATCGATACCATTGCTTGAGACAATCCTTAAATTGCATCGAAAACGTTTGGCTTTGCAAAAAATATCCGTCATAATTAATAATTATTGAAATTGAATGCATTTAATACTTACTACAGAGTTATAATAGACATGTGTAATGTTCATACTCTCAATTATAAAATCCTGATATGACAGTTAATATAATTTTTTTGAATTTTTTGTTTAAATGTCTGCTGCTAAAAGTGTCATTCATGGATGCTATACGGTGTTTATGACTGTTTTTATTACGCTTGCTCAATGGCAGTGTTTTATTGACTTAAAAATTGAGGTGACCACCACCACTTCAAATATTTTTTCGATCGATGCCAGTCGGTAATTTGCACCTCAAAACAGTAATCAGAGACAAAAATGTTAGATTTAGGTCAGAAGATAAATTCATTGAATGGGAGAATGTATTACGAGCACCTAGAGTTTATTTGAGCCTGAAAGCAAAGCATGTGTAATTACCTCTTTAATGTGTTACATTTAATCATCGTAATTCGAGGTTTAATTATTTGTCGACACACGATACTCAATGCCTTTATGCCTTTAATTCAGGCCAAAGCCTCTGATTATATACATCTGCTTCTGCACAATACAACTCACGCAGGCACAAGGGCGTGCTACGGTGTGTATTAGGACACTTCCTACGAAAAAAATAAAGGGATACGCCGGTGAAGGTGAGTACGTATTGATTTTTTTAGTTTTTCGCTCTCTTTGTGTTGTTATCTTCAATTTTAAGAAGATATCAAAACAAATACACAGGGCTGCAAACAATTACAATTCCCATAATTCTCTAAATAGGATCCCCAATTGGTCTAATTTCTGAAAATTTAGCCTTCACCCAAGTAAGTTCGGTTTAAATTCCCTTTAAACGTCAACCACACCATTAAATCCATGTAACTGAGCCATGTGCACTCAGTCAAGGCTATTGACATATTAACAGATAGTAAACTAAATTTCTCTGACCATATCCAGGCAGTTAAAAATAAATCCTAATTTTTTCCTAGTCCTTTCATACCGCTTCACTCTTCTCAGAGGTCTCCGTGCACTAAAATCGTACTTAAAAACGGTAATTTTAAATTGCTGTTGAACTCTTCTTAAAACTTTTTACAGTGTTGCTATTGATTTGGTTAAATAATGAAACACAAAGTCTCCCATTTGTACAATATCATTGTACATCATCATATTTGTACTAATACCATTTTTCCTTCGTTCTCCATCCATTCCATCTTTCTGTAAAAGCATTTATGATGTATATGAAAGTACTTAAAAACTGTATACATCTGCTTACAAAAGACGCATAAATGGGCGCTAAATTAATTTCACCACTCGTCAATGACACGTGGACTAAGGATACATTGGCTCATGAGTCACGATCGAACCTCCTTAATGTGGTGACGAATGGTGAACCAGCCATGCCCCAAGTGTGAAGACGCCCATGATGGTATATATGGAGCATAACAATTGCGTTGGTTCACTGATGAGCAAGAACCGAGACGTCGGGGACCTGGGTGACGTCAAAATACCGGGATGTATTTCTTCAATGGAGGGAAGATCCATCAACCGACTGTCCCCCTGTCTAATCGCGAAATACATACATTCTCTTTGTAATACGAAAGTAAACACTGTCGACGAGAGGAAACTTTGGGGATTAAATCCGTGGAGAAGTGTAGAGCAGAGCAGGGCTGGCAAAGGATTTGAAGTGGCAGTGCTGCTTCGAATCCCTCGTCAGCCGTGGAGGACGTGCCTCGAATTGATGATTAATGTGGAAGGGTATTTGTGGTGCAAAATTTCGTTGGTCCCGAGGAACTAAATGTCACGGCTACCATTTTCCTGGGGCCTTTCTCGTAAGAATGATTAGTGCGCCGGGTGGCCCATGAAAAATGCCCCTGGTAACTACATCCCCTCAGGGGCGGCGGCAAATTTTTTCCCCGCTGTTTTTTTGTCTGGTCCCACAGAATTGTTGGGGGGGGGGGGAAGAACTTCTGTGATCAAGACCCGCCAACCTTGAGGAACGGAGATGCGAAACAATGTGACCCCAGTGGCATTTGCCAAGGACACGCCAAGACCAACGAGTAGATTTTTATTTCGCTTCTTTTCTTTTCCTTCCCTCTTGAGAGTGAACACGTGGAAATGAAGGCAATGTTGGAAAATGCGAATCTACTTATCTATCACTTTAGCAGTTGAGTTCATTATTAAACTCACTGAAATGAGGAAACAATGTTATTTTTATCTGCAAAAAATTCTGTTATTTTCATATCTTCTTGATGGTATCTTTTTAGGTAGAAATCTGCAGAAGAACGGCACCTTAACTACTATATTTCCTTGATGTAAATGTAACGCAAGTTTCAAAATTTAACCCCAACCACAGGCAATGGTATTTCTACAACACTAATGGATTGTTTGCTGGTGATGAATATCTTATTAAGTAAATGCATTGATTTTCGGGGTGAAATTCATTTAATTAACCTGCAATCGAATTAATTATTGTACCCGAGACAGTAAAACAAAGAATGGGTACGCTTGGCAATCGAGTCAAGAGGGAACATTTTTTTAATCAGAGATAGTTTAATTTAATTTGTCCCGTCTTATTTTATTATTTTTTTTATTATGCGCCACCGTAATAATGATTCCTCTCGATGAATTAACAGACGTCTCGCTAATTAAAGGCCTACTCCCCATGGACATTTCATTTCATATTTCGTTGTTCTGCTTTAATACTTTGTTGGGTTGCTTTAGTGTCGGGCCTTTCATCATACTTCCTTAGCTAATGAAATCTCATGTGTGCCTAAAAAAAATACGGCATTTTATTATAACCAATACTAGTAAGCAGCTCTTCGGCACAAGTCCTGAAAGATCATTTTTCATGAGGGAAAAGCTTAAGGAGCTAGAAACGGTGGGTAACCTGATCGAAAACTACTTGAAAGAGGTCACATTTGATGCGAAAGAGGGCAGGATACAGCTTCCAGGGGTTTGAGAAATTTGGAAAAATAATTAAAAATTTGTCTTATCTGCTTATAATTGACAAATTATCATACTAAAGTTAAAGTATTCATTGTGCAAATCTTTTCAGGGAATAATTGTAACCAACTCTCGTAATTTCCATATTATAACACTTATTTAGACTAGGAGTCATTTTGGCAGACGTTATGGTTTTAGCAAAGTTCATTGAAACAGCATTGGATATGTGATAAAACATATAAAATTATTTTCTCTTGCGTATTTATATGTTCTACAATATCAGATTCTAGCCCTCTAGAATATTTATCATAACATGCAGTCCTTGACCTATGTTGGGACAGCTTTAAACGATTTAATGATATGATTTCAATGCTGAGTGCTGATAACCGTGCCTTGGTGCCATGATCGTCGTGTATTTCTCCCTTTTCGTCGAAAAGAGTGCAAACTTTAGCAAGAGCAGTAGAAGTGATGGTGAAGATAAATGGATGGTAATTGTTGATGATGACCTATTGTTAATGAATGCTTCACCACATTCATCAGTGAAAGATGTAATAATTAGATTTTAGTTGATAAATGTCGTATTTGTTTGCACCTCGTCCTTCACACTTTGAAGTGTTCTTGATCCAGGTAAAATAGAAGTATTCGCAATGGAATGGAAAACCACCCAATAACTAGTATATTTATTGTTGCTTGTCAATTTCAGTTATTTTTCTTTTCAAAACATTTAGCATTCATAGTGGTAAAAATCTATTCATGTTTATTAATACATATTTGGAAATAGTTAATAAAACGAATTGGTTTTATTCTACATTTTTGTTTCACTTTTCTCTCGAGATATTTCGAAGGAAGCATTTTTAGCCTTCGTTATCGGTCCGTAAAACTACTGAAATATAATGATAAAACGACAATGCTTTTAAAACTACCATATTTATATCGATGGGAGACGTTGAACCTGTAGTTTCACTACCTAACTCCTGTCGTCGGGTCGGCTTAGTGACGGGTCAAATTCTGACGAACATTCAAGAATTCTCTTCAGCGTTATTCAAGTTCACAGTCACGCCTGGCATCAACATCCAACCAGTGTTCCAGTGTAGGAACTCATTTCCAGGTAGAACGCGCCCGTCCAGACTGTATAAAAGGAATGTAATCAGTTGAATCCTTTTAATCCCAAGAACCACAGTAAGACCATGGAAATGACCTTGACATCCGAAGTGTGCTGCTTCCCTCACGCTGTGTCTAAGGCGATAGCCTGAGAAAATTCCCTCTACACCGCGGAGGGAACATCTCCGGTCACACACGCACCTGACATTATTTTCCGAGACGACTTTGACGTTTACGTTTATCGCAAGGTGCAGCCATCCTTTCTAGCCATTTAAACTTTGAAATACTATTCGGCGAAGGACTGAGATGTCCGAGTTTTCGTTTCTTGCATGATAGATCAGAGGCAGTAGTGTGCATGCAACTGTTAACATGCTAACTGGAGAAAATGCATGCTTCCCATCCCGAAACAGCCAACTTGAATTGACCATTCCTCACTCTGGTGCAAGTTCTTAAATGGATAATCCCTCAATGGTATCATTTTTAAACGGTGGTTTGCCACCTACCGAGAAAGGGACTCACTTTATTTTAAAGTCCCTACTGGATTTAATCGAATTGTTACTTATCCAAAGTAGCAAAAATGTAATTAAAATCTAAAAAAATTAAAAACAATTAACGCAAACTTCGCGTAAAAATAAAGGTATTACTCGAAATAATCTATTTTCATGTTATGATGATTTAAGTAAAAATGTTTAGTTTGAAAGTGATTGAAATTTATTAAGTCGGTCGGAGCGTTTTGCTCTTGGAAAATATGTCTTTCATCTTTATCTAATTCGGGGATACTTTTTCTGATTTTCTAGGAAATAAGCTCGTTCGTTTGATATCTTTTCCCATTAGCAAATCACAAAGGACACCGTTGTGCTTGCAGCTGGCACATAAGCAGAAGAAAAGAGGAGAAGTTTCAATCATCAATGACTGAAGGTGACAGGAGAGGTAATTGTTACAATGTTAATTTTTCGGTTTTTTACTAACCCTACATAGACAATATGGGACCTCATTCATCACAGCTCCCTCAAAAATTGAGAAAAAATACCGTATCACAAATCCTAGCTTTTTTACTCGTAATTTATCCTTGTAATGGAAATCTCATTACCAATTCTGTTAATTTATTGGACATAAATATCATTCTTTAAAATTTTTTGTTCAAGAAAATTAGCTTTTACGCCATTGAATCGGCGAGTAATTTAAAAACATGATATGAAGTCATAACAAGCACGTGCATTAGAAAATTAATGTAATTAATGGAAGTTATTTAAAAGTAATTAATTATCCTGTTGTTGATGTGTATCTTATTACACCTTTTAGTCAAAATTCTAGATACAAATAGCGGAACTAAATCAGGATCCTCGTAAATGTTACATTTGCTAGTTTATTGCAAGCATTTATTTTGAAAACTAACCCGCCACTGTACCATTTTCTTGCGCAACACTATATGTAGACATAACTGGATATTTTTGCCAAATTTAAGCAAATTCAAGAATTAATCGATCCGACTTTAACTGTTCTTCCTTGTGAGGACATTCTCTTTTCCACTCTTGGTTCCTTTTCGTCCGCATGAGTGGAAGTGAACTATGAATAAAGAGATTTATCTGGAATGGAGTGATGTATTTAGCCGTGTCATACACCGCACACATACTAGTATAGATGTAAATGTGAAATTAGAACTGAAACATTTCGTCCTTAATTGATTTACGCTGGTTAAGGCTTCTAAAATCCTTGTTCAGATCAGGTCTAACTAGGTAATATATCCACTCATTCCCTTGCATGTATTTTGAAGGTATATTCTGGAGGAACGTAGGTATATTATAGACAAAATTTATACGCATGTAGAAATCGTACCAGTCACATACGCAAGTGGTTGCCCATAGTGAGTAAGTATGTCCGGAAAAAGTTGGAGTTGAGAATAAAAATAATCAGGTCTTTAAAAATATTTTGAAACGTGGTTATGCTTATCAAATGAAGCGACGGAACGTAGGCCGAGTTTTAGTTTGTGCTTTACCTTGGCTTCTCCAAGGTTGGCAGCCCGTCAACTCTATTCCCTCTTGACTGTTCCCGCAGCTTTCGCCCTTGGCCGGCAGCGCCACACGGAACCAGAGGTGTTCCACCCTCGGGCGGTAGTTAATGATTTACGAGGATTTTAGTCCTAGGTGTTGTCCTTTGAAGCTATTGAAGGGAGTTGAGAGGGAAGGAAATGAGATGAAAATTTGCTTTTCAGAATAATGCAAAATTATTGATGGCACACTCCCCCAAAACTTACTTTCTACTTCTGGCCCTTGTAGTAGTGTTGAGGCAAGGAATGAATAATGCGTAGAGAATCGTCAAAAGAAAATTTTCATCGAGGCTCCGACCAAAGTTTTCTGGGATGCTCCGTAGATTTGAATAAGACGAGGACTTGGAGTAAGGACTCTCCGAGAAAAAAAAATCTGCTGTCGTTGCATGCATAATTAATTAGCCAAAACTTTTCGCATTAGCAGCGTTCAACAGTTCGAGTTAACACTCGATATCGATTGCGATTGACGCTCGTTGGCGAAAAAGAGGAATGATGCCTGCTTCTTAGGAGTGTGAATTCATCGGACACAAAATCATCACCGCAGGAAACCGATAATTTGCCCGTCAGCGATCAATCATTTTGGGAAAGTTGGGCTTCCTAGAAGGCTCACGGCAACGGACCAAAAGTTCGTACTATGGAGCACAAATTTTTTTTGCGATTGTTTTGTCGTGGAAAACGTTCCCGGCCGAAATTATGAAGCTGGAGAGAGGGTGAAAGGCGAGCGTAAGGAGAGAGGCCATTTAACAAACACTATCATTCAGGAAAATGAGACGGAAAGCCGTGGGGGAGGAAAACTTTTTTTCTCAACGAGCTTGGAAACCTCAGTAAAGTTCCGACCTTTGCTCTTAGTTATCGCTGCCGGCGTAAAACTTTCGAGATCGTAAGAGCTTCGTACGAGATCTTAATCACATTGTCGAACGGTTCGAAAATAGAAATATATTTGTGAGGATAATGTGAGACATATTTATCCATTGTTGTCCAACCAGTAGAAAAATGCCAATAAAAGATTTTCTATGAAATTATCAGAAAATATCTCACCTTTCTTTAATGGGACAGAATAGGTGGGGCGTCGAGGTGTTTCATTTGTATAATTATCAGTGAAATTGAGAATTTAACACTTATGCATGCTAGACTCACATTTAATACGTACAGTCCCAATGCAAAAAAATGCATGTTTGTCACCTCATCATGAGTAGTCGAAGATCGGTTTGCTGAGTCAGTTTTCTAAGTACCCTCTCCTTAATTTATTTGTGTCTCCTTACATTCAAATCCCTTATTACCCATGTCATTTACTTATTTCATGCCGATCTTTTGCATGCCTTTCCTCTTTGCTTTTGTCCATTCATTTTTCATTCCATTATTTTATCTAGGTGATTGTTATTCTAAAAGCATTGGACGTGGTGGTCATATTTAACTTTTGAAATCATAGCAAATACTGCCAAGTGTTTCATCTTCATAATTTGTATTTTCGTGGGTGGGCTTCTATTAAAAGGCTTAATACATCGCTCGCTCGTTTTAAGGGAATATTATGTTTGATGTCAATCAGCGAAATCGTTTATTTCGCAACCCTAGTTGTTAATGGAGGCCATAGCAACCTTGTGATTTTTATCTGCGTGCGTGTAACCCTTACCTGGTGGTTGAGTTGGTCCCCGGTGCGATAACTCGCCCACCAAGTAAAAGGTCATGCATGTTCAAATCTCGAGACGGCAGTGACTCTTGCCAGGCGAGATAATGAATTATGCAGAGAGAAATTTCGGTACCGTAGCAACAAGAATAGCTAGAACGTCTCTACTGCTTAAATGTTGGTCTTAAATAATTTTGGCACACAAGCATTACTCGGCACTCTAGTTACACGGCATTCTTGAACGACGTTAAGGCCCAAAACCTGGGCCCCAAGGACAAATGACAAAATAAAGTAAGCAAATAACTCCTTCGTGGTGGTTTATTCTAATGTGTCGACTTTTGTGTTTGCTCCGAGAAAGACCATTTCAGTGGATAAAACTCTCTCATTTAGGGAAATATGAAAATTACTGAACCAATTTTCTAACAACATACCTTTAAATACTTAAAAAATATTATGCAAAATATTACATATGAATACGTGATTATGAATATATGATATTTCTTCAAATTCATGAAATTACCCTTTTTTTCCATTAATTCTGAATCCTCCAACATGCCTTGTTCCCAAGTTATTACAATAAAGCGGCCAAATATTTCTGTTTGTTCATTTTGCCACATAAGAGATGTACTGAGGTACCTCCATGGATAACTCCAAAGGATTGCTGTAAAAGACAGCCTCTAGGTTGCATTCATCCCTATCTCCTATAGTGCTATATGCAAGTCGTCTTGCCGAACACAAGTACTGGCATTCGATTGTATTATCTGGCAATTCCGTATTTTATACGACCGTAGGTATTTTATCCATTACTTATCATATAAATTAGATTATTTACACAAGTGGTATAGGGATATTGCTTGGGAGAAATGAAAATATTACGCATCCATCTTCGATATAAATATTCATAAATATTGATGTAGGATTCAATGGCGCAGCTAGAGATTCTGCTGCCCTGTTCCTAATACAGTTGTGCCAATTTTGGCTGATTGACGCCAGTTCTACAAACAATACAGTGGGCCATTAGTCCCTTCCCCATTAGAGCACAGCCAGGGGTGAACTGCCTCTTCCGCTCAATGAATAACCAGATATGTAGTTATGTAAACTGGCCAGTTTCAGTTTCTCCAATACCTATATCAATCAACTCACCATTAAAAAAAACTTATGCTGTACTACTGGAAGGAGTGTCCTGCATGGGAAAACAAAAATAAACGAAGACGGATTTCCGCGGCGTAAATAAATACAAATACTGTTATTCGCCACAATTGCACGTGCATCACAGGTGCGTGCGTGAGAGAGTTAGGGAGTGACAGACATGCGCTATTTTTTCCCACGCTGTACACATTTTTAGAAGTATCTGCCCTACCATGTGATAAAAATACAAAATAATGAATTATTTTGTTTTTGTACTAATTTTATATCTTCAATACTGAACTCTATTTATCACATACGATAGAATATTTTTATGTAACAGACATTTGGCAGACAATCTTCATGTATAATAGTGGTATACATTGAGGGAAGAACAAATTGAATACACTCCTTCTGGTCTTGCTAAGCCAGTTAGTTTTTGACTTGATAGCAGGTGTCACGATAACTAAAAAGATAGATATAAAATGTTACAAGTTATTAAACTTTATTTTGTGTCAAATTTTGTTCCAAGTACTAGCCCCTCTCACATATTGACTAATATTTCATTCAATTTCAAGTAAGTAATTGAAAAAAATAAAGAACTCATTCCACCATAAGTTTCACCAACTTTTTCCATTTTTTTGTGTACAAAGAATCGAGGACATTCGGATCATCCATTGACACCATAAACACAGTAATCAACCCGAAGGTCAGTTTGGTAGGTGATGGTAGATTTCACCCAGTACTAAGCTCGACGGTGTGTGAAATTTGCACATCAGGGTAGGGTTAGTTCCTTTCCCTGTGCCGGTTATGGTTTCCCAGGAAGATCTGGTACCCGTAAAATCACATAGCTTGGGTGGAGCTGCAGGCGTCCAGAGAGGCTTACCAGGGAATCAAACCCGGGCCCTCCGGTCAGTAGTCCAACGCTGTAACCTTGGAATATCCCGACCCACTCATCATATTCCATCATGCATTATCATCATAATATTTATTAACATGAAATTGAAAACAAAAAGCTTTCGGTACAATCATTCATTCTTTTTTGATTTAGGTCGCCTATGTCCCCTCATTGTTCTTCAGCTCGGGAATAGTATTAAATACTTTGCAAGTAAACAACTTACCAGTGGTAATAAGTATAATTTTCGTATTCGCTTTCATTTCCGGTACACATAAAAAACTTTCATGTATTGCAGTGAACCAACATTGCCGCCCGAAGCGAACAGTAGCCCTTATCGTCACGCTGCTCGTAGAATCTGCTGTTTACCTAATGAAACTTCTACATTATTCCCTGGGTTATCACTGGGTCAGGTCTTTCAATATTCGGCCGATATTTCGACGCTTGGGATGCTCCACTCGACCACGCCTTCAGCGGCCCTAAAGACGATGGTCGAGTGGAGCATCCAAACATTGCGACGCGTCTACTGGAAGGAAAAACTTACCTTCTGAAAATCCCGAGAGTGATTTCAAAATTTCTAAATATTCACTAAAGGTCGTGGAAAATAGCTTATTTTAAGCGTGACAGACAAAACTTCCATTTATGTGAATATTTTCCCAGCGGGAATTGTTCTAAATTTCTCAACTGCATTAATTTTAAATTTGTCCATTAGCTGCCGTTGGAATTAAGGGAAAGTGATTTTTCTCCTTCCTCGTCGTACTTCGAAAAATATTGTAAATTATTGATAAAACAGTTTCCTGTTAAGATAGTGAACTTATTTTGCTCGGTATCACGTCCTGCCGCGTTCATATTCCCAGCGTTGCGGTTCGATACGAACCTTTACAATGTTTTTAAATATTAATTAAAGATTCAAATAAACTGCAGGAGATGCCGTGAGAGTAACTTTTAACGGAGTCATCCGCTAATGCGCATTACACTGCAACAATTTCAAAGTCTAAAAATTATTTTATCCCGGTCAAGGCGAATGATTTTTACACTGTGAAATTGTTGCATTGTAATCATCAAAAGTTTTGACTAAAATAACATTTTCCAGGACGAATTCGGTAATGACTGTTAGCTATGGTTGCCGAACCTTCAGCTTTCAGGTCCAATTATTCGAAATTATTTTTTAGCAATATATTTTTGTGTTAGGATTTTTCCAATAAGTACTAACTTTCCAATAATAGCTAAGAACATTTTTAATTTATCCAGGCTATAATAAACAGTTGGGGAAAAACTGAAGAAAACTAGGATTCCTTTGCGAGGGTTCTCTGCCGGTAGAGATGTTAATTGCTTCGTTCAAGGACCTCCGTTCGAACGCTACCATAATGACACATCAATAGATCGATCGCACCCTTTATTAACAATGTAGCTGCTGCAGTCAGATTCTAGACCCTCACGTGCGTGAAGGGAATGGGAAATTAGGCTCTCAGAGTTGCATTTTTTAACACCGCGGAATCTGTCCCCAGCGGGATTCCCCCCCCCCCCCCCCCACGGGGGAACTTTTGCTAATTCCAGTTTCTTGTGAAATTTTACGGGTGGATCGTTCAGGACAAGAACCAGCTGGAGCAAGGAAAGAGGAAGTCGGTCTTCGGCCTTGGTAGAACTTCACGGCCACCCTTACAACGGGACGCCTGTGTTTAATCCCCTTGAAGCGGGGGAAAAAATTTCGTGTCATTTTCATTGACCGTTGATGGCGGTTCTCCCTTGCCCCAAAGCTAAGTCTTATGCCGCATTGAATCTCATAAAGGAAGAATGAAAACGCGTGGCGAATGAAAAATATATAAATGGTGGTTTTATCACGGGAAATCAAATTGTCATTCTCATAATATGAGCAGTACACGGATTTGAGTCAAAGGGTAAACCCCTACCCTGGTTACTGATACTAGGATGAAAGGAAGTAGCAACTTCAACTTGTTTGTCCACATGAAGAATTGAAATCCCTTAAGAAGGCAAAAGTATTCATGAAATATTTGCACATTAGTCTTGATAAATTTACGGCTTGCTCACTAAGAGGGTAGGAGTGAACTGAGTGGCTGATTGGGAGATAAAAGTTGCACATTCCATGACATATTTCTTATGATTTATAATATATTTCAACTGGTTACAAATATTATTGATGGTAATGATTTTATTTGCTTGCTATTATATTCTGTATATAGACAATTGCAATATTGCATCTCCACAGTGCTTTAATAACGTCCACGTAACCTTTTCTAAAATTGTTTAGAAATGTACTCTCTTTTAAAGAATTTGTTTGAGCCATTCAACTTCCATTCACTGTAAAAATCATTTCTATATTTAATGTTTACAGTTTATGAAATCGATTGAATTAATATTCTGGGGGTATCATTAAAAAATACATTTTTATAAATTTATATACTTTTGAGTCCTTCCGAAAACGCAACACACATCCGTATTAAACTTGTTTCCGTGATAGCGGTCCAAAATATCATTTTCCAATCGTCCCATTAGTATCTTTTGAAAAATTCTGAAATGTTTTGAAAAATCAATTTGGAATCGAACTCCATGAAATAACAATCGTAAATAATCATAAATGTAAATTTCAAAAGAGGAAAACACGAGGTAAGCGAAGTTCTCTTTGGTTTTCACGTGCGTTGCTCGGCTCCGCTTTATTAATTCATTCGCCGCGCAACTCCTTTTCTTCATTTGTGGGAGCGAAAACGTGGTTGGCCTTAATAGCCCAACTGCTAAAGTCGAGGGAAATCCCACAAAAAACGACGCCATTTTTTGGGAGAGCCCTAACGATGCTTTTCATGACGTCGTAATTGCGTTTTGCAGGAGTCCTGTCTTCCTGTATGGACCTTCTTCAAATACATTTTCTTCCGCAACTAAGCCTTCGCGTGGCGAGGGCAAACATAACGCTCAATTCTTTAAAATACATTGTCTTTTTCATTTTGGGCATTTCATGTACTCCAACGCTGGTCGATATGTATGCATGCAAAAGATTATGGCGCAGATGACAAAACTTAATGCTCGCGCATTCTTAATCTTTATGTATTTTTCCTCGGGAGGAGGCAGGAAACACGGGCGAAATGATGTCGAAATGATCGTCTCATCCACCATAATTAATTTTACTAAGACGAAGTACTTTTACGCCTCATGGTGACCTCAAAATAAAAAGCCGTATGACACAATCACGTTCGCGCTCGTGTCCTACTTGGCATTTCAGCGCTTATATGTAGAAGGTTTTCTGCGCAACTAATAAGAAAAGGACGGCACCGGAAGCTAATGACCTGCTTGAGATTAGAAAGAAAGAACACCATCCATAATAGAACCATAGTTAAAATTAGGCTCAGAAAACACATTTATGATTAATTTTCCCCCTAAACTCCTCAAATTACCAATCTTTGGGAAGTTGCAAGCTGTAGATTAGATCATACATCTATGCGTATGTTTCTCATGTACTTTTTTTAGATTTCAGAAAAATTAGTTTTGCGAGTGATTTATTGTAGTGCCTCTGTGATGTAATCATAATTCTAAGGAACGACTGCCTTCTAAAAAAATAACTTTTCGAAGAACTGAGAGTCGTTTCTGTTATGCCTAGTGATTTTATCATATTGTCCGTTTAAATGCTAAGTTGCGTGAAATTTTACATCCGGCCGGGAGAAGCTGTTTGCTAATACGCTCTCCAGTTGAACCAAATTCCACGAATTTGAAAATATCAGCCTTGTCGTGGTTATTTACAATTTAATTTTGATTTAAGTTGGAGAACTTTGGTAAAAGTTCTATCCGATGGAACACAGTCACTTGCTTTTTAAATTTAATATTTCGTGGCAGCTAACGCATCGAAACAGTTGTGAAAGTGAGAAAACTTGAATGCATTTGCGGCTTAGTTGGAGAAAATTCGCAAAACATTTTGCTGATATGAAACTTTCAATGAATTTTTTAGTCACGAATATTGGCGTAAGTATGGAATAACTCTGCTATGTAAACGCAACAACATACAATATTGTGTTTTCAAAACAAAACAGAAATAAGTAATGGTGTACGAAAGTCGCACGATCAGCATTGTCATATGACTCAGAGGCTTGGGTGAACAATAGTACGAACCATACAAGTATGTAAATTGTTGAAATACATGTACATTCTCAAAAAATAAAGTCTAGAATACTTATTCTGACCCATTTAGCAAGGATGTGGAATCATCAGATACCAAAAGGTCTTACTGCGGAGAAACCATATGGGAGAAGGAATTGGGTCGTCCAAATAAAATATGGCTGAATTCCGAGGAGATAGGTCAAAATGCCATTTGCATACTATAATGAAGGAAAATTACGATTAGATTAATGTTTAATGAAAATATTGCAAGAAGAGAGGAATGGCAAAGAATTCTTAAGATGACCAAGACCCAGACCGGGTTATAACGACGTGATGGTAATTTTTTCTTGCGATCTAGAATTCCCCTGGTGTGCGGGCATGCATAAATCCTTCCGCCGATATATTTATTGATCCCATGCATGTGTTTCGGATAGCATCGTGATCATTTTTTAGCGCTTTTGACTTTTAATCAATTGAGAAACAAATCGAATCAAGAACTGTTACTGATTATTTTTTTGAGCTAAAATTAACAATCAGGAAATGATTTTACATTGATCATTAGTAATCCATTCCTGAGAGATTGATATGATATGTAAAAATTATTTTTAAAGTGTGATTTTTAAACAGTTTTGTTCCCTTTATTTTCTCAATGAAATTGTTTTGTTTTGAAATGATGATTTGTAATATCCCTTGTGCCAAAAACAGAAAGTAGGTATCAGGTGATGTGCTATCCCTTGAAAAAAAATATATTGTGATTTAAATTTAAACATTACATTCAAATTTTACATTTCAGTTAAAAAACAATTCAAAGAAAAAGTATATTTATTTGACATTGTCCACGTAATTTGTCCATTTAGGGGTCAGTCGGAAATGTTTAGACAAGGGAAAACACTCCATTTGCTTTTGGGGCTCCTCCTCCCGCATGAACCAATGCTAAAACTTCGTATTCTACCAAGCCCATATTGAATGAATGATCTTCTTCTGTATTTATTAGAAAATGTTTCCATCATTCACATAATTGCCAAGCTGAACATTTGTGGACAGAATATTGAGTGGTACCTAATAAAGACGATGATTACGACGAAATATTTTAACGCGTTCACCCTAGTAACACCCCACCCCTAACTCCCCTAACAGCCAAATACAAGGACCAACAAATTTCAACTTTTGGTCATTACATGGAAAAAGAAATTAGTTCTATCAATTTGGATATTGCTGTTTAGGTTTTATCCATCTATTTTTGCCAAATCACAAGGGTACACAGGCGATATATGTATATTTTTGCCCCCTTCAGAAGATGTGCTTCTAATTATCAGGGTCCCCCCAAGTTAATGAGACTTCATTTTTCATCTATATGGAATTATAGGCGGTCATGAAAGTTATTTCTTATTTTATTTTTTATTTTAACCCTTGTTTGGCTGCAGTTTATAATGTTCTGAGTTAAAAACCAGGTGACTCTGGGCACTGTTAGTTAAATTTAAAAAAAGGGTGGGATTTCTCTAAACGCCCAAACCTAAACCTTTGGGAATCGTCCATTGTTTCCAGGAAAGATCCTTCCTATCCTGAATATGTGAATTAAATAGGCAGTGGATGGCATATTAAATTTCTTGTCATAACTTATGATAATCAATCTTTGGGTTGGTTGCCCTAGTGTGTCATTTTAAGCAGTCTCTCTTAAACAGTCGCTAAAGTAACCTTTCAATTACAGTCATCATCGATTGACTGCGATACACATCACTAAATCGAACGCTCACCCTCAGAAGCGCGGCTTTCGTCCGTAGAATGATTTCGACAGCGGGACGTAAATTCAAAACACAATTGTCAGTTCCCGCTAATTAATTTTCGCTACTAAAACTCGCATTTTAACGCGATCGTTGACTCCCGCCGGGAGGAAAATCTCCCTTTTTTTATGCCCGCGGAAGGAGTTTCATCCCGGCACGCAAAGAGTCCGCTGCAACGTTTTACGCCCCGTTTCATCGTCCTCGCCCCCATATGTGATTTAACGCCAAACTGCTGGCTTTGAAAGTTTCGCTAAATTGTCAGTCCCCCGGGTACTCATTCCGTCGCAGATTTAACCGCCGCGCACTCTTTCGGGAGCCGCTCCCCGACGATAAAAGTTAACCCTCGCCATTTCCCCTTCCCTCCTCTTCCCTTTTTCTCTATTTATTTCGTTCCTCGCCTCTCCTCTCCGCTTCCGGCAGGATTCGAGTGGACCTCGTCCCTCTAGCGAACTCCCACGTAGTTTCTGTGGACACGTCGAGAATCGGAGTTCAGTGAAGGGTGGGCGTGTTGGGAAGGGGGGGGGGGGAGCTTGTTTGCGGAGGACTGCTTTCTTTTGCACTTTCCACCCTTATCAAAAATTGAAACAAACCCCTCCCCTCCCTTTGGGGCTCTGGGTGACCCATATTCGACTTCTCCTCCCCGCGATGACGAAAAGGATGGTCACTTGAGCGGAGGGGGGCGGTCGTTCGCTCGGCCTCGCAACTATGGCCGTTCGCACCAAGTACCCCTTCTCCCGGCGGCGTGAACATAATCCCGTATACCCTTGGGTCTTGGTGGATACACACGTCTACGTACCCTAGGGTCTCGCTGTTGGACGTTGGGATGGCCTTCTCGTCTCCATCTCTCTCTCTCTCTCTTTCTCTCTCTCTCTCTCTCTCTCTCTCTCTCGTGCCCCTCGTCAGTCCCACTCACGCCTATGTTTATTCTGCGAAGACACACGGCTTTTGTTCCGACTCGAACCCCATGAAGTTTACCCCCTCGCGTACACACTCACGGACACACCTTGGCACCCTCGTATACAGTGCTGTGAGCTCTATTTTTTTTTCTCCTCGGAGGTTTCTTTGCCCATCACGTCCGTTCCCTCCGTTTGGCGTTCGCCTAATGAGTTCGTAATGATCCGAGGGATGATGTCCGGGTGCGTGATAAATAGACGGCGCTCGAGGCACAGAGGGAATTTGATACGGGTACCATACGCAGGACGTGTGGGGAACGCAACCAATAAGTCTCGCCCTCCTCCCTTTGGTGCTGTCAACGAATGTCCTCTCGCTCGCTCACAATGAGAACGCTGCATATGACAGGATCGTTTCCCGAGCAAAAACTCCTCCACATTTCAGTACGCGAATCAAAGGGAAATTAATACGTTATGTTTTTTTTTCGTAAGATCTCCGATAATGAGGTAAAGATGTCGTAAAATTGTCAAAGGCGGCAACAAAAGAACTGGAATGACATTCTTGTACGACTGAAGTTCGAAGAGGTATTACCAATTTCGAGCTTTTGAAACACCAGGATCTTCACCTTATATTTTTTTCAAACTTGATGCTGCTTTAATGGATAATAATGTATGGAATTTTCTGTTTTTAAATTAAATATTTTTATGACTACTTTTTTGATAGTAGTTTAATTTTCTCATCCGTTTACCTAATTCTATTGTTGAAGCTTTTTTGAGAGAGCATTATTAAAAGAAGTTATTCATCTTGTTTCTTGGCTTCTTCGAAAATTCGACAGCATCAATACTGAAGCTCATGCATTTCATTGATTTTTCCCGAGAGAAGAAATGATTGAAATGGACTCCACGTATGTTCTCATTATGACTTCCGAGTATATGCTTGGGACTATTCATCGTCGCCACCTTCGGGGATTACTCTATTCATTTAATTTTTGTCGAACCTAGAATTTAAGTGCATCGGTTCAAATACTGGCCTATTCAAATCGAACCTACCCCACAGTGCACAAGAAATAGCATTATATAGTTGCGCAATTACTTTTGAATGCATTCGATAGAGTTGCTTCATTCAACTCAGAAATAAACAATTTCGCCAAAACCGACGGTTCTTTTCCGTTTGCTTTGAATGATTACTGATAAAAATGAAATAATTACTGGATTTCAATTATAGACGTCAGGCATGCTTAGTATCCACAAATTGAAATTTAGATAATTTCACTTACCTCATAAAAACACGATTCTCTCCTTGGTGTGATCTAAACAATTGCGATTCAGATTACTTTGAAGACTAATAAAGTTCAGCTTATCACATTGGAGTGGTAATAAATTCCTCTACTATGTTTGCTGGACTATTTTAAACTGCCGTATTTCATAATTATATCTGAAATTCCTTATGATATTTTAATGATGCCGTCAACTTCTATAAAATCACAACTAAAAATTGTTATGAAAGGATGGCCATTATAATGTTTTCATGGTAATTTTGATACTTAACCTATGTATCGAAATGAAATGCTCCATTTTTTTGCGCCCCGGCGAATGATATTTTTTTTAACTTTTCAAAGAGTATCAATTGATTCTCAAGATTTTAAGTTTAAATCCTTTCTGGATCGTTTGGCAACAGTAAAAATTGAAGGACGATCTTTCTCGGAATGATTGTTTTGTGTTTTATCCGTAGTTTTAATTTATATTTTTAGCGGGATTCTGTGAAGAGATTTTGCTTAAAGAAACTTTTTGAGATTTTTCTGGTGAGCCATAATATTAAGGCACATTTACCCACCAGTGGAGATCTTCCGATGGATTCCATTCTTGGATGCCCCAGGGGGCGTGCTCGTAGCTCAAGTAACAGACGGAGCGGAGGCACAAAGTCTAACCCAAAAGTTTCTCGAGGAAACTTGTGAGCATTCGCATTTTTTACTTACGCGTTGCTCTTTCTGTTGCGAAGTCAAGTCTTGAATAAACTACTTGCAAGTCGGTGACAACTTCATTGAAATTCTTCTTTTATGGGTGAGAAAATCGAGTTAAATGACTTTTATCTCTCTGAGTAAACCCAGCGAAAGGATGAGTTCTCTCACTTGACGTTCACTTAGCTGGTTCTTATTGATTCGCCTACTTATTCAAAATCAGATTGGCGTCGTTTTTTGTTTTATTTAATATTCTTAGTCGAACATGACTTTTTAGCATTATGAGGTTGTAACAAGGTGAGTCATTTGACACTCTTAGCTTAAAATATTTTCTGAATATTAATAATAATTATTGGAAGCTGGGAAATAATTTATGAAATATTTGCACAAATTGGAAAAAAATAATATCTTTATTTATTAATATCTGCTAGATGCACGCACTTACGAGGATGTATGCATTACGTAGGGAAGGGGCGATATCTCAAATCCTTATTTGTGGATGGTCAAGCAAGCACTTCCAATGTTACTGAGTGTTAGAGTAATAGCTATAATATACGTATGAATGGCTCTGACATATTTTAATTTATTTAATCAGTAGTCTTAATCATCATTCATTAATATTATCAATCAATATAAATCCTTAGACCCACTTATTTATTCAGAGACTCAAACTGTTGCCTTTAGTTCTATATCATAATTACACTGAACTCTAAATTCATAAGGATGAAGTTTACCGCGATGTCCTGTAAAAATATGCCTAGCATATGTTCTTTGGAGAACTGTTTAATAACTTAAAATAATTATGCAGCAATATTTCTTTTCTGGTTCTGTACTTGCTGCCGTATTGGAGCTGTTTTTTCTAGAATAGGTCCAACTAAGTCGTTTTCACGACTGCTTAATCCTGATAATTCTCAATCCTTTTTTAAGAACAAATTTTATAGTCCGGAACGCGCTTTTCTTCAAATTGGGGGCATTTATTAGAGATTTAGTCCCATTATTCCTCGTCATTTAAGGTGAGAGCCAATTAAATTTAATTATGCTCTTTAATAATTTATTTTAGGCCACCTACGCCTTTCTTTTCCTGCCCTTCTCTTGCGGTCTTAAATGGATTATAAGGTCTAACAATGCGTATATTAAGTATGACAAGGAACTTTAAGGTCCTTTTCATGCTTAATGACCTAGAAAATGGCATACGGTAAAGAGAGGCTTTACAGTAGAAGAGTTCAACGAAGCTTCAAAATTCAGATATTGCGTATCATAATTTTTGATATGCTATAATATAATTCGATTCTTACTTTGAAGGTCACTTCGATTAATTTACATATTACTGTTATAATTCGTTTCTAAACACTATATCTTGCCTGGTCCCTATATCACCCTAGAAAAATAAATCACTAACAAGTATAATTACATATCTTTAAATGGGGCCATTTCATTTAAGTAGCACGGTTGAAGAAAATGTACAATACAAATCAAGTAAAAAAACTCAAATAGTTTGAATAATCAATTTCTGATTTGTGTTGAGTGTTAACCGAGTAATATCTTCTAAAATATCTTAAAGCACTGCAATTTTAAGCGTTTATCCAATAAATCACGGAGTTGAGTGCCTAAGCAGATACACAAGTGGCGTACAGTTAATAATATATGCAACTATGCAATGAAATAATATAAGGATGGATTTTTGAACGTTTTAATATTTTACATTTACATATAACTAACTTAATGTGGATAAAATAGAAAACTTATTACCTTTCGCACTTTATGTTAGTAGAAGTGTAATGAATATTCAATATCCTTCTCAAATATTTCAATAAATTTGACATGTTTTTGAAAATACTGGCACGGGATATATCCATTGAAACGAAAGCATACATTTCCATTTTTATTTTGAGTCATCAGCATTACAAATCCATGATTTTGTTAAAGTCTACTAACACATGGGAACGCTACAGCTTGCCGTGATTTCCCACTGAGCGATGAATATGTAGTTGAATCAGTTCCCACACATATTAATTACGTGATGTTGCACCCTTTACCGTATTCATTTGAGATTCATACATGCATAGTAGGCTGGCACTTCAATCGCCGTAATATACTGTAATTCAACTTCTTAATGCCCAACCTTTGATCATATTTCCCGCACGCATCAATCAATGTTGCTTGAAAACCTCATCGATACCATAAGCTATCACATTTTTGTGCCTCCTCACTCTAGCCCTTTGTCCTCTTATCCGCACTCCCTCAAAAATGTTTAATGGATCTACACCATTACCATATTTTGCACGCATGAATTTGTAGTTCCAAGTCATTTGCAACTCATCTGGTCCCTCCGTGTTGAAAGTCAAGTAGTTCCAAGCTTCCAAGTACAAATTTTCATCGCAGGTGATGATGGTGAACAAAAGGATAGCTTACTTCGCGGTAAGAGGATTCAGCAACGCATGGGCTTTGGTGATGGTGTTATGGAAAATACATAGCAACCTGAAATTTGATCACTTCATCTCCACTTGCCGTCGCTAATGCTTGAACTCCCCGCTCTCCTCTGAGACGTATCTTCGGTCGACGATGGCGAATCTTATTGTTGAATAAGGCTGAACCATCACTTTGGGAGAGAGAATCTCAAATTTTATTCTCGTTATTCATCCGAAATCGTCACCCTTTTCCCGATCCATCTGTGCCGCAAACGTGACAACCGCGGGGGTGTTACGAATTCCAAACGAGGACTATTCGGATGCTACCGTGGAGAGCGCGCCAAAGCTTTCCTCGTCGTTTGTCGCCCGGGGCCATCATCTTCAGGGATGGAGCTGAACGCTATCGGACGGAGCTGCGCTGTACTCTACACACGAGGATAATAAGACGACAAAATAAATGCGGGAGAGGGGCGGAGGAGGTTAACACCGGATAGGGAGAGAGAGGAAAAAAAATTGAGGGACGAGAGAGGGAAATAGGACGCCGGTGCAATTTTGGCGGCGGCGTAGAGGGACGGGGAATGGGGATTAGGGGAGGGCGGAACGAGACGTGCGACCCCTCCCAATGCACGGCCGACAACATCCCCTTCCCCCTCCCTCCTGCCTCCCCTTTCTTCCTTCCTTCCTCTCTCGCCTCCCTTTCCAAGAAATCGGCGTCCGTCGCTCGCTCTGCGTCCGCTCGAATATCGCCCGGGGGAGTGGAGGGAGTGTTGAAGGCTGTCGGGAGGGATGCTGGGGGTCGCGGCGGGGCAGAATGGGGGGCGGGGGTTCAGGGGGGTCGTCTCTCTAAAGTGGAAGCGCTTCCCTTATCTCTCCTCCGTGCCGATAGATGCAAACGGAGGGTTCCCGGGGGTGGGTAAGGGAGGTTTGGGATGAGTGGTGTTGGGGAATTGAAATAGAGATCTCCCTCTGAGGAACTCCACGCGAATGACACGGTGCCGATTTCCTTCCCTCACGGCTTCAACCTTGTGGAATACAATGCACACGTATTTGCACATTTATGTACACATAATTATTGAACCAGGCTTTGAAACCCCTACTCTAAAATGCTTTGTGGGTATAGCGCCTATGGTCGAAAGCTTTTTCCTCGGAATTATTTCCTTTAATGCTTATTAAATTAATTATTATTATTGACATGTTAATAATGTATCAATCAATAGTTTAATTTGAATCAATCAATTTCACCCGGTATTAAAAAGTACATATTACATTATATCCAGACTTTGACGAGAAAGTAAGATTAGAGTAGAACCGAGAAATTTAAGTGCTCATTTTTTTCCCTCTAACGATAAGAGATTAGTGTGACTGTAAGCGAATGTGCTGCAGAAAAAAGTATTTTTCTTTTTTCATTCTATGTAGCCTAGTATTTTATTTTTATTTCAAAATCGTAGATTATTGTCCATCTTGTCACTAGCAGCTCGTCTCTGATGTTTAGAAAAGTATCTCACGCTTAGAAACTTCAGTACATGTACCTTTTATTATCATAATGTACATTATTCGAATTTTTTATCATATTTATTATGGCTAGCAGTTAAGAAAATGTTAAAATTTGATGTTTTCCCCCTAGTTTTGAATAGTCCCCTGCCACACACCCCACCGGTGAATTGCAGGGTCCTCTGTATATGTACACCTTGTTAATCTGTACGTAACTGTTAGTTTGTATTTACCCTGTTGACTTAGGTGTCCGGCTGCAGAGTGAAGGTCAGGGGTTTAGGTTCCAATTCGGGCAAAATACTCCTGCGACTCCTTACGTGGCAAACAAAACTCCACAGCAATCCAAGGAGAAAATAGGGTTCGAGAAGGTTCGGCAAGCAAATAGGTTTTTAATGGAATTCATTTTTATACGTTTTCTATCAATAAGGATAAAGATCAGTAGATTCCTTTCCCTCAAGTTGAGAGAGAGAGAGAGAGAGAGAAGGAGAGGAAGAAACACTCTTAGGAGGGCGTGCTGAAGGATTTCTCGAATCTTTTCAAGAGCTTCTTTGTGATTGCCTCGCGGAATAAATTTTCTTTTCCTGAATGAGTGATCCCATCTACCTATCGAATTGAATGAGGGATGATTACAACGTTTAATCATGTCAAAATTGCCGAGTGACCTCAACTAGCGTCTTACCGTCTGAGTACAATGTATATGTTTCTCAAAACAATTAGTATCATATTTTTTTATTTACTTTGTCCCAACAAAAATCTTCGGGTATAGTTTGAATGTTTCATTACAATACATATCAGAACAGTTCGTTGGCATAGTTACCATAATTTACAGTGAAGGTATTGTGTAAATTTCAATATTTTTAAAATATATACGATATTTATACTTTATATATGTATATATAAAAATATATACATATTTATGTATACTATTTTTAAGTAATCTACAGGTTAAGGTAGGTTTTGGATGGACCCAACTACCAGATAAATATTTTGTTACTCCTAACAAAACACAAACCAGCAACCCACCCTACATCAAGTCCTTCTTCAGCTCTGTGTACTTCATTCCTCCCTTCATCTCGTCCAACATCCATATCCTATTCCTGCTATTCCTGCCCTTTCCTCGTTTGCCTAACATTCTCCCCTGTTTTGCAGTCTTCAATATCCCACTGCCGATCAATACGCCCTTTATCCATTTTTCCTGTCGCCTTAGGATTTCTCTCAACAAACCCCTCTCCTCGCCCACCATACCTAGTACTTCCTCATTTGTATTTCTTTCGGTCAATTTCACCGTCTCCATTCTTTGCCACACCCACATTTCAAAAACCTCCAATCTACATCTATCCTGCTGCTTCTGTGACCACGTTTCCGACCCGTACATAGCTACCCTCCATATCCGCAACGTGTACAGGTTACGGATTAGCCTCCTGTCCCCCCAATTTATTCCTATTTTCTGCAATATACTCAAGAGTTTTCCCAATTTACTCTATCAAATGCCTTTGATATATGTATATAATATGTATATAGATGAGGCGTGTGATATGTATAATAATTGTTAAAAGTGGATTGAAATTAAGCGATTGTGTGCTATTCCACTTTCCTTAAACTATCTCTTTTAAAAGGTTAGAAATATGCGTTAGTTAGGTCTAGTCATTACATCATAAAGAGTCAGTACATAAAAATCTTCCCTACGACGAAAAATTGTGTGGTCACCTTCGTAATTGGCAGCATTATTAATAATTACTCAAATTGGTAGATCTTTTGAAGTGGCGGTTCTTGGAAAATCACGTCTTCCCGTAATGCTATTTAGTCTGGGGTAGCAAAATCAAACTTGTAATTTGGTGGGATCCACTTCTTCAAGTTGCAAATAAATTCATAACTCCATATAATATGCTCTATAAAACTTTTTATCGACTATAAACTTTTCGTATCACAAATAAGTTATACTTTTAGCATTGGATATGGTTAGAAAATTTTGCATTTCTTTTGCGACTGCTTTTTGGAGAAATCGTGATTTTGAAAGGAGCTCCCGGCAATTTGTAAAAAAGCTCGCACAAGCATCGCTTTTGAATAAATACAAATAGGTTGGTAATATCTGAACTGGTTAAGTACTGATGTACTCACCTGATCAAAATTTGAGGCAAAGCAAACAAATTTTGAAGTGGCTTGTCCTGTCAAATTTTCCTGCCATCTTTGACATTAGTTAGCAAATCTGAAGTTGTTTCCAGTGGTTCTTAATACAATCTAGACTCAATCTTCCTCTTCAGCTCTCCTTAACCATTTCTGATCATTCATTTTATTTCTTACTGTATGCATAAAATCCATTCATTCCTGGGGGGTTTCTTGGCCTACTAAGTGCCCTCTTTTATTCCTCCCATCTATGCCTTAAATATACTCTTTCGTACTAGTGTATACCCAATGAATATTCCCTTTCTAGTTAGTGCTTCCCATAGATTTATCTGTTCACCAAATTACTTGCTAACAAATGTTTTCACTGTCTACTCGCTCCATCCATTTTTATTCGATTTTCTCCAACGGCAGCACTATTGCTATCAGTCATCTTATACGCTACTGTTAATGGCGTACTTCTACACAAAAGTAAAAATTCAATCTATGAGTTTCATTCAGCGAAGCATTATATCACAGGCATTATACGTTACACACATGTAACATATGTCCTTGCATCCTCAAGAAACTATTTAATATAATATTCTACAAGAACAAAACATATTTAAAATCTAAAAACCTGCATTTTCTCCAATTGTGACATACGTTTACGAGACATGAACGTTAAAACAGAAAAACAAAAGACTTAATTTTTTACAAATAAAAATGCTTAGAAGAATATTTGGACCAACGTAGGGGGGGGAGTGGTCTGAGAATCAAGTGAATTCTAGATTTTCATTTAAAAAGGGAGAAACAATAGCTTAACATTTACTAAGAATCTGATAGGTAGGTCACATCACGCGCATTGCAGATACAGATCGACATAGAAAATTTATGAATGGATACCTGAAGGAAATAGGGCCAGGAGGAGACCTACGATAAAAAATAAGGACGATTTCATAGACGATTTACGATGAACGATTAGTCCTAACTGAAAGCAGCTTGCAAAAGACAGAAGAGAATGTGTGTTTATTGTTGAATGGGCCAAAACCCATAGTGGGTTGGAGCGTCCAATGAAGACTTTGTATCATGAGTATACTTTTTAATATGTAAAATAATTTTTGTACATTGTTTTATTTATTGTATCCATCTAAATTCATTAACCTCTAATGTATCTCAATCCAAGACATTGGTAATCTATTTCTTACATTTTACAAATGCATGTTGCTCAAGTTTTTCAAATGGCTTTTATGAGAAGAAGGTTAGTTTATATACCTCCGAAGAACAATGAATTTTGGTTTAATTTGTTGGTATATTGTACATTCCCACAAATGGTTGCGTCACAACTAGCATCTTCTTAATGTTTCCTTACCTTCCTGCAGTCATGTACGTATGATGCATCTGAGAAAAGTATTATGCTGAAATTTTTTCCATTCATTCCATCTTGACTCTTCCAAAAAGTTTTTCTGTTTTAGATTTGCAGCCTCCTTAAATTACCACGGGCAAAGATCATCATTCCAATTATTCCCATCAATCCAGCTTCCATCAAATCAGCAAGTGAAATTAATTCAAGTTTTGCCTTTTGTTTGCTCGCCTTAATAAGTCACCTGAAAATCGGAATGACTTTTCTCGTACCTTTTCTTCTCCTAAAGAAAAAGTATTCTTTCGTCTAAGTGCTCGTCTGTTTTCTGTTAAGTTCACCAGTAGATAATTCACCTCCAGGTAGTCTATGCTGGAAACTTAAGGACTTTTTCGAAAAGTTTCTCTTTTGTATGGGTCTCATCTTATTTCCATTGAAGCAATTCGATTTTACGGGAAGGTGTTTGGCCTTTTTACATGCAAATGTAACGAAGTAATTTGTAGGTATAGTTTGTTTGGACTTATTTTTACGGTTTTTGGAAAATATTTTTTTGAAGATATTTTGTCAAGTCTCACAGTGGCATTTAAACGTAAAACTTAGTGAACATTATCAGAATCTGCTCTAATTAGGTGCATCCAGCCATTTCTCGCTCCATCCATTTGGCATTTCTCCTTCAGAACTCTTGCTATTTATTCCTCTTTATTACATCTCCAGATTTTCCTAACATTTATTCTATCTTCGTTTGCTGTGGGAATTCCATCTTTCACGAGCCGTATGGCATACTGCAGATTATGTATTTTAAAGTAGAATCGCATTCCCTTTATACCTTTTCTTTTGTCATTTATTTTGCATATCATGACAGAAGTCTTTCAAAGGTCTTCATTGATTTCTTTTTCCTTCGGGTAATTTAGTTTCTTAACGCCCCATAGAAACTACTTATGGAAGGAACCGATAAAAGAAGATTGGAGACATTGGGTGTAAAAATTTTCCTTGAAAAATGTACCAGAAGACATTGGAAGAAATGGATATATGAACATTTTTTAATGGCAAGGAACAGAGCAGCATGGAGAGTTTCGATACAGGGTCGTTAATCAATTTTCATTGTTTGATATTATTTTCAGTCGTCGATTATTGTCTTCTCCTACCTCTATAAGCTCCAATACTTTATCATGGCTCTAGAGTTCACCTAATGGCTTATATTTTCCTCATTTTCTCTCGGAAGATCTCAGTATAAAATTTTCAAATGTTAAGTTTCTTTCTAACTACCCTGTGTTACATTGTTCAACAAAATTGTCACCCAAAATGTCAAAATCAAGCCTTAGATCAAATATCGAAATCAGTCAGCTAGTGGGTTGCAACTAATGCTGAGCATATTGCAGAATCAGTGCAATAGTTTAAGAATGAAAACCTTACTTAGGAAGTGTTTTAGGAGGGTAAAGTGGTGAGGAAATAAAATAATTGCGTAAGGTAAAGAAGCTTAAACGAAGAGGAGGGAGTGGCTGATGGGAACCTCAAATAAATATGTAAATAAATTACTAGTAAAAACTTAAATATGGAGCGTAATATTTTTAGGTGCGGAAACTTGGTCTCTGAGGCAATAGAATAGGTATAAATTGGAGACATTTGAGATGTGATTGTGGAGGTGATGGGGAAAGAAAAATGAACCAAAAGGAAAAAAATAACAACGAAGATCTAGGTGTGGGAGGAAAGAGGATTATTAGGAGACTTCAAAGATGTCAGGAAAACTAGATGTAGGAGATAGTAGTTTGTGAGTAGCATAGGGCTAAAAAGCTTTGCGTCTGCCTCCTCTAATTTTCCACGCAGTGGTGTTGTCGTCCATTTTCAAATTATGTGTACTTTTACCTCATTTGGGTCTGAGCATGTTGTGAAGTTCAGAACATTGAACTGCCCCATTCACCATAGTCCGCAGCATAGTTTAGGCGATGTCTAAATTTCTCTGTTAAATACACGTTTAGCCGATTTGGAGTGTATTCTTGTCTCTCAGCATCATTCCCTTTCACTATTTTCTGCGATTTTAGCTTTCAAACGTTTGATACAAAAAGGCCACCCATTTATGTAGAATTCAAGTATCCATTCTATTCAAGTCTATCCGCGGTGAATAAAAATAAACATCTCCACAAAGTAATTAACTGTTAATCTGATTCTGTTGACTGTATTCATCCACACTATGTAACAACTTTTCATTGTTAAAATTCCTTGGTATTCAAATTCTGCATAGTCTTCAGAAGTTGCTCTGTTTTCTTCTTTTTTCGCAGTCCCTTTTTAATTTGCTATTTATTTATAGACAGTTTTCACCTTATCCTCATCAAAATACAATTTAAGCTAGAACAGATCAAGATCCTTTGGGCTTTCTGACGATCCCGGCCATAGGGTGATCCATTTGTTTAATTTTAGGAAGCATTTAAATCTCTTTTTCTGTTTCAATTGAGAAATATTAACTCCGCTTTTCCGTTCCGACTATCTGAATCGGAGTGTATAAGCTGTCGTCGCTCCCAAACTCTCCTTCTGCTGGTTATCTCATTTCACCAATTCCTAGGACGTATAATTGTATCCATTGCATTTCTATCTAAAGGGCATCCAATTTTCCTCAGGTCCGAAGCGATCTTACGCTCCAAGTCCCAGTCCTAAATTGACTGGCACACTTGAGTGAAAACACGCTTTCTCTGAGTTCCCGACCGGAGGCCGAAGTGAGGGACAGATTTGACTGCCGCTCACTCAGATTGAGAGGCTTTCATCAGCTTCATTATTGATTAAATAAAGTAATCAAGAAATATGCAACCGCAAATTTGCTCTGTTTGCCAACAAATGTTTAATGTATTCTTTACCCAGGGATGTATAATACTTTTTCAATGAATGCTTGCTTTTAAATAGGCAGTGTTCATTTAATCATTTCTAAGATATGAACAGATTAAAATTGGTACCTTCTAAATAATTACTACTACTTTCTTCATAAGATATAAACTCTTACAAAGAATACGTGTGATGGGGTTTTAATTTTTTTAAATATAAGAACGGTTCCTAGTGCTCCAAATCAAATACTTGTCTCGCACGTGCACACAATGACCCCAATTTGATTCAATTTCTTCCGAGTAATTACTGATGCTAAACCTTCAATTTAAAATTCAACGAAAAATTAACGACGCGAATGGCCCACTCCTCTTACAAAGAATACGTGTGATGGGGTTTTAATTTTTTTAAATATAAGAACGGTTCCTAGTGCTCCAAATCAAATACTTGTCTCGCACGTGCACACAATGACCCCAATTTGATTCAATTTCTTCCGAGTAATTACTGATGCTAAACCTTCAATTTAAAATTCAACGAAAAATTAACGACGCGAATGGCCCACTCCTCAGTCCATTCTGTCGAAATCCATTCGCTCCAGTCCCATAACGCCACCATCCAGCGGCCTAGTTTCCCGCCTTTTCTTTTTGCTCCGAAGTTTAAAGTAAGTATGAACAATGAATGACTTCCAGGATGAGGGCAGCTCGCTCTCATTCTTGCGCCATCGCACGATATCGACGAATCCCATCACCTCCAAGGGAGGAGCGAGAGAGGGAAAATTTCTGGAAAAAAAATAAGATCGATACCGGGAAGAAAACGGCGCACTTGGGAAAGGGCTTGCCCTTTTAAGTACTTTTTAAGGCGACCAATCTGGGACAACGAGCGGGAAGAGGATTAAGGAATAGGGGGAAGCTGGAACAAGAAGAGAAGGGTTGAAAGGGGAGGGGGATCATGGTCTTCCCCCCCCCACCATTCTGTGGGGGAAGGTCGAAGAAGCACTGGGGAAACCAATTAGAAATGGAGGGAGAAGTGTTCAATGAAAGAGAACCAAGATCCGCTCTCACGTGCGTAGAAAGAGTTCACTTTCCGTTAAAAACTGTTTGCGAGTAACCGAAAGCAAACTGACGTATCCTCAAGGCCAGGAACGAGAACCGTTTCCATACGTAGTATACGAATCAACCTTGATTTTTACTGTACCTTAAAGAGAGCTGGTGAAATGTCTACACGCACGCTAGTTTATTGTGAATCCCGAACGTGCTGTGACGTGACATATCAGTGCAACTCCCGCTTTCGCGGAGTTGACCATCCGTCGCTGCTGTGAAATCATTCTGTGTTGAAGTACCTACGATGAAGACCGTGAAAATATAATGCGAGAGTCCCGTTTGCGCCGGCATCCAATATAACAGATTGCTCAGCATTATACATTCATTATTTGCCCATTACGTGCGACCTCGTGTGCTTCATGAATTTTAAATCGTATTCGCCTATGCCTGGTGGTATGATGTACAACATTATATCATTGGTGATCAACTGGCAGCGGCCATATTTTGCTGAACCGCGTGCAGTCAGGCATGCAAGCAAAATTTAATTTAAAAATGCCTACATGGCCCTTATTACCGGACTAATCGCCCCCGAACCTTACTCGGTTATTGGAGTGGATTACAAAGATATAAATAATTTCCCAACAATAGGAGGAAATTATTAGATGGAATATTAAAGGCATTTGGTAAATGAGATTCTAAGCCAACAATTTTCAAACATAAAAGTCTTTTTAGCTTAATGCACGTCTTTATGAGTGTGTCCCATGGCATTCAAATCCTAAATCCAGTTCTCAGTTCAACTGGAAATTGGGTATTGTAACTTAAAACTTGTTCATGCCTACTTGTGGGGCTAATGTAGCAGTGCCTTAGAAAAAAGGTGGTAGCAGGATTACATATATACGTAGGTCGCTATTTAATTAAATTTATGTGAAAACATCGATCATGATTGGCAAAAAAAACCGCGATTAATATTCAAACGGCAGTGAAAGAAGCCATTGTAATTGCTAGAATAGGTATTTAAAATTTGAATATGAATAAATCATGTAATGAATTTCGATCACGTAATATACAAAGGAAATGAATTTTGAGAAATATACAGTAATCAAGGAATAAAAACTTCGGTTTCGTTAAATATTAATTAAAAATCCACGCAAAAACTCTAAAAAATGAGAAAAAAAATTTCACGGTGAAATGGAAACCCATTTAACCTACCCTATTGCAACTGCAAAATAATTCAAACTGCAATTTTAAAGGTATTTAAAATACCTAGTTTTCGTATTTCTTTGAATGTCAAATTATTTATCATACGTATTTGGATGTTATTTTTATTGACTCTATCGTTAGTTTAGCTGTAATTAAAAAATGTAATTTGAAATCAATCATAGTGAGACTGAAAAATAGTCCAATTCGATTAATCATAATATGGTAAAACCACCAGCGATATGTTCTTGAAATGTTAAACAACTGTTTGTATGGATATCCTGCTAGATAATTTAAAAATGTTAGATTTAATATCGGACATGGAAATATCAGAATGATTTTTTGTCAGCCTTATGAGTCTAAAACTTGAAAGTCGATTCTGATTTTCATCATTTCTGAAATCTATTGGGGGCTTTACATGTGCCTACAGAGTCATGGTCCTAGTTGACTTGATCCAGTGACATCTAAATTAGTTCAAATAAAATCTAAAAAGTGTAAGACTAACAACACTTTTCAAATGAAAATATGAAACGATGCCACAGAAATTGGAAACTATTTTGCTCTAAGGTAATGATGAACTATAAGACGATTTTGAACCACAGTTTCGTCCTAAATAGAAAAAATTATCTAATTTAGGCTCATGAACATTATTTCCCAGATATTCTGATCCATTCCGATAGTTTTATTTTGGTATTATTCCGGTAATGAAGGATTTTCCCCTTCGTGTTTTCATGCCTGCTGCATTAAATTTATTATCATGGAAAATTTTATCAATTTTGAAAGATACCTCTACGAAATGCTATCCATAATTGCAACAAGCGCTTCAAGTATTTGCAGATCACGCGCCACTTGCAATAAACTAATGTGATATAATCAACACATAAACACTGAATATGAATTAAAACCACTCCTTCATTTTGTTGATGTTTTATGTATGTTTTTATGTTAACGTTTTGTCTTTAGTTATTGCATTGGCCTGCTATCCGTCTATTGAGTCCATCAAAGCAGTTATCTATATAAATGTAACTCGTAGGTGGTTCTTATCAAAAGGGTTTGTATTTTCTAAATGAAATACTAGGAGAATATTCTGTTCTCATCACCATATAGTACATATTCTTATCTATATTTTTTACCTTGCGTTTCCCCAAAATGACGTTTAATATACTGTATCTTCCCTCATATCGTAAATTTGTAAATCGTGGAGAGATTTCAGCGCTGAGAATGCCGTCCTAAAAAAGTTCTGCCTCATAAAAATTCAGCAGCGGGGGAGAATCTCCGAGAAACACGGTAATGAAATGCAGGGACGGACGGCGACTATTCATTTTTTTTTCAAATTTTTCCCCCTGGCAGGCACCGACGACTCGTGGGGCCGGGACTGGCCGCCGAGACCGCTTCCACCAGGTGCCGTGTGGCCCCCCGTCGTGGCCGGCGGGGGGGTGGCCGACCCCTGGCCCCAAGGCCACCCATCCGCGGCGGCGGACGCTGCGGGCGCCGACGTGGCGTCGGCGGCGGCGCCCCCGACTCCCCCCTCCGTCCCCCCGACCCCTCCCGGCTTCGCCACCTCCGCCCCCCTCGTGAGGGCCGAGGAGGCCCTGATCGTCCTCATCGTGCTCCTGCTCTGGGTGGGAGCCATCGCCCTCTTCTTTAACCGGTGGGGCAAGATTCGTATGCTGGAGCCATACCAACCCAAGTTCCAACAGTCCGCCCAGCACAGACCATCTTGCCCGCTTGCCGCGGAGGCGCCCATAGCGCCGCCCATCGTCCAGGTGTGACGCCCCCACAGTCCTAAACTTTGATGCGGTGGCTTGCATACTCACTTTTCGTCCCAAGGGTCCGGGTTCGAATCCCAGCGTTGGCAGATTTTTAAGTGGTATCCCGATCCCTACGCGGGGTGCCATGTGGAGAGCCCTTCGGTTGTAGTAGTAATTGTAGTTTTTGTGGGAGGCGACCAACAGCTATGGTCATTTGCGCCATTTGGGACAGACATGGAAGGATGAAGGGTGGAGAGAAACCCGGCGAAAGGGGTCCGTAGCTTAATGCTCCATCCGACGGACAGCGCACTCACTCAAAGTGCTCTCCACAAAGCATTTCAAGTAGGGATCGGGATACGACTGAATAGTATCTGCCGCCTCTGGAATTCGAACCCGGGCCCTCTAGGTAGGAAGCTAGTACGTTAGTTACCGCACCATCTCGATCCCTGGTAGTTCTTCGAGTGGAGTACGTAGTCCGTCTGATGGGACGTTAAATTGTATGACCCGTTGGCATCTTTAATTGAGATTAGGTTAATGCCGGCGCCGAGTTTCTCTCCACTTTTCCTTGAAAACCCTACCCCTACCAAATTACCACCCTGTCTGTAATGGTCCAAGTGACCTCAACTGTCAATCAATTCCCCAAATAATAACACTTGAAGCTTCCACTAATTATCCTTTGAATAATATAACATCAGGAAATTGTGAATTTGTTGTTAAATTACACCATCAGGAATATGTGGGTAATTATGAGTAGATGGGATTGTTAGAGCTCGGAGATGGATGGATGTGTACCCAGCATCTTCGTTTGGCCAACTACAAGCCAAAGATACTAACAGTCCCACAACCTTGCAACTAATTATGAATTTGTTTATGTCAATTTTTACTCTTTGTTTTATTTTGATTGTGAATTGCGTGAGGTCAAATTTTGTATTTAAATGTGGGATTGCAAGATTTCATTTCTCATCATTTGTTCCCATTGATCTAATCTGCAGAGATATTGAGGGTCTCATAAATTCATTGAGCCTGAAATAACTCCAGTGCCCTGAGCCTTTTTAAAAGGCAGTAGTGCTATTGGCAACAAAACAAATTTCCATAAATATAGTAAGAATATCATTTTTATTACAAATGATCAAACATACAATCTTTCAGCATTTTCCTCTTTCTTTGCAAAGTGAAAGAAACTTATTCATGATGATAATGCACAAGTCCTTAGATACTCGAACACTGGTTGTTCATCAGTCATGATACCTACTCTCAAAGTTGAAAATGCCCCTCTTGTAAATGTAAATGAAAATTTGAAAGTTAGGAAGGATATCATGAAATATAGACCATTTTTGGGATTAAACTAGAGGAAATGTTTATGGAAAAGTGGATGAATTATTTTAATTTTAGAATACACAAAATATTTACTGAAGCATTATTAAGATCTGTTTTGTTTTTAAATGCATATGCAATTTTTGCCCTTCTCTCTATACAAAAAAATTATAATAATAACTTCATTCTCTATATTACTCTACTCTTTGTGAACACTGAATATTCAGGCAATTAATTGCATAAAATTAGTTTAAAACACCTAATTTGAAAGAAAGATTTTGACTGGAAATTATATCTGAAAATTTATGGTAAACTATGCTGGAATTTTGTTTCAGAATATTCCTTCATCATTGTTAATGTATGGTTCAAATTACTTGCAAAATACATCTCTTTTTATGTGCATAAGAATTTTGCTGTAAACTGATCTTATCAATATGAGGGACTTTGTTTAACTTCATCCCATATTTTCAAGATAATCTTCTGAAAAAATATTACATCACTTGTGCATTCAATTCATTTCTCAATCATGTTGTGATTTACTCTCACTTGAATTAGGATTGAACATTTCTAAACAATTAATTCAGTGGCCTAATGCCCATTATATATACCCTTAAAACCTGGGATTTATGCTGGATGTGCTGATTTGCAATATGCGCAGGTACATTGTTGATTTTTCACTAAAAATAAATGAGAAAAATATTCTCTTGTTGGACAAACTCAGTGGTCTGTAATAAAATAATTGTCAGGTTTTTCAATCCCTTTATGAATTCTGTGAAAAATAATTTAATATTCTAATATTTACTACATTGCAAATATATTTTTTTACACTTGCATGCAAATATGCATAAAGTTATTAAACCAATATATTCAACAAAACAAATTATACTCCGACTGTGATACAATTTTTGCTATGAAAAAATAATCTGCAAGCTTGTAAAAGTGGAAGAGTTAAATTAAGAATGAAACTAAAATTTTCCTTTAATTATTCACCCATTGTCATTATTTAAATTTTATGCTGTACTAAAATATCACTTTTCTATCTGCAGTTTCGTTCCCTTTCAAAATTCAACCTTGAATTTGAGGGCATCTCACCATCCCTGAGGCCGAGGCAGAACTCTGTGTTTGCAAGCGCAGTATTCAGCCCCACCATTAGTACGCCTAGGAAAGCAAAATCTGCTCTTGACATCCAGACTCTTGTGATGACGGATGGACAGCACCTTCTCCAGCAACTTGATTCCATTGACTCTGCTGAATATCCTATTCGTGTCACCAAGGTGTGAGAAGAGAGAGGAAGGAAGAAGTATTGGTGATGGGAATTTTATCTAGCATGTGATTACTCTTTGAGTGGGACCACTTATATTGTAAATCAACTACAAGCTGTTGTTTGTGCGTGTCTAATACTTTACCTTCAAGGACTATAAAAACCTCATGTTTACTGATAAAGGCCGACTTTAAGTGTAAATTCGTTGCTGTCATATTGGCCTCATGAGCATGTATGTCATAAACAGTGTTGTCGAAACATTAGAGAACCTTCATGAGTGCTTCCACCATAACTTTTTGTGTATGAACGTCCACTAATCATAAGACAAATAGGTATATTTTTTGAACTTATTGGATAAGAATGTTTATATTAACCTATGGTTGGCCATTGGAATAGAGGTGGAGACAAATCCTAGGGAATGAAATGAGGGCATTAATTTCATACTTTTGGATTTAGTTTACCTACTTATCATTTAGAATGGTAAAGGCCAAGTTATCATTTGGGTGAACGTAAATATCTAAAATGTTGTTTGGAGCCTAGAGATGTCCTTTGAGCACTTCTGTATGTGGTTTCATGTGCTTCTAAATTTGTGTCATTGTATTTTCTCGGTTGGGTCCTTCTTATTTTTTCCTAATGAGTGTTTTCATATGAATGGCTCACTTACAGGAGAGTGTAATTCCGGCTGTTGATTAAATACCTCAATGGTTCAAAGGTAAATCTAATTAGGCATGTGTAATTGGGAGCTATAGACTTACTAACAGTAAGAGGGGCTCTCAACTCAAAAACATTGATACCGTTTACGTTGGTTTTCATGGTAAGTAAAGTCAGCTGATTGCATCATATCCCAATATTGCCAAAAATTAAAAATTAATTGGAAATAATAATTGTGTGTCATGACTGTTTTTAGGTGACAGCTACACATAAAATTATTAAAGTTATTCTAAAGCCTTTCTTAATTAAGCATAATGCCTCTTTATGGCATGGCAATGCCTTTTATGGTAAGAGACAATTGTTTGCCTCCTCTATTTTGCCTTGGAAACCTAAGTCATACATCCTAAGTCACCTTCATAAAATCGACCTTGAATATAAGACTCAGAGTATGGGCCATGTATTAATTCAACTAACTGCAAAGTTGTGGATGAATGCAGAATATTTACAGAGTTGTGAGAAAATGAATTTATGAAAACCTCCATATAACAGTTGTGTTTCATGAACTTCTGCTATAAGTGGGCCAAGCATATTTTAATGACTACATCAAAATAAAATATATCATTGCAAGTATTCAGCATTCAGCAATTGAAAGCCTCCTCCATATACTTAGGCAAATGCAATCAATTTTCTTTCTTGGTTATCAAACATCTTCCTCACGAAACTTATCTACATTGATTATTAAGGTTTAGAGTCTGATGATGAAATTGAAAACCTGTTTCTCTCAATCCTCACTATTTCTCTTCTATCTGAATCTATCTCTTCTATCTTTAAGTGGTTTAACAAAGTAGCTGCAACTTGCCAATATATTTCTCTGTTTATCCTATCTCCTCCTCTAGCTATTCAAACCAACCTTAGCTCTGATTACTGAGGTTGGTTTCCTATCTCTATCTTTCTAGTGAAACACTTTGCCATTCCTGATATTACTAGAAATTATGCCCTCAATTTAACTCCAAGGTGATGAGGGTTTATTTTCAAATTGTCTGCAGGAATGTCTTCTTTCAAGAGTCTAATTGTGTCTTTTTCACTTTCAAATACTTACTTCTTGGTGGCAATCTATTATCCTCTTTGTGGGAGTTTCCTTCCCCTCTTTACTCTCTTTAAAAAATATTTTGCCTGATAGAAGTTCCATGCATGTAGTGTTCTCTTTTGGTACTCCTTTGAATCTCTTTTAGGATTGTATATTTATTATGTACGCTAAATAATCCCTGCAAACGTTTTGTTATCTTCTCAACAGTTTTCCTCTGTGCTCTCATGATATCTTTCATGATTTTGTAACTCAGTTATTAGGTACATTGGATATTGAAGAAATGCCATAAAATGCTCATAAGCAAGCTGCTACCTGTATTTGTGATGCCCCAGTAGTTTCAAAGCATATCCAAATTTATCATCATAGATACTAACTGGAAAGAGTTTCAAAGGTTTGCCAAGAGAAAATTATTCACTTCTATAGTATATACTTATGGCATCCTATCTTTTATGGACTATAGTTCCTAGAAAGAATATATCTCAAATGTGATGAGGCTTATGCTAGTTTCTTAATAGCTGTAATAATAGGGGTTAAATGAACATAAAAGTCCTTCACTTTTCTAAATGGCTAGTCATTGTGAGGTGTAATTAGTTCGGAGTGAATCTCCTATCAATGAATTGCAAGCAGAATGATCCATTGATTACTCTCTGAAAATGCTAACAAATTTTAAGGCTGCCCCTACTTCTAATACTACCACCTGCTATATGTTTAATCTTGTTAGATGTTGTACATTTTGTACATTTTTATCTGTTTAGGTATTAAATTTAGATTTTTGAAGTTACATTTCATTATCTACACTTGATGAAAATTGGTAATATAAGAACAATATATAGATATATATGCATACATATATTATATTTTAAGGTAAATGAACAAAAATCATACTTCTATACACACATATATTATCGATTCAAACTAAGGACATATCATTTCTGTTATGTCCTAAATTTAAGGGACCCAAAAATTGCCATTTGACATTATTCTCTTGATTAGGCTTGTGCAAAGTTGAAAATGTTCATAATCCATTGAAGAATTGGTTATTTATTAAAAATCCAGCAAGGAAAATTCGTTTGAGCAAAATACCACATTAGTCATGCACTGGGAGGGGGATTTGAATATATGAATCCCACTTGAAATGACAGATAAAATTTATGGATATTTGTGCACTGTGTAAAGCTCTATGAACTAAATTTATTCTACCAAAGAAACAACAGCTTATGGAAAATGGATTAAACAATACTTATAAGAATATAAATATATTTACTAATAGCTTACACTGCCATATTTTTGTATTTTAATGTATGTGTGATTATGAAATATTTTAGTAATACTCTATTTAACTGTAAGAGACTAGTAACAGATTATTCATATCTCCCTTCTAATGTGCTCAGGTGCTTGCTCCTGGAAGTTCCTTTAGCCTAACTCATTGTTTTCTTACTTTATACTTCATTATAAAGCATAGTTATGTAACAATGACTAGAGGAAGATAATTTTTCTAGCAGATAAATTCTTCCTTAAATTGAGGAATCACATGGCGGGTATAAAAAGTTCCAAGATGGGTGGACACTTAGCAATCTTCATCCTTTGCTTGTTTTACACAACTTACCTTGACTGAATAAAGCATTAAAGGTGATGGGAATGGTTATGAATGGAATCAGAACAGTTAGTGTACTTCCCTTGCTGGTTCCACCATTTCCATTTGATTGGAAAACTGCTTTTCAGAATGTTTCAATATATTGGAACCATTCGCAGAAAAAATTGCATATATCCAGTCATGGTTCAATGTTTTTTGCGAAATGTTTCATGCATATAATGGACACGTGCTGCATTCATAAATTTGAAATTGACTACCACAAGTCTCTTTTGAAAATAATTTAATGTCATTAAATATTTTTCTTGTTATTTCCTATGCATTATGAGCTTGGATATGGACCAAAATGGCTGCTTTCCAGTCACTGATGCAAGCCAACTCCAAGGGCTTTTCTGCTTTCAAGTGTTTTCTCTTACTAGGAATTGCTTGCTGGCATAGCCTCAAAGTGAATTGGTAAAAGAGGAAAGTTTGTGACTGGTGAAAAACGTTTGCTGTTGTGAATCAAAGATCATTTCCTTTTGATCCATTATAAGTTACAGGTTTTCACTAAGCAGCACATTCATCCCTAGGGGTTTCTCAAATGAAAATCAACCAATATAGATGATCTGAAACTGATTTTATGTCCTGGAGAGTGAGATCAATCTGTCTCTTCATCTTCGCTTAATATATTTTGGCAAAATCACAATAATCTACCCTTATTTCTCACATCAGATAGTCGATTGTCACTGAAAAATACAGAAATTCAAGGAATAGCTTTGAGTAATTTGAATGAATAAGATTTAAGTAGATAGGGACACATTTCCTTCAGTCACTCTCAAATGACTACTGAATACACTTTATATGATTGAAGAAATATATGGGGAACAATTATCAACTATAACATAAAGCAACAATAAACACATTTATATTTTTCACACGAGTAAATTGAACAATTTCAATGGGAATAGCTTATGCCACATCTGCTAGCTTAACATATATACGTCAGAACTTAATCTAGTTTGACTTCCTTGTATGCATTCATGCAGCACCAAAAATTATCAATTTTTGTTGCCAACCAATTACATATGTAACAATTTTAAGTTGATAAGCAGATACTAAATATATTCATGAAAAATGAAGGAAGATCTTTGAAAGTTATGTACCTACAGATACAATTGAACTTAGAACTTTGAGCCTGTTCTCAATTCTCCAATGAATTCTCACAATAACATAAAAAGTGAGCTTTTCATATAAATTCTGAAAATTTTCTCTGGAGAAAGTAAGGCATGTATGTAGCATGAGAGAGAGTTAAAATTAAAATATTTGAAGTCATTTACGGGTTCCGCAAATTAAACCTATGATGGATAAAAAATATCATATTTTAAGCATATATTACACCATTGCTCCCATTTGTCCTATGTTTCATTCAACCATTGTGAAAGTAAATTCACCATAACTGATGAGCTAAATTTATGTGGCTGCTGCTATTTTTTTCATTTTTACATATAAAATTGATGAGTAGCTATCATTCTATGTACTTCTGGCTTTCCCTTCAACTTCACCGTGTCCGTTGAATGATATCCACAGGGATTAAGAGAAAAATAAACCCCCGAAAATCTGGTGCACTTATGTGATAAAACTTTGCGTGTGAAACCAATGGAATGCCCCTTTCTAATAAAGTTAACCAAACCAACTATAGGTTGCTCATAGGCATATTAAAAGTTTTAATAGATGACATTTTAACTGTCACATGATCAGCACCTTCATGCTCTGCTTCACTGTTATCTTTCAGTGATAAATATGTGACAGATTCATATTTGGAACTGCTGATTTAAAAATTAAGATGCTTGTGATAGATCAGTATCTTCTTAGAGCTGTGATGAAATGAAATTTTCCTTGGATTCTTGTTTTTAATAAATCTTTAATAATGGCTGAAGGTTTTGGAGTACACAATACCTAACCATATCATCAAGTTCTATTTCCAACATTTTAACTAGATAGGTAAAATTTGTTGGCATAAAAATTGGTTCCCCCGATGTAGATATCAATTTATGACAGCAAGGTTTTTATTTGAATTTTTTAATTACTTTTTGCATACTAATTCATTTGCCTTAGGCATCTAATATTAAGAGGATATATATGTCTACACTCTTCTGCAGCAAATTGGTTTTAACAAGGTATTTTCAAATACTAGAAAGGCAGAGCAGGCTTTTTTCTTGCTTAAAATTTGTTTTATTTCAAAGTGAAAAATTTGTTACCTTTAAAATTATAATCGCAATATCCAGTGTTGCCATAACTTGAGATGATTGAATTTATAAAAAAAATTAAATTTTTTTTTTATTAAGCACAAGTTAATGAATAAAAAATTTTATTGTTAACATACAATTATCATTATGGATTTTCAATTTTAGTATGACAGTAATTACGTTAAAAGTCTTTATAACGACCATAATTCTGTTAAAATATCTCTTTTGAGACATTTGAAGATTTTGCCTGTCAGACAAAAGTCACATTACCTATTTTCTTGGTCTTCATTATCTTCATAGCCTTTTGTCAATGAACCAATGATACCATTGCTATAAATCATGTTATATTGAACATCTAAAAGAAAAGCAAGGAGTGTCTTAATTTATGAGGAAGAAAAATCCTGAAATCATCACTCAAATCAATTACACAAAATTATTCAAAAGGGGTGGTATCTGGGTCACTCAATATAAGAATGGACAAGGAGAAAACTTTTGGGACTGAAAAAAATGTCTATTAGAAATTTTAAGATCATGGTAATGCATCATAGTTGTTTTTATTGGATCTGACTATGATGCTGCTGTATATGTCTGCCTTACTTCAGCATTGTTCATAAAATTTGGGCTGTTAATTATCATCCCTGCACACACTCGTCCTGATTTCAGTTCTGGATTGATGCTTGCTTCAATTGAATTATGGTATGTTGACTGTGATGCATGTCTGTACTTTTCACCCTCTTAATTCTAAATTTAAATATACTGAAGGTATAATTGACCCTAAGCTGTGAGGAAATGATTATGTCATTTCCTCTGCTTGGTTTCTAAAAATGGTGACCATCAGAATGGCTTTATAAGTAGTAAGTTTTTGGAGTTGTTAACTTGTGCTTTTGTAAAACTATTTCAATAATTATTATTTAGGCATTCTCAAAACACTACAATATCTGATGGAATGTTTTCCTTATTCCTGTGATTGATGCATACCCTATGTTTTAATTAGTGGTAATATTATATAAAATTACCCTAGTCAGCAGACTTGTGTTGCTTGAAAAAAATGTTTTTATCCTTTTCTCTAGATGAATAATTTTATATTGAATCATTATTTGTATCAATAGGTGCCTAAATGATTTCTCTCGCCAGTTTTGTTCCTTTAATGAAGTCTACATCATAAGTATGTAGGTACCCTCCTATCAAAATGTTGTGGCAGGTTATGTTAGATCCTCTCAATCCTCTAATTCCAAAATTAGTATTCATAGCCAATTCACAACTTACACAGTTCTATTAAAATGCCCTCTGAACCATAAACACAGTAATCAACCCGAAGGTCGGTTTAGTAGGTGATGGTAGAGATCACCCAGCACTAAGACCTATACGGTGTGTGAAATTCACACATCAGGGTAGGGGGGCCAGTTCCTTTTCCTGTGCCGGTTATGGTTTCCCAGGAAGACCTGGTACCCGAAAAATCACTTAACTTGGGTGGAGCCCAAGCGAGAGTGCCTTGCCCGGGAATCGAACCCGGGACCCTCTGGTCAGAAGTCCAACGCTCTACCCACTAGACTACCGCGACCCATTATATGCCCTCAATTTACTTTGATTTATTCACGGCCAAATACCCAGTAAACAGGCATAATTGTAAATTCATGGAAAGGTAAACATAATATGTTTAAACAAACATATTTTTAAGTATGTAAGAATGGAAATTTTACCAAAGATATTATGGGTAATTTTCCTCAAATGTCTCATATCTTAGTTATAATGACATTTATGATAAGTTTGTACAAAGTATGTTGTGGTGTAACTCATGTGATGTGTTTGTATGAAAAATCTAATGATCGTTTTGAAGATTGTAGCTGTTTGACTATTTGAGAATTTTTAGCAAATATTTGTCTAGACCATGGGGATACCTCCACTGTTGGCATAAGTGTAAAGACAGTCATGCCATGGTCTATTGGAAAATTAACCTAAGTATTCCATTGTGCCAGAAATCTTGATCGTTATCTGATAACTACTATTCACTTCATGATATTAATCCAAATTGCCAGCCTTTCTTGCATGAACATATCAGATGACTATAGTCCAAAACTGCCTTTTGTCCTATATAATTTTCAAAGCAAATTATCCGCACACAATTATCAACATTTGCCTATACATTTATATATATACTTATGTGCACACTATATCCATCAGTGCGCCTGACATGTGTACTGCTTGCACACAAACATTTCTAAAATTGTGAGCTATGTATCATATACATTATGTATATATGCATATCAATATATTTCTGTAGTTAATGTATATTACCAGAACATACTAAGTATAACCAATAAAGAAAATAACAATGGTCAATTTCGGTGACACAGTCATACAAAGTTCTGTATCTTGGAAGTAATGTAATGATATTTAATCAAGATTCTTAGCAAATGCCATTTTTAATGAAACATGAATGTTTTTCTACATTTCCACAATTCAACTAAAATTCATTCCATTAGATGCAAGAACTTTTGTTACCAGTTTTGATTGATTATATTGTTCCTGGATCATTAAGGACTATGCCTTTTGTGCAAAAGGTAAATAACCTACCTGTCAGTCCACAAGACTGATTAAAGATTATCCTTGCAGATTTTTTTTCAAATGTAATTTATTCATGAATAAAACTTCTTTGTAACAACAGAGTATGTATTAATTTTAGTACAGCAAGTTACATATTTTTTAACCTCAGAAGTGATTCCCCAAATGGCTATCACTATAGACATAATAATTTAGCACTAAGAGACTTTCAAGAAACTTGAAGATTGCCTGTATTTGTTGACATTGTTTACCATATGGTGACTCTCCCACTTACATAGGATTTTAATATCTCTTGGAATAAGTTTTTGGTGAGTCATTGAAAATGTGAGGCATCTAAGAATTTTTCCTTTGAAATCACTGATGGTACTGTCCCTGAAATGAACCAAGTTCAAGCCACCAGGATGTACTAAAGAAAATATCATCAATTACTTCAGAGTTTGGTAGCTGAGCATTGTTTTGCATGGCTGCTTATTCAGGGTAGTAGATCAGCACTTGTTTATAATGATGTGAGCTGAAAATGTGAGCACAAAATCAAAGAGCATTTAGGGCCATTACCTAAGTAAAACAAGCTGAGCTATTCATGATATTGAATTGCTTTAAGAAATACAACTAATATCCTTTGTTCATTCAATACAAAATAACAGAAGCAAAATTACTAAAATGTTGATTTTTGCCCAATTATTTGGAAAAGAAATTATTTGTCACCATTTATGAAACAATTTCTGTTTTATTTTATCTCTCCTTAATATTTTGACCAGAATGATCACTACAATTCTCATTAGTCAATGAATAAACTCCTTTTATATTCAGAATAATATATTTATCCTTTGTGTAGAATGATACCAACCCCCCACACACCATTTATAAAATGGCAATAATTGTCATAATGAAACATTTTTTAATTTGAATGTCAAACTACTAATAAAAGGTAACTCACCCCAGTCAGTTTGGTTTGAGCATGTGAATTTCCCTCCAATGAGATTTATCAGCCATGTTTGAAATACAATCAATACTGTAATTATTCTGTAAATGAATCATAGATTTCATTGCAGCCGTTTTGTGATAGTAGTGATGGCAGGAAATATTGGGAATGTTTGGCAAGAAAAAGTAGGTGTTTCATGCATTGAAAATTCTTGGCTATCATCATTCATCCAAAAACATTGATGCTTTTCCCTTCATATTCTGTAGGTAAATTTAATTTATTATGTGAAGAATTTGAACAGGGTTGTAAAATAATTAAATAACTGTCTATGAGCATGAATATTATCTACAAATTAACACCCATAAAAAAGACATTTAACCAGTGGCAGGTAATAGGGAAAATAAAATACGATGTGACTGATGGTTGAGGCCGAGACTTTGTGGAAATCCATTGCGAACAGGAGTTTCGGCTACACTGAGACATTAATTGATACATTATTAAACAAAAAACGAAAAAAGTTAGCCATAAAACAGTTTTACACTCCCCCTCCACCCACCAAAAAAGAAAAATGGCGACGTATTAGATATTTAGGTCCTACCTCCGGAAAAATAGGCAAACTCCTTAAAGACCTTTACATAAGACCGGCATATTACAGTGAAAACAATATGAAGAGCCTGCTCCCCAAAGTGAAGGACTCCACTAACAAATTGGACCAAAGTGGAGTCTACAGCTTGGAGTGCGTGGACTGCGCGGCATCCTACATAGGACAAACGGGAAGGAGCCTACGCGTCCGGGCAGCGGAACATCAGCGGGACTTCAGTACCAAAAAAGGGAATTCCCAATTTGCAGATCACCTCATCAGCGCAGGCCACAACGCAGACTTCATACCAAAGCTACTACACAAGGAGAAGAAAGGAAAGAGGATGGACGTCAAGGAACAATTGGAGATCTTAACCACCTTAAGGGAGAAGAAAACATTAACAAACGACCACCTTTTTCCCTTCCATTCCCCTCTCCTGGACATTCCACAACTCATCCCTAATGACTCCTACGGCCAATCTACCCCCCTGCGAATAACCGTCCCTCCATAATCCTTCCCTAGCCCCTGCTACTCACAGTCAACCCCTCTCACCCACTCTGACCGCCCCCACCCAGGCAGCGCTTCCGTCCCCCCCCCCCCCACCCACCCAACCCACACCAACTTGGACTAGTATACGAGGGTCATCCGGAAAGTAGTACCCGTTCGTGAAATAAAGACACAAAAGTAAATATTAACAAACATAAAAAATTTTATTTGAAAGAGGATACTTTAAACTACTTCTCAACATAATCTCCAAGCAAATTAAGGCATTTGTCATATCGTGTGACAAGTTTCTGTATTCCTGCTGCATAGTCCTTCGCCGCCAGCTCATTGAGATACGCGAGGGACCCATCTTGCACAAATTTTTGCATAATGCAGATGGTGTTTAACAATTTCATGAACAATTGTTCGAGAAACATTGGGAAAATGCTCACAGATGTCATCAATTGTGACGCGCCGATCGTTCCTCACGAATTCGTCAACTGAGCTCACCAGTTGGTCTGTAATGACAGACGGTCTCTCCGAACGCTCATCGTCGTGTGTGTTCCTCCTCCCCATGTTGAAGTTGCGACACCACCGCCGAACAGACGACTCGTCCATTACATTGTCTCCATACACCTCCTTTAATTGGCGATGAATATCACATGGGCGAACGTTTCTTGCATTGAGGAATTTAATCACTGCCCTCACTTCACAACTGGCGGCGTTCTCAATTTTTTTAAACATTGTAAACAATCACAGAAACAACACAGGCAATGCTAGCGTCACGCAACTTGGCTCAGAGAAGGCAGACAAGCCACTGAAGCTATCTGACCTCGTCCAGCGGCTACTCGCGTCGTCAGCACTTCATGCGGCACGAACGGGTACTACTTTCCGGATGACCCTCTTATATATGTGTGAAAAAGGAATATTTTCTTTGCACGTTCCTGAAGATGCTACAGTGTAGCGAAACTAGTAGAAAATAAATAAGTTATTTTATGTGGAAACTGCAAAGTTATTTCTGAAACTCCTGTTCAAAATAAAATACAGGATGAGTACCTATTAAATGATCTTTCAAGAACTGTTGAAGTTCATGGAAAGGAAGAAGGCGAGCATTTTGAAAAAAAGGTTGTGTAGTAGAAATCTTGCTCTAAAAGAAACAAGTGATGTTATTTGCCAAATATGGAGGAAAAGAGCAGTATATAGATTTTCATTCTAATGAGGCACAATGGAAATTTAATGGCCTTATAAGTGCTGAATTAGGAATCAAAGTTGATGAAAGTGGCATTGATTGCTATTATCACTTGATCAAAACCCAAAGGCATACCTGAGGGAATTCATGTGATATTGCTCCAGCAGTACTTCTAAAATTACTTACTTGCCAAAAGTAGAAAGAAGAGGGATTTCTCCACTGACCACCTGAACCTTGAGGTTCCTAACTCCATTATCCATATAAATTAAGTGCACTTTGCTAAACAAAATAGAGTGACAAGTGCAGAGAAGACATGTAAAATTTACAAATACCTATGGATAATTGGAAAAGAAATTCTGGTGAGGAGTCCTGAAAAATAGTTTATCTCAATAATTGGATGAATGGAGGAAATCAGTTTCTTGAAATTTTACATGGCAGCTTCCTCTATAAATAATGAGTTTGATATGAATGCTTCCTCTATTACCCATCGTAATATTTGTATTCATAGCAGTATTTTTGGATTTTTTACTGTACACATAATGGACCTTTCACATTTATTGGATTTTAGTGTCATTATTACTATTAGTTTTATACTGGTTAAGGTAGGTTTTAAATAAACACAATCAGTAAAATGGTATGATAATACACACGTCTTATCTCTCCTAACAAAGCATAACCTGACACACCATATTACAATAAACTCTTCTTTGATGCTGCCTGCATTCTACCTTCCTTCAATCATCTAAAGTATGCATTCTTTTCCTTCCCATACCATGATTGCCCAGCATGCTCGCCTCTACCAGTCTTCAACATTTATCACCAATTGAAATGATACTTTGCATTCATCTTTCCTCCCTGCTTTGGATTTTCAAGAGCTATCTCCTCTCCTATTCCAGGATTATGAGCACTTCCTCATTTGTTTAATTTCCATGTCACTTTTTCTGTCCTCATCCACATTTCAAAATACCTCCAATTTATACCTATAATCTTGCTTCAATGACCATATTTCGTCACTGAACTAAACCAGGTTCCATTTTTAAGTATTAATGATTCATTTGTTAACATATTTTCTAGATGTCCCTATCTTTAACTCCAAGTGAAAGCACCATCCAAAGTTTTCGGTAATCTTCACTTAACATCCTTACTCAGCATCCATCTAATCAATTCCTTCCTCCATGTGAAAACTTCTTTACTCAATGCAATTCTTCTTCTTATTTCCCAACTATTTTGATCACTTCCTCAAAAACTTTTTAACCATTATTTTATTTACATTTATTTTCATCCCATACCTACCACACTGACTTTCCAATGCATTTAGCAATGCTTGCAACCCCTCGGCTGACTGACAAACCAAAGGTTTAATCATTTGCAAACCTCACTGATTTTATGAATTGTTCACCAATTCATTCTTATCTCCAGTTTCTCTCATGGCCCTTTTACCATTTCCCCTGATATGTGCTGAAGAGCATATAATGAACAGGGGTTACATAAGTGCATAAAATAGACTAAAACAGAAGTATTTCTTGTTTTCCTAAAACTTTCAATCACAACTCTTGATTGACCACTCTCACATGAGCAGTCTGTGGCATATGCAAGTTTCTGATAAGTCTCCCATCCCTCCACTCTACTCCTATCTTCTGCGATACATTACCTAATTGATTCTACCCAATTCACCCTGTTGAATGCCTTCTTGAAATCTGCTAAACACATTAAATGCATCCTAAATGCATTATATGTTCCTCTCTAATGGTGACCTCATTACTGCTAATGCATCACATACCATTATTCTTCGATTGCGCCCATCTCCTTTTCCTCTCTCATATTGTTTTCCAGCTTACTGATACTCCTTACTTATCTTCCTAGTTAATGCTTCCACATTCTATTTCTTCATCCATTTGTCCTGTTTATGATTCCCTTCCCTGGTGCTATTGCATTGATGGAAATTAAGGTGTATGATATGAACAGGAATTCTATACAATATCTGTTGATTATTTGCTCAATTATCAAGAACAGCCATGCATGAAGTATTAGCATTTACTTAGAAAATAAAATTTATTGCAATTCAAATTGATTTTTGATTCCCTCTTCCCACTGTGTTCTTGTGACTTCAGTTTAATGTTATAGAAATTATTTATTTTGTGTCTAATAGAATTTATACTGTCCAGTTAGGAATTGTAGCCATTTGTGAATTAGAAACAATATTGTGTGATTTTCTTAAATACTTCACGGTTAATGGCCATATGAATATTAGCATCTTGCTTACCCAAGCATTTCTGAACATTATATGAACTTGATGAAACCATTTGGTTCAGAAGCCTAATTAGCAGTTCTATGAGAAGATCATCATCCAATTATTATGCTTTTGTCATGTTATATCATCCCTGATAATACCTTCCCCCATGATAATAATAATACCCTCCCCGTGGACCATTAAGAATAACACACCCCATAGACCACAACCTTGATGTTGTTGAAGGGATTGTGAGTTTTCATGACCTCCCAGAGCTGCGCTGGTGGGAGCAATGATATTCGCTCCTGGTAAATTCACCTATGGTGTCAGGTAAAAATATAAAAAAGGAATTGACCTTATGTATATGTTGAGATAGTAGTCCAATACCTCAGCCCTGGTCGATTGCCAGGAGTCTGTTCCTCAGTAAGGTGGCTCTAAAGCCATCTGATCCCAGTGGGGTGGCCATTTGAGTTATGGTGCAGCATTAAAAACACTTTTGAGGAAGGTAACAGGAAACCACCTCAATTATCTATCTCATGCTACTGTGATGGATGCCATAATTAAAATTAGTCCTGACAACCAGAGGATTTGGCTCAATTGGCTGTATGTCATCCTTGGCAGTGGTAATAGTAGTGATAATATCATTGTTCTCACTTGTTGTTTTTGAAGAGACTTCATATGTAATTAAGATCATTTTAATCAGAGCTTGAATAAAATACTGCACCCCATGCCACTCTATGCTAATTTTTACAAATAAAAATCCTAGAGTATTATTTTTATTAGTAGTATTCCACTGTCTTGGGGTAGGTTTTTGATGGACCTTGACATGACATAAATGTACCTCAACACCCAAACAAACCACTTTCAGTAAGTTTTGAATGGACAAAAACTCCACTCTACATTTATAAGCATTACCTAACAACATACATCCTGACTACCAAACTAATGTAAACTGCTTCTCAATTCCCTATCCATTCTACCTCCTTTTGTTTCATCTAACATGCCTATCCTTTTCCTCTCCCTACCTCACTTGCATAACATCCTCCTTTCTATTGTAGTCTGCAGCATTCCATTGTGGATCAAAATGTTACGTGAATCAAATTCTAAATCCTTACTGTTGAATATCTCCTTACAACCCTCTCTTCCCCACCCACAATTCCTAGTGCTTCTTCATTTGTTTTTCTCTCTATCCATATTATCTGTTCAATTATTTGCCACACCCAAAATCTCAAAAGCCTTCCACCTATTCCTAACATCTCATTTCTGTGATCAAGTTTCCAAGTCATATGAGGTCTTACTTCATAAAGAAGTTTCATTAGTTTTCTCTTAATATCCTTACCTTCCTTGCCATCAATTACATTCATCTTGTGAAACCTTCTTTGGCTAATGGAATTCCTTTTCTCATACAAATCCCGACTGCTTTGAGCATCTTGGTCCACTTGCTCTTTTATTTCCTTTCTGTAACATAACTATCCTCTTAAACCTAATAACCTTTGTTTTATTTACAATGATTCCCATTCCATACTTCCACAACACACTGATTTTCTAATGCATTCAGCAATGATTGTAACCACTTGACTGTCTGGCTAACCTAAGCTTGATCATCCATTAACCTAATTGATTTTAGGAATTGCCCACCAACATTCATTCCTATCTCCAGTTCTTCCCATGCCTCTTTACCATTTCATCCATGTATACATTAAAAAGCTCCAGTGATAATGGAATCTCCTGTCTCACCTCTCTTCCTAACACTGCCCATCCCAAATCTCCATCCATCACTTTCTCCTGAGCAGTTAGTGATATGTACAGGTTATGAATAAATCACCTATCTCTCTAATGTAATAATACCTCCTGTATTACATTCATTAACTATACCCAATCATATCCATTGAATGCCTTTTTGAAATATTTTAAGTAAATACATCTGAATGTACTTCATGTTACTCTCTATTAGTGACCTCATTAGTGGCTTGTATGGCAGCATGCCTACATCTCCCTTTCATGAACCCAAACTGATCATTCCCTAAGTAATCATTTTTCCACCTATCCATCCTCTCATTGATGATTCTAATTACCACTTCATCTTTATGCTCAAGCAAACTTTTTGTTCTTAAGTCCTCACGTATAGCCGTCTCTCTCTTTTCTGGGGTGAGAATTAACAATAATTTAATGAAATCATCCAACTAAATTCACCCATGAAAATATAATGAATTAAGTCTCAAAAATTATTCCTTTTGCGTCTTCCTTAACCCATAAATAGTTCTGCAGGAATGTTCTCTATCCAAACAGCCATATTTTATTACCCTCCACTTAATGCCCTTTCTATCACACAATCAAGTGTGCCTGGTCCTAGGCTCTCTCCATCTATGTCATCCTCTCTTTCTATGGCTAAACTTACTGGCCTAATACTTTTACTGGGCACAAGGTCAGTCCCAAAAGTAGTATGACTTATTTTTCCTAGACAGAGGGATGGACAGGCAGTGGTTTCTCTGGCTGAGACCAAGGAAGGGGAGTCTCAGGAGAGGCTAGAGGCTGGTGGCAGTTGGCTCCCAGCCTTTGCGGAGTACAAATTGTTGGTTTACAAAACCTCTATAACATGACCTTGTTACGCTCTGTCATTAATCAATTATTGGAACAGTGCTATGCCATCAAATTTTGTGTGAAACTGGGAAAAACCAGGAGAGAGACTCATGACATGCTCAATGTAGTTTACGGTGATAATGCCATCGGTAGATCAGGGGTTTTTAAGTGGCACAAGTGGTTTAGGGAGGGTAGAGAAGATGATGAAGGGCATCCTTCAACCTCAAAAAGTGACAAAAAATTGCAAAAATGAAGGTTTTGTTGGACAGGGATCACAAATTAAGTGTTCGCATGGTTTATGATAAAATTGGCATTCCTACAAGTAATGTGCATCCACTTGTGACTGAAAGCCTGGGCATGAGAAAGGTGTGTGTGAAGTTGATGTCACAAGTGCTCTCGGACAAACCAAAGGAAACTCGCACGCAGATCATGCCAAGAGCTTCTTGACTATGTGACTGAGGATCCAAATTTTTTGATCTTGCCCCACCATACATCTTCCTGTTCCCGCACCTCAAATCTATGCTGAAAAGATGTCACCATGGCTTGGTGGAAGCGTTGCAACAGGCCCTGATGAGGTAGCTTAGCAGCATTCCAGGGGCTGCCTTCCAGAAGGGTTATCAGGCATGGAAAACCCAGTGGCAGCAGTGCGTACACATAGGGGTGCTAAGTCAAAGACTGTTGAGTGAATGTATCAATTCTGGCAATAAATATTTTTGCAACAGAATTTCTATTTTTTTCATCTCTCATGAATCTTTCTTGGTTGGATAAATAGTTTGCCTGTTGTATTTTAAGTAAATTATTTTAAAAATTCTTGTTTTATCCTGTTTAATCTGGCATTATGTTCAATATTGGTAGCTATAGCTGACCCTATGTGAACAGCCAGTAATGGTCTCATATTAGGAGTAGATAATGGCTCAATATTAGAAATTCATGAATATAATATCATTTAATTAAGTCAGCATTTATTTAAACTTTCTCAATAATAAACGTAAATGATTTATGAATATTAGTTTTCATAAAATTTTGGATTAAAACTAAGGGTGTTTGTCCACAGTACATTGGACCAGTGTCAGGGAATAATAAAACCACCTTAAAAGAAAGATTTCTATGGTTGAAGAAGAGTTTACTTTTAGCTAGTCCATCTGAGCTTCCAAACTGGGTGCAATGTGCCACCAAAACAGCAAAATCTCTGCCTTTCAATGCTGTACTATGCTCGCAAAAAAGTGTGACTATTGGCAGCATAAGGGCCAATTTTTTAAACATAATGGCTCATTTTTGGGCCAATAATGTCCAAATGATATGAAATGTTATCATTCTGAAATTATTTCAAGATTAGCTGATGCTATATACCAATATTGTATTAATATAGGCATCATTGGAGCCTATGTTGGATGAAGATTAACATATCTATGCCTTCAGCCAATTTGCCTGATATCATATTAGCCCAATACTTTGTGACTATTTTGGTCTTCATTTAAGGTAAGAGTGTTTTCATCATTGAATTCTCACCTGATTTTCTTCTATAGACAGCATCTAATTATGACAAATTTCACTACGTTGTATACAAACACAACAGTAATTGCCAGAATTTCACAAAATAATCCTGGTATCTCTTACATTGTCCTACGTTTATCATCTAAGAAACAAAACTTAAGACATTTCTCTGCATTTCATGGCTATTCCAGAGATGTTTTGTCAGTAGTAATTGGAATATCAGATTATGAGAGATGCCAACAATTGTGATTGTGTTGATCTATTTTCTACCTCACAAGAGTCTCTAAAAGTGTTATTAAAATTACCCAAAGGATTTTAGAGCGCTAATTATTGCTGTGTTGATATCTGTACATGTCAACAAGTTCCTAATGCCCATTGGGTAAATTTTTTTAATATATGCCATAAGGTCTCTTTAATGATTACTACTAACGTTTATCATTTTGTACCACCATGTAGTCTGTAACAAATACTATACTTCTAAAATTCTATTTCTATTTTTTTAATTTGGAATATTATTTAATATTGACAGTTTGTCTGCACTATTTCATCTATTATTACCCCATCATCCTATGTTAGGAGGAATCATATCAATAAAATTAGAGAGATTAAGTGTAGAGCAGATAGATTTAAGGCGTCATTTTTTCCACGAGCGATATGGGATTGTGATAGCATATTCCAACTGCGATAGGGTCATGTTTGGGTAAAAATTAGTGTTGTGTGTATTCAGCGCCTGACACACACCCTGGCGATGGCTTGCAGGGTACATAAATAAATAAAATAATCTAACTATGTATGCATGCGTACCTGTATACCATCTGAATATGTCTTTCATGCATTGCTAATCAAAATTATATATGTATAAAAGTATATATGTAAATACCTTGAAATCTTCTTGTTTTAGGGAATGGGTTTCTCGAGCGAACTCTTCACTGATGTTGTGTAGGATGCATACGCGTAAGGATACGAAAATTATTGCACCAAATCTTAGATTACACGGAAGTCCAAATTACTTGATTCCTCATGTTTCATCGAGGAATCTCGTAAGTATTAGAATTCTACAAATAAAAACATTACAAATAATGGACGACAAGAACGGATATTTGGATTTGCTGTTTTTATTGAAATATTTATTTTCAACTTTAAATGCTAATAATCGCGAAAAAGTCGAAATAATCCTTTTTTTACGGCGTAGTTTTACCATCTTCCATTTGATACTATTGTAAGCATCAAAACAGTGGATGCTATGCTATTACTAACAATATATTTTCGAAACGTACTGCCTCTCATCGAAATATCCGATAAAAACAAATCCTATCGAATGATTTACTATAACTATCGTTTTCATGCATATTGGCGTGATTAATGACAAAATAACCCATCAGCCTAAATTTGAGCCTTAGAAAATGTTTCTGAGGCCGATGCAATATGCGCAAGAAATAAAAATTTTTAATATGCATTTCTTTTAAAATCATTTAAAAAATGTACACGGATAAATGTTGTTAAATTACCCTTGTCAAACCGCATTACATCATTATTGTTTTATGTTACGATTGGAGAGATTATGTCAATAAAATTAGAGAGATTAAGTGTAAAGCGAGATATATTTAAGATGTCATTTTTCCAAGAAAGACAAGGGATCATAATTAAATTGTCCGACTGGTAAAAGGGGGGAAAATTACTCATTGGTCAAATTCATCGAGTGTGTATTCATACCCCACCATTCACTTGGCGGGGCTTGCAGGGTAGTATTTAGCAATACTTATATTTTAAAAATAAATCCACCCCATATTAACATGCAATAAACATTTGAGAAAATTAATGGTTCCGACATTAGAAATAGATTTGTAGGATAGTTTTCAGCATCGGAAATTGTTGAGAACAAAATTGGTAAATTTATATTTGTGTAAATTCTCTATATTCCATTGTTGCTTTCGATAAGATATCCATTGTTTCTCCATAGTCAGACATATATTACTGAGCAAAGAATCCTCCTTCAGCGAGGCTGTCAACGAAGAATGTAATTGATAGCCATTTTGTTTGTTGTCCGTTGCCACGTAAATAAGTCGACTTCGAATCTAAGTGAAGAAGGAATACATGTAACGCATAGAGTGCCATACTTTATCATCGTGGTTTGACAGCCGACAAAGTTGGGAAATAGGAGGTCCGTATCTGAGGGAACGGCGAAATGGAATGTGTAGACTCGATTAGATACCCAGGCGTTACCCTCACTCACGGTCTCTCCTGGGTGAAAACATATGGGGAATATGTGGACAAGCTAGCAAAATATAATAAATTTGAAACTCCAATAGCCGTAAACAGTTTACCTTTCTAAACAAAGTGAAATTGAAATTAATTGGCTAGCGCCACAAGTCAAAAAGGGGTAAAGGTAAAAAAGGATAATGAGGTAGGTAAAAGGGGTAAAAGGTAAAAAAGGAGAGGATAAGAAAGGTGAATACGAATACGCGTATTTCGGCCACAAAGTAGCCCTCTTCAGCGTACTGAAGGGTAATCGTCACTACAACACAAGTCGAAGTGAGTAAACTGTTTACGGCTATTGGAGTTTCAAATTTATTATATATTACTAGCCGTAAGAGCTCATTTCTATCAATATATAAGCTAGCAAAAAATTAGAATGCATTAGAACAGTACTGGGTAAAAGTGATTTTATTGTCAAAGAGAGATGTTACCCTTCGCTGGTTAGGCCTAATTTAGAATATGTTCCGTAGTATATGGGATCCAAATGAAGTTGGATTGATTGCCGAATTCGATCACGTGTAGCGTAATAATAATAATACTTTATTCATTTTGAAAAATGGTACAACGCTCTTAAATGTCGTCAAAATGGCGTAGAGTAGCTATATTTGTAAAATGCTGTTATGATAACCTTGTAGCGTATCCATAATATTAGAGCAGCTTGGCTGGGAATCACTCACGGAGCGAAGGTTACAGATTCAATCTCTTGCATGAATTGGAAGGATATCTCTTTGGCAGTGATGTACAAATGCACTATTACCCCCATCGTACTGAAGTAAGAGAGATCATGTCAATAAAATTAGAGAGATTAAGTGCAGAACAGGTAGATTTAATATGTCAGTTTTTCCACGAACGATAAGAGATCAGAATAACATTGTCAGGCAGCGGTAGGGGTCATACTCGGGTCAAAATTAGTCTGATGTGAATTTTCCCCCCGCCACACACCCGAGGGGTGACTTGCTTGGTACTAAAATATCTATATATCTAACTCACAGGGTGCATTGAAATTGTGTGTACATATTTACAGATTTGACTGGCTGAGGGTACAGATTAGTAACTCGCCAGTCAATTTATGAATTGATAACGGATGCCGATGCTCAACTACGGCTCAACTGTTTGAATTCCGTTTATACCAATAAAATAGGACTGTGCCGATGGAAAACTTAAATACGTTGATATAATTTGGAAGATAAATGTTAAGACGTCTTTTGCAATTATTTCAACAACAGCGCGAATTGTTACTAATCTGGATTGGAAAAGGAACGACTAAATGTTATCGTGGATTTTGAACGGGTTGTGTAACTATGGTAACATAGTTGTTTTTGAGGGATAATAATGTTTATGCTCTATTTATTTGCCTTACACGACACACCTTTCCTGACGCAGGAAATCATAGTTTTTGGAAACGCATAGATTTAGGAAGTGAGGGCGTCAAGAAGTATCTCAGCCATTGTTTATCATGTCCAATAATGCCATCAGATTTGGTTTTGAAGGAGGAACAATGCTAGTGGATTTGAATGAAGGCGAATATGTGAAACAAAGGAGAATCTGCCATACTCCTTTGACATTAAGCCTTCTTCCAGTGAGATGGTTGTAAGGTCGTATTAAACACTGATCTTCTCCGAGAACAGTAGTGGGTTGCCGGAAGTGTTGTGCACCTTATTGTCGTCTTTTGAAAGGATAGTGGCTATGACCGATCAACTGGGTGAATATGCGGATACCCAACGCTTTGGGAGATTAAAGAAAGGTACGGAAAGGTGAACTAATTTTAAAAAAAGGTACCTATCCGAATATACAGCTCATTATTTCTAGTGTTTTACACTCAGTCCTCATTAAAATTCTATTTACAAGTTATGTCTGGGTTGCCCGTGTGTGCTGGAAATTCTTCAGCATAATATCTTGAAGCATTGCTTATATCCAAAAGCATTTTGGAAAGTTCGGGTTATTCAGGGTATTATGTCTATTAATTGTATGTTCTGGATTGTCCAGAACTAATATAGTCTTCTCTGCTTCATGAGAACTTCTTCTTGCTCATCCTACGCTATTTTTCTTCGATTCTCAACATATTTCTGCTTTCCTGCTGTTTATAATTTATCCCATCCCTTACTTAGTATTGTCCCTTCCATCACAATCTGCAACATCCACTACCTTTCAAAATACTTCACAACCATTTTTACCTTACATCTTCTAAATTCATTGAGCAACTCCTTTTTCTTTTTTATTATGCAGAATTACTTTTTCTGTTATGTTTAAATTTGGTTTTTAGTCTTCTCCGTCCAACTAATTGCCCATCATACTCCATATCCTTATCTCAAAAGCCTGCTATATTTGCTCATCCTCAAAGATCAGGCTTCAAATTTATAACACTTAATATTTGAGTCTTTACTCTCTTTTCTTAGCCTTTCTATACCTTTCATCAGATATATTCTCATTGTGAACACTTTTTTGTCAGCACAGTTCTTCTCCTACTCTCCTCACTACTATACCTGTTTTCTCTAAAGCACTGCTCAAGTAATTGAACTGCTGTACATACTCTAGTTTGATTCTCTCCTACTTCAATGTTTAATATAATTTTTCTACTTTGCGAGAGTCTCATAATTTTGATTTTCTTATGATTCGTCCTCATCCCATGTTTCTGTCATGGAATTCAACAATAACTGCAATATCTTGACTCTCTGACTAACTTTGCTTAATCACCTGTAAACCTTGCTTAATCTATTCAGTGGCCTCTTTTATTTCCCGCTCAAGCTCTTCCAATGCCATTCTTAACATTTGCTTGTGTTAATTGTTAAATGCAATGGGTAACCCTGGTCACTCCTCTGACTATCACTGCCACTCCCAATGCTGCCTCTCCCATTCTTACCTTCATCATATAGTTCACATACACGCTTCGAGGAAGAGTTGTTTGATTGTACAAAGAGCACTGGCTGAACCATAGAACCTAGAAAAAAGGTAGCCCACACACCATCTGATCCTCAGAGAGATGCCTGCAAATGTGCCTTGACCCCATTGCAGTGGATATCAAATGACAGTATCACTTTAAAAACACTATTCATATTACCATTGCACTACAGGAGTGTAAATGGTAACATCTAACAGCCAACGAAAATGGAGGAACATTTCAAAAAGTATTGGTCACTGTGAAGACATGGGTTTAGTTAATAGTCAACTTGACTCACTGATAATGGCACTGAATAGTTGACTTAATACACTGGAAGGAGGATTTAATTTTGAACTGCTCATTCATGACCTACCCATTCCCATTGTTAGGAGTCAATGCATGCTGCCTATCCTCTTTTAGGCTTGTAAAGCTGAGGCCGTATGGTAAAGTTAGTTACTTTTTCAAGTTGAATATAATTTGCTCTTTGCATTCCAACCCTCTCTTGCTTCTTCCATTGCTGATTATACTTTGAACTAAGTGGCTGAATTCTTTCAATTGTGATTTCTTCCATATTATTTTAAAGTTGACATCCTTCATTAAACTACATAGTTTTATCTTAATTTTGCTTTCTTATTTTAAGGCAATACTGTTTCATTCAATTTTTCATGAGTAAAAGTACTTTGATTCAAGTAGTCTTTCTTTTCTGTAAATGTAGCTTGTTCTTTCCCAGTCACAGCATACATATCCATGCATCACTAGTAACCCTTCCTCTATATTATGTTTTTACTTTGAAGTGTACTCATTAGAGAGCAATCACTTGCTTCTTGTAATACATACTTTTCTTTCCACTGTAACTCTTCCGCTCAAATTTTTCTTTACCAAAGGTTTCCAGCAGACTTTTCTGTCTCGGAATATTCCTAGTTAGTGTTCTACTTTTTGTGTTGCCCTTCATAAGCTTCCCCCTTCGTCCTCCCTTCAGTATAGATACCTCTTCATTTTTTTATATCCATTTATTTTATCTCATCTATCCGTTTCATTTTCATCATTCTTCCTTAGCACTATATTTTTTTTTACCTCCGACCATATTTTCTCTACTATTCCTATTACCCCTGCCTAACACCTGTAAAATAAGAAACTCCAAGTAAAAGTATGTAGGAACTGCTTCCTTCTGTCTGTACTAAAGCCATTTGCTTTTAGCGGCTGCTTCATTTGGTAGAAAGCTTTCTTTGACTTTAAAATTCTGCTTTCTATATCATTCTTGCTTCATACTCTGCTAGTTTTATCAATTCTAACGAGCAAAGTTCTTTCAGTCTTTCTCTTGTCTTATTTATGGGCTTATCTTCCCCATTACCTTAGTTTTATGCTTCTGATTTCTTACAGTTGTACCTTTCAACCCCATCTCATTACAACCTAGTATTATTTTCAAGCGTTCTACCTTCTTTGGCAAATTTATATATGCCATCTACCATTAATGGCATGATCATCCTTTACACTCATATTTATCCCTCTAATACCTTTTATCTATCCCTTGATTTCATTGATTGCCTTCTCAATCACTGTATACACAAAAATGATTAAGAGCAACCATGCCCTCTTCCTGTTTTTACCTTCTTCTATGCCACCATATCTTTTCACTTTTGCTTATTCAATGAATGGAGCAAGTATCAGTCTTTTTAGTTGTATTGAAATCCAAATTATTTTAGGATCTGTGCAGTTATATTTTAGTCCTCATTGGTCATATTTTATTCTAGATCAATGAATGAAATAAATGGATATCCTCTTCTTTATAAAGAATATGATAGCAAGAATGTGTTCTCTTGTTCCTTTACTTCTTCTTAATTGAAATTGGCCCTCACTCAAAGACATGCTTTCCCTTCCCATGTTGTAATATTTTATTCATGTGTCTTACCTAAAAGTGTTCACATTTGTTATTGTTGTTGTTCACCTTTTATTTATTTATTTATTTATATTTGGATGGTTATATTCTCAAGTCAATCATCACATATTTTTCTTCTCACACACACATTGCACATGAGATCATATTGCAATACCAAAGTCTTATTTCTTGTGATTTTTTGTTTTTGTTCGACCTGAGGATATTTCATCATTCTATGGTGCATGTTTGCCTGTTAATCCTTCAGTGCAGTTCCAAAGTTGGCTTTCAGAATGTAATATTTTCTTTCAATATCACCATCAGTATCCTACTAATCCAGTATTTTGAGGTGTATTTTTTTCACCCCGAAGATTCTCCAACTATGATTTCTATCTATTTGCACAGCCTTCAACTCCAATTAAAATGTCAGTGTTGTTATTAAGGTTAACTTTCATGTTTGCTCTGTGATCAATAAAGTGACATGTTACAGTTCTGTAAAAATACATAGCTTATCTTCAAGAAGGTTTCTTCTTTGGCTTTTCTTGTCTTTTAGTTGATTTCATTTCTGTTTTATTACAAATTTGTCCCTCAACTCATTTTATTCACTTTCTTTTGCTTCATTACTTTGCCTATAGTCCATGATCTCCTATTCACAGGTCTCTTTTGGCTCAAAATTTATTTTGGTCTTTCTTTAATCTAATCTTTCAATCTTTTCAGGAAATGTTTATTGTTGCTCCTTTTCTTGATCGAGTGTGCATTGGGATTGGGGTATTTATCTTCTTTGTTTCCTCTACCTTATTGATTTTGACTTGACACCTCTTTGTTACTAGATTAAGTAAACTGTTAATATATGTAGCTCAGAGGTTTTTAGAATAGTCTGAGTCTTTTTCAGTTATCAAATATTACCTCTCTTATTTTATGATTTCCTACTACAAAAAGGCTAAATGAAATGTTGTGCATTAAACTCAGGTTGTCAACCCAGAGTATATGAAAGTTAAAAAAAAAAGTTTTCATAAGACCCCATACTAGCTTCAATTTAATTATTGGTATTAATTTCCTGAGGGTTATTTTTTCAATATATCCTGAATACTAAATCACTCGGTGCAGTGCTCCAAGCTTGGTTCTTATTAACCTGAATACCACTTGCAATAGACTAATAATAATAATTCTTCATTTTCACATGCTTTCTACCTTTCTTCCTACTTGATAAAATTCCTCCATTACATCTCTAAACCTCTCATTTCTCACTTTTAAAAATCCCAATATATCGAAATACTGATAAAAATACTATTGGTGCTATAATACCTGGTTAAAAAACTAATGGTGCCATATTTTAACTTATCCAGGCAGTTTTTTCTTGACCCCTACCATGACTAATACTTCTTCACATGGCTTTCATTCCATCCATTTTGTATTCTCAATTTAATACGTCTCAAATATATGCTTATACATGCTCCAGCCATTTATCTATGCTCATCGAAGCAAATTCCATTCTCCAGAACCATACAACGCTCCACATATACTAAAAATATTCACTCTTTTTACATATTTAATTAAAGACCCTATCATAAATTCAAACCTTTTGGTTAAATATTCTCTTGCTAATGTTATTCTTTTAATGTTTTCAGTTCTCCATTCCCATTTGTTCCATGCAATGTATACTTTATAAGTAAGTTTTTCTATACAAGTATGATCCAACTCAGGCTCTCTCACTTTGATGTTTTCTTTAAACATGCTTTTTCCTGAATATATCATTAGTTTTGCTTTGATTATCTTATTATTTATCTTCATCCCATGCATAACCCAGAGATTCTATAATGTAACCATCTGTGCCTGCAGTCCCCTGGAAAAAATTCTGGATTATAGAACTGGTTGCAAAAGCTCCCCACCCATTTGAATTCAAATCTCAAGTTTCAACCAACTTTCTTCAGTAGATATACCTAGCTGCTGAATGATGTAAATGTATAAACGAGATTAGTTTTGAAAAACTAAATATGTTGGTCATTGAACATTTTACAATAATGCTACAAATTGTGCCAAGATACTTCCTCGAAAATTAATCTAAAACATTCCCAGCGTATTTACGGGCACAGTGGCGAAGCGATTTAGTCTATCGACTATGAAATATACCAGGTAAACATTTTTTTAACTCAAATTCAAACGAACTTTCAGTTATGAGTTCTCCAAACCTTCACCGCTCTCTTTTCAAATTATTAGCCGCTACGTTGTAATCGCTGGGATATAAGGCATTGAGTTAATTATTTCACCGTTTGCGGCGCTTTAGCTGGAGTTCTTGTATTCGCGCGTAGAGGGTGTTGCCGTGGGATATGCTAGCGGTATGCATACTGGGATAGGTAAGCATTATTGTAAAATTAATTTTTCATAGTCAGCGCGACTCTTTAAGCCATTTATGCCTAGTGAATACAATTTGTCGCCTTTTTTATATCTAACTCTGGGTAAAGGAAACGGACTCTTGACCTATAAGGAAAGAGGAGGAGAGCAGTTTGAAGGTTTCAGAGATTTGGGTTTGAAGATGGGTGGAGAATTTGGTTTATTATTGAGTAGAATACGACTAGAAAAATGTTGGGAGTCATTTTGAATCAAGAATAAGGATATATTCTATACATTAATTTTATACCCCTTATACTGCGCCACTACAAAACAAAACTCAACTAAATATTCAATAAACCAGATTTTAATCAATCATTGATTTAAACCGGGTTTTGATTAGTATTTGGTTTTTTTTGGTGGCGTTAAAGATAGAAGGGATGACTGGATGGCATAACGGAAGTTACTGCTTCTAGGATAGATTTTGATACATAAGGAAACGAAGTGCATTTGAAGAGGCACTTGTGGTCACGTCAAGAGTGTAGTAATCATCATGTGCTGAGGACAAACAGGAGAAATCCTTGTACATATATTTGGAGCATTCCGTTAAAAGGGGCTTGAAATTTGGGGCACTCCACAAAGCAGAGTTCTACTTTCGAAAACCCACAGAAGGTTTTGTTGAATTATAGTAGCTTGGATAAAAAACAGCGCTGGAGACATTGTTGAAATTGGCAAAGGGAATTTAAGATATGTAATGTTCCATTTTATTAATTTCAACTGCCACGTCAGGTTAAAAGGAAAAAAATAACTTTTCCCTTTGATGAGTAAGGACCAGAGTAATTTAAATTTCATCAGCCATCTCGGGGAATGTTGGTAGCACGGAGAAAAGCGAACAAGTTACGGCAGCTTACCATTTTATCATTCAACATTTCCAGAAAGGATAAAATGTTGCAGGATCCGCGGTACTTAGTGCGCAACGAATCTCGAATGGACTAAAGGGCGCTCGGATAAGCACGCAGTGACGACCATCCAGCATTCGTAAACGACCCCTCGGATCAGCTCACTCGTAAAATGACAACGCGGTGACACTTTGGAACGCCGGGCCAACAGTCAACCAGCGGGCGTATGCTTGTACTCCACCTGCGTTTTATGGAGTGGCGCCGTGAGATCCATTTTTTTTACTCTTTAGAGGAGCATGCCTGCTGACCCTGGCGTAATTTCCCTTCCGACGGTGTCGCGCGTCGCGGAATGTCGCTCCTAGTCCTCAATAGTTCGAGCCGGATAGCTAAAATGAGTCTAGATTTCTGGGAAAAAGAGAGATATAACTTATCGAGTATTTCAAGAATTGAAAATGGAACAGAAATTTTGATATATGAATCAATTATAAGGATTAAAATTTGTGACACTTTATTAATTACGAGTCTTCGTATCGTATATAATCGTATATAATTAGTCACGTTAGTCCCGTGAGACCCATTTTAATAATTACGCAGGAAAATCCTTTCGTTAGCGTCACGGTTCAAATTTGTTACGCCTGCTTGCGACATAGCGCTTGATGGGTAATTGCGATAAGACTGGTTGCAAGATAGTTGAAAAATACTTCAAATTCTCAAGGGACAATAGCTGCTGTACGGAGTGAGAAATATAGCCTTGGATTGGTGTGCTTATCTTTTTGCTTCTATTCTAAGAAAATACGGGAAATGTCGCGACAGTAATTTTTAACGGAGTCATCCGCCAATGCACATTAAAATGAAACAATATCAGTGAAAAACCATTAGCCTTGAGGGCTTTGTCTTGAGTCCAATAGACTACCATAGATAATATTGGTGATTTAAATCGTTTTATTTGCACTATCCGTGATGCCACCGACAGCCTAACTCCCATTTTACCCTCGAAATGTTTCTCACGCCCCCACCTCATTAGGGAATGACAATGTCTTTAAGGTATCATTGACTGTATTTATTTCGGCGGTGTTATCCACGAAAATAAGTCTACTGAATAGTTGGATTTTCGCCTAAGACGGAGTTTGTACTCGGACTTTGACATGAATGTTGTGTTGAGATATATTGGAGTTAATTTGAATTGAAATTACGGAGTTAACTGATGACCTCAAAGGTCGGAAGCACCAACAATTGGTATTAAACACTCCAGTGAACAAATTACTAACTAGCAATGATAACGCTTAAATAAGATAAAAACACGGAAAAGCTCTACAAGGCAACAATTTCAGAGTGTAAAAATCATTCGCCTTGACTGGGATTCGAACCCAGATCCCTCAATATTCGGTCGAGTGCTTTAGCCAGTTTAGCTATCGAGGTGACGAATGTTTGTGGACGCCTCGATAGATTAACTGGCTATAGCACTCGACCGGATATTGAGGGATCTGGATTCGAACCCCAGTCAAGGCGAATGATTTTTACACTCTGAAATTGTTGCATTGAAATGCACATTAGCGGATGACTCCAGTTGGAGGGAAGAAGATCGTCGGGAGAAATCGAGAGGAAGTAGGAATGGTGGATACAGAGCATTTTGAAAAGCGGTGGAATGCGGAAGAGTGTGATAGAGAGGAACCCGTTAAACAAGCGCGAGGTAGGGGGGAAGGGATAGGCGTGTTGGACAGCATGAAGGTAGGAAGAAAGTATGTAGAATTGACGAACTGCTTATTGTAGTATGTGATGTCTTGTTAGGCCAGGCTAAGAAATGTAGCGATGTGCCCATTCAAAACCTACCTGAAACGGTTGACTACCAAATAATAATAATTCTAAATTAATGTGCCCAAGTGTGCCATTGAAAGTATCAAGAAAAGTACCCAAAAGTGGCATTCTCTCAGACGTAAAGCATCCAAAGGGGAATCTGCCCATGAGAAATGCGCACTAACTCAATGATCTGAAAAGGTGATGGGCAGGTTGTAGGAATTTTTTATCTTACGGGAATGGTTATGTATTCGCTGGTTGGTAAAATATCTCACTTATCCTCTTAATAAACGTAAAAATAGAATGAAATGATCCCTCGGCAGAATTCATTACTTGTTATCTAGGTTTTGTATTGATTAGGAGAATGGGAAGTTTGATTTCATAGTGACTGAAAGGGTGAATTAATTAAGAATGGTTGGGGGATGATTTTGTGTATCTTGGACTAATGTTTGTGGATGAGAGTTGGAGGTATTAAACGATTAAAAGACGCCCGAATGCTAGAAGAAGGATAGCAGTACATGGAGTATATGAATTAATTTTTATCTAAGGTCAATAAAATGGTTACCAAAAAGTTCCTCTCACGGAAGCAAAACTTGCGTATGCCAGAATCTGGCTGAATTACGGTAAAATAGGGTGACTTGCGCGTATTTTAGGAGTGTTTTGTGGTAAAAATTGGAGAGATGAAATGAATAATGAATGGCTCATGAAAGAATGTGAATAATGTGAATCCATATAATATAGACAAGAATGTAAGAATTGTGCTATGATGGTTTGCTCAAGCTGAGGGAGTAGATGAGATTAGGTTTACCGATAAGTACAGGGTGAGTCAGCGTTACCTGAATTTTTTTATAGATCTTTGTACGAGGGTCATCCGGAAAGTAGTACCCGTTCGTGAAATAAAGACACAAAAGTAAATATTAACAAACATAAAAAATTTTATTTGAAAGAGGATACTTTAAACTACTTCTCAACATAATCTCCAAGCAAATTAAGGCATTTGTCATAACGTGTGACAAGTTTCTGTATTCCTGCTGCATAGTCCTTCGCCGCCAGCTCATTGAGATACGCGAGGGACCCATCTTGCACAAATTTTTGCATAATGCAGATGGTGTTTAACAATTTCATGAACAATTGTTCGAGAAAAATTGGGAAAATGCTCACAGATGTCATCAATTGTGACGCGCCGATCGTTCCTCACGAATTCGTCAACTGAGCTCACCAGTTGGTCTGTAATGACAGACGGTCTCTCCGAACGCTCATCGTCTTGTGTGTTCCCCCTCCCCATGTTGAAGTTGCGACACCACCGCCGAACAGACGACTCGTCCATTACATTGTCTCCATACACCTCCTTTAATTGGCGATGAATATCACATGGGCGAACGTTTCTTGCATTGAGGACTTTAATCACTGCCCTCACTTCACAACTGGCGGCGTTCTCAATTTTTTTAAACATTGTAAACAATCACAGAAACAACACAGGCAATGCTAGCGTCACGCAACTTGGCTCAGAGAAGGCAGACAAGCCACTGAAGCTATCTGACCTCGTCCAGCGGCTACTCGCGTCGTCAGCACTTCATGCGGCACGAACGGGTACTACTTTCCGGATGACCCTCGTATTAATAAACCATCAGGTGACGCCGATTCACCTTGCACTTGAAAAAAGAGTTAATGGTTTGAGAGGAATCGGTAGACTAAGAAAGTCATGGACGACTGTAATCGGAGAGAGAAGGCTAGGGATATTAGGAGAATAAACAACCATAGGACATGCATGGAATAGTGCAAGTATGGATCAGTGCTTGCATGTAGACATGAGGCAGAAGTATACGAGAAGTGAAATGTGGTAATTATTTTTCTACCTAGTCAGCTGTGAAAGGGAACGGAGTGAGGGGTATAGTATGTGTTTGTGTGTTCTCGTACATAAGCACGCAGCTTCTGTATTGATGAAGAATCTACTGCTTTATCGTCGTATCTTTGGGGTAAACTCTTTTCGGGATATGCACCGGGTCTCGCCTGTCATTTCATCCGACGTTTCGACGCTCTATACTCCTTCACCGTCCGGACTAGCTCTGAGAACGATGATCGAGTTAGGCATCGATGCGTCAGCTAAAATGGAAGACATGACTCGGCTTAAATCCCGCGAAGAATTTATTCAGGCTCTGTACCTATTGCTTTCACTTTCCGCTTCCCGCATTATAAGCCGTCGTTCTCATTCTCTGGATTCTGCTTTATTATTAGACGAAGGGCTTGGGTTTTGAAGGAGTTACTGATTTAATGCATATTCAAATATTAAGTAACAGCGCAGAAACATCAAATGTATCTATTTATTCACAACGTAATGAGACAAATATCCACTTGAAGCTAGTTTTCTATGTCACTTTGTTCCGAGTGTGAGAGAATATCTTTGGTAAAAACGTCCCCATTCTATTTGGCTTCAGCCATATACGCCAGTTTTCCCAATACCATTGAATCTCGAAAATTAAACTTTGAGAAACAGATAAGCAGCCAGGTGGTAACTTGATGGCCAGCAATTTAAATACAATCATTAATTTTTGTTGCAGTAAATCGTAAAGTGCGTAAAAATGTAGCATTGTTAATTTAAAATATTTTCAAAAATTGTATTATTTTTACAAAGTTTTCAAACAATTCAAAATTTTGAATTTAAAATTGCATCAAAAATTGTATTATTATTATCAAAAAATCATTTTTACTTCTTATCATGGCATTGGTTGTTACTCGCTGCTTAATATAGTGGTGGACGGGATGTGCAACTCGGAACAGCTTAAGTCATAGTATTTACTATGGGGGTATGGGAATTGGAAGGTTATTTTCTCATTCTAAGTTGGGAGGATTTTTAAGCCGTAGTATGAATTAGAAAAATAAGCATTAAGGGCGGAGAAAAATTCATCCACTATGGCTGGTCATTTACTGATCTCCGCGTGAGGCAGCCAAGGGGTTATATTGATGTGGCGGGCAGTTGACTCACTTTAAAGTTATTTTTGGTGTTCGGTTCTCGAGCTAGAAACATCACGGAATGGGCAGCTTCGGTCGAAAATTGAATCCCTTTCAGCGATAAGGGAAGTACGAGAACTAATAAGTTAATAGTCAGCGTTAAGTTGTCGGTTGAAATGAAATTTTATTAAATATAAAATATGATGCAATGGAGGTATTTTATTCAAAAATAAATTGAAAATTCTGCGTTTGTGGTTAATTTTTGTTCCCTTTTTTCGTTAAACAAAGAAATAATTTATTAGGTGAATTAACCATTGTTTTAAATTAAGTCTTCCTCCAACATGTATACTAATTTGCACGTTATTTGAGTTTTTTACTGAATATTTTTTCCTTTTCCCTTCCTCTCACATATCCTCCCTTATCACTTCATCTTCCTGGTGCTTGCACCCCCTGCCACTCGCCTTTTTGGTGGATAACGGTGTATTTATGTAGATGTAAAAGTGCTTATTATTGTTACGGAGAGATTTATCTTGACAAAAATTGCTCCGCGAATTACTAATTTTAAGTGTGAGAACCTGTTCCCGGTTGCACGTGCTACAATTACCGGTGGCTAATTTTGATAAATAATGTATAAGCCCTGAGTAATTACACTTATGAATATGTCGGAGGAACTCGTCGCTGGAGCGATACACGCATTAATTGCTCTGTTGGTTTCACATTTGTGCTTGAATGACTCTTCCTCAATAGCTGCAAATATATATTTGTGGAAGTACCAATTATAAACGGAAGAGTAAGCTCGCTAAACTTCATCTCGGCGGGTCGCTCATCCCCTTCCACCGACTTAACCTCAACCACTTGACGACAGAGTGGGCAAAATCTGGTCGACAAGGAAAGCCTGAGGGCTCTAGTCGTTAGTCCCCCCGTGCTCAGAAGCAGGAGACGGGAACTAAGAGGGGAGGGACCCGCGAGTTGTCCTATCACCGGCCAAGGAGCCGAGGGGCGGGAGGGACGCACGTGGGACTCCGAAGGAGCAGGGGATTTGCTTCGGAGAAGAGGCGAAGGGATTGTTGTTCGCCTGGTAAGGGCCACAAAGAGCGGTTCGCACGTAGTCTGGACTAATAAACATGTAAACAAAGGTGTGCGTGCTAGGTTTCATGGGCGATCCACACCAACATCTTTCCGGGAAGCAGGTTTCTCAGTCCTAAGTTCTTGTTTCCGGCTGTGGCGTGTGTTTTCGACTTTCACCCATTAACTAGAAACGTTTTCCTTCTCTCTGTGTTGACATTTGTCATTACCCGTGTCAGCATTTCTTCGTGGCGTAAATTTGTGGTTATTCAGCTGGAACAATGGAAGGGATTTGATCTATTGACCGGGGATGAGGAGTTATCAAAGTTGAAAACTTCGTATTCATTATGCTCTCACTAAAAGGTTGTTACGTCCACCCAAACAGAAAAAATAGAAAAATCAACATAAACCAAACGAAATCAATGTCTAATCAATATGTTGAGATAACTATTTCAAATAGTATATCTTTGAATTTCTCAAGAGGTTTTTTTCACATTAGAAATAGTTTTTTTTATGAACATAGCTGTTGATTCTAAATTTTCATTTGTTTAATTTGACTATAGCATGGTAAGTTTTATTGATACTCTTTTTCACTTATCGGTTCTGTTTCAATTATTTTTCTGAACAACTCAAATGTAATGAAGTTATCGCAGGACTTGATACAGTTTTTTTTTAATTTTTAATTTTAAGTAGCAGTTAGAAAGGAATTAACTTTATTTGTAAATATATACATCCATTGGTCTCTAAAGAAGGCATAAATATGCCTATTTTTTAGAAAGTGTAGGCACGAAATGAAGAGGAAATAAATTTTGATTTGAGTACTGTTTGAAGACTTAGTTATTGTAACACACATGCGCTACAAGTAGACATATGAGTCACAGGAAATGAATCATGTAATTAATCATAGGTAATAAACGTCACGATAGATAAGCACCGGATTGGGAATTGTTAGGCAATCAGAGTAAAGTGGTAAATCAAACAATTTTAGAATGCAGGAGCAACAGTATGGATTTTTGATTTGTCTTTCGCACAAGTAAAAACAATCATTATATTTTATAATTATGAACAGTCGAGTTTACTAACCGTAGGCTATTCTTCTCGATTTTCGGTTTAGTTACCGTTTAGTCCCATTGCATTCATTCATTTGAATAGTTCAAGCGTTAAATATTTGAGATTTCAGTGACTCAGTGGAGAAATTATTTTAGCTTGCTCCCTGAATTTCTATCGATTCACGACAATCACGCTCATTATTCTAGTCGGTGATACCTTATGGTTTTCATCGTCGCTAAAGTGGTACCTTCGACACATTTGTCGAAGAGAGTTCTTTTTCTGGATACGAATCAGACTTAAAATTATATCGAGTAATTATCTTTGATTTTACTGTCTCCTATCTAGGATGTCTTAATCATCAAAGAAATGTACAATATAATACAATGGGTGTTTCTGTGATATGGACTCCTAGCACATTGTTCAATGGAACATACCCAAGAAATGAAGACTTTTTTCGATTACGATTCGGAAAAGAATTTTCAAGATTACAGTTGTTTAAAGTTAACCCGTACAAATATACACGCCACTATAGTCGAAAAAATTCATTTCTTTTCACTTAGAACAAGTCTTTATTAAATATAGTGTTAAAGTCACAGAAAATGGTACCTATTTTCAACAAATGCCAATTGAGAAAATAAAAGAATGCGTACCGTAAGGATGCTAATATTGTAAAATTTTCAAAAGTTTTTCAGCAAATATGATATTTAAAAATATTAATGAATCTAGTAAAATTTTAGCGGAAACGTGTTGAATAAACATTAACAATTAGGATCGAGCAGTCGTTCACCATCGTTGTGAATAAATAAGACGAGCATGAGTGATATCTCAGACTTACTTAGAAATCACTGAATCTCCTCGAAGAAATTTTCCTTCCATCTGGGTAATGCTGAAAATATATTATCTATCTTCGAAATATATGATGATCTCATTCACAATTGGGAACATGTCACTTCATTGGGGAGACGTATAAATTCTCATAATTCTAATAGTTCCATGAAATTTGCCTGAATTATATTACTATGTTCAACTTTCGTTCTTTCATCGGCTGTAATGGACATTCACCATTGTTTAATTCCAGGTTCATGTTTTATGTGGAATAGAGGCCTGAGTGGTCTCTTCTACGCGTGTAAGGGAGTAGTCCATAATGTGAGGCTCACTTGTTAACATCCCTTTGAATGGTTGCTAGGGGGTTGTTCATTTGCGTGGGTTTGGCTCCACAGTTGGTGCATGCATGGCAGGATACAGATGATGGTGCGATATCATCACTCCTGCCATCAATCACGTTGAGGTGACGTCCTTGTTTGAGCGGCAGCTGTTGGTCGCAGCATTTTGCCTTTGACAACTGCTGTAACTTTATTATTTGAGTAACATGACTTTCCTTGATAAGCATCCTTATTCTCAATTTTGTGGAATTTCCTTTGACAGCCTAGTATATATTATATTAGAGAATGCCAGGGCCAGCAGGTAGATGGTTAAGTATACATTTTCCCATTATTTGTTGTTTGTTACTTAAATAGGACTATTTAGGAGTTTTTGTTTTGACACCCATACATCTGAAAAATAACCAAGGCTGTTGTGATCGGGACTAATAGTTTAAGCATCGAATTTACTTTCCTGATGTGAATTTATTTAAGATCCAGATATGAAAAGAGAATATGTAGGGAAGAAAACTTTCGGAAAAAGTGGGAATTTCAAGTTTCTCATTTCTTTCCACTTTTACAGACGAGAGCTCTCTTCTTTGTCGCATCCAGACTGTTTTGCTCTCAAAATATACAGACGACCTAAGCGGTTTTTCATCATGACTGCTTTGCTTCACACAGAAGGCACGTAATACTTCAAAATAGTGCGGATTACCTCACATTTTGACGGTGTGGTTTAGTTCGGCGGATTTTCACATGGGCGCGCGACACGATTTCCAAGCGACGTGCAGTGAATGGTATTAGACATGCCACTTTTTACTGTACTTTTATTCGGTTGGTAGTTTATTCTATTCGTATCCGCTTCCCATTACAACTATGTAAAGGTAAATTGCGGTGGAATCGTATTGCATCCCGTTGCACAAGTTAAAAGATATAATCTGGGACGAACGCGTCCGCTGTTCCAGATTCTTCATCGCGTTAAACAAATTTATATTTTGTGAATACTTTCAATACTTCTCACTCTAATGATCAGTCGTGCATAATTCAAGGAATGCTTGTCATCCAAAATGAAATTATTTAGATCCACGTTAGTTTCCACTCAATTACGAAGAAATTTAAGCAGGACTGTTGTTTGCTAAAATAAAAGGGATCGCAAAAAATAACCCTACTGTAAGTGGGTATCTATAGTACTTTTGGTTTAATTGAGTGGGATATTTTTTTCTTTAATTTGCAGCCAGTCAAGGGGAAAATTGCGCTAAATCACATAACCCAAATTTTGCTGGGAAACCGGCTCTCTCCAAGGACTTTGAACTTCCTAGGTCTCCTCCTTGCAACTGTTAGCATAATTGGAAAAGTATTTTGTATTGGTCAGAAGAAGTATAGCTTTGATCATCCGAAGAAAACTTTAACTTGAATAGACGTTCCTTTAATTGAGTCTTTAAGTATCCTCTGTAATTACTCCCAGAAAATAGGGATTTTTTGTGATTTCTTTCGGTGAATACTTCTGAGCGTATGTTTGTCTATTCTTGAATTTGAAGTTTTAACTAAATTCATAGGTAAATCTTATCAACCTCTCTCCGATCGCACCTAAGTATGATCTTGCGTAAACTCCGTTTTACCGTATTTTTACCCCTAGGATCCGGCAGCGGTCTCCGGATGCTTTTTCTCAAGTAAAGTGCAGAAGAGTTCCTTCCACCACGAAGTAATGGACGGGGAAGGATAATATAAATTTTTTTTCAAGCTTTTCTGCAACAATTAAGGGCGAGAATATTCATTTTTTCCGCTTGGAAGTTTTTTTATGCAACAATTCAGGTTTTGGCTTAAAATGTCGTATTCTGATGAGACTGATCCGTGAATCATTCTAATTTCCCTTATAGAATTATGAGTCATACGTAACGTACCAAAATCCAAGAGTCCGAAGTATTTATGTTGTGTTGCACAAATACTTGGTTTTGGGACAAAATATTGAAAAACATAGCATGAGATCATTTTAAAAACCTAAATTTCCTTATGTGGAACTTAAAGAAAAATGTCTAAAGACAAAAAAAAACTGGCGTACGAAACGTTAGTCCGGCTCATGCAAGAATTCGGGTGTGTGAAATCCACATGAGATAGGATTAGTATGAAAATTGGAAAAAGAAATTCTAAGGGAGGCAGCTCGGTTTGTTTTAGGTAGGCGTAAGAGACCTGATGGTGTAACGGAAATTCTAACATATTTTGGTGGGAATAGTCTGGAGCGGAGAAGAAAAATAAATAGACCAGGGAATTTGAAGGAGGTATATCCCCGAGCGAAAGAATGGGAGGAAATAAGTATCCGGATGCAAAAAACAAATCAAATTTGAAGAAAATAAACAACAATTTAAAATAAGAGCAAATCTGCAGAAAAAACTAAAATTCGAAATTCTCATATTTAAATCAAACTGTTCAGGAAAGCGATGCCCAAACTTAAAGAAGTTAAAAACTCTATGCCGAATATTATCAAGGAATTCAAAAAGAGGAAATTTCTACAATATTTGTTGTCTCTTTTTAAATAGACAAAATTTGAATAAATACATATATCACAGATTGTAAGATCTGCATGAAACATCGTCTCTGTATAAAATGCACCAATTACATTAACCGTCATTTCACCAAAATATGACATGCAAACCATCATTTTTAATAAAAAAGTACATGTACGAAATAAAAATGCGGTATTCCGTAATTCTCAACATAATTCTCTACAAAATGCACTTTAACTTATTACAATAAAATGTCATTTGAATTCGATATTCAGACCGAATTATATGTAAAGTTTATTATCTGTATTCTGAAGGTATTATCTGTCCGAAAAGTTGTTCTCTACTCGTTGGCATTTTGAAATTCATAAACTCCTTGCCTTGTGGATTTGATAGTCAAAATCCTCGTGCAAAACGTAAAATGCGTGTCAAAAGTCAATTTCATTTTTACTATCTACAATTTTTCTTTTAGAAAGATTTAATAAAACCAGTTAGTGAAGAGAAATGGAAAAAATACTTCAAAATATTTCAAAGAGACAATAGAAATGAATTTGATATCGTAGTTCCTGTGCAAGACTCAATAACTGTTGGCTCTCCCATAACCGTGCTAAGCAATGAGGTCAGGGAGGGCTGTAAATCCGTGGAAAGTGGAAGAGCTGCGAGTCCTGTAGAAGTTCATGAAAAATTGTTGTACTCGTACATCAAATTAACGCAACTCCTAAACAAAACCCCAAATGGGAAAGATGTCCCGGAAAAATGGAGAATATATTTGATTTCGACATAAAACAAAAAAAAGTCGATAAGTGTTGCTGTGGTAATTATCGAAGGATATCAGTAACTAGTATTATTAGCGCTATCCTACCGGCTGAGGGAAGCCATTTGATGGATTCTGTCACTACTCATTATTGTATTTGCAAGCCCCAACTTACATGTGAAAAATCCCTAAACTCCATACTTCCTATGTATTAGAATAACTCGTTCCCTTAATTTCATTCTAAACTCTTATTATTTTTCTCTATTGACCTCAATTTTCCAGAATTCTATCCCCTGTCATAGCTTTCAGCATCCCATTTGTCTCAGTATCTCTTGAATCCACTTATTCAACCGTCTCTGAATTTTTCCCGTCAGGCGTCTCTCTTCTACTGCCATCCCTAAAACTTCATCATTTGTCTTACTTTCCACCCAGTTTATTTTTTCCATTATCTACACACATTCATCTCGAAAGCTCTTGCGTCAACCAACCCAGGGGTGGCGGGTTCGATTCCTGCCTAGGTGGGTATTCCTCCACCTAGGGCTTGGGTGATTGCGATTGTCCTCAAATCAATGTAAAGGGATAAGGTAGAGGGAAGGGACTATGAAGTCTCAATCTCGCCCTAATAAAGTCGTTAAATAAATGAATAAACTTAACGTGCCTGTCATCAAATTCGACACCATCGTGGACGCTTCATTACCTAACGCGTCTTTTTTAAGGCTCCTAATACTCTGCTCACCCCAGTTAATAGCTTTTCCTTAATAACTGAAATATGCTAACTACTTATATCCTCCATCTCTAATGGTTATCTTAGCCTTCCGACCGCTTGACAATATCATTATCTTTGTTTCCTTTTTCTCATCCATACAAATCACGCTGATTCTGCAATGTGCTATATAATATATTCTATTGTTTCAGGCTTCACTTCTTGGAAGTATTTAATATACATACTAAAAAGAAAGACTTGAACTTTTTCACAGATTTCTTGAAATCTTTCTTTTTAGTATGGATGCAATATAATAGATGAAACACTTAGAGTGACTGGCTAAATATCGCTTGATCATCCGAAAATCTTGGTGATTTGAAGAGTTCCTCACCTTCTTTCACCCCAACCCTTCCAATGCCTTGCTTACCATTTTCCCTGCATATATTTTGAAAAGAGCAGGTGATAATGGATATCGCTGTATTACTCTCGTGCTCAGAACTGTCCAACCCGACTATCTAGTTATTCTCTATCTGAACCTGTGCAGTCTGAGACATGTAGAGGTGTCGGATCAGACGTCGATATTTCTTCTTTACTCCAGTATTATGTAACATTTTCATTATTGCGCTCAGTTTAGGCTGTTTCTGTTTGCCTATTTTACACTTTTGAACGCTTTCTCATATACTACAAACCATACAAATTCGTCCTGATATACTCTTGTACCTTTCTACTAGTGGCCTCGTTATTCATAAGGCATTACACGTACCTCGCGTACCCCATGTCTTTCTCTTTTTTTGGAATGGTATTAATATTGATCCATCGCTCTTCCGGCCAAATTCTTCCTGCATAAATACTACGAATGAGCCCATAGAAACTATTTCTTCCAAGTTTTCGTAATTTCTTGAATATTTATTTACGGGTGCTATCAATTCCCTCAGCCTTTTTTGTTTCATTTCCTTTAATGATTTTACTATCTCCCCGTCCAGTATTCTTGTTCCTGACTTATCCATATTGGCATAATTCCCTTTCCATAACCACACTCCCTTTGTGAAATATTTTTATCATATAATTCCTTTATTTATTCTTATTAACTTATTGGAACCTCTTTTTCTTCAATCATATTTATCCATCTTATCTCTAGTATTCTAAACGGACATTTTTTACTGACATCCTGACAGTTCCTTCACCTTTGGCATAGCGCGCCCCTTTCGCACTGAATCTGTAAACTTTTCATATCCTGCCAACTGCTCTTCCTACTGTATTTCTTCTGCCCCATTGTTTTCTCGCCTCAATTTATTGATTAGCTCTTAATATTGTTTTCTCCCTGATTTTGTTCACGTTCCTCTATTTATTTGTATTGTCTATCTTCCTAGTCATGTTTTTATGTAATATATAGCTTCTTAACCCTTTTTATATTTACCTATCGTATTGTTTTGTACGACGCTTTCTTTATTCATGGTTAGAGATATTCCCATCACTATATATTCTACTGTACCCTCGCTCAATATTTTATCTAGTGCATCCTTGTACTTTTTCAATTTTGTCCCAGTTAACGGTGGTCCTGTCTTACTATCTTTTGTGGTCATCTATCGTACTTCATTCTCTAAAAATGAACATCCACTTCATGCGTAATAAATTGTCATCCAAATCTGCGTCTGCCACGGAAACTATATGAGTTGATCATGCTTTTCCTAAATCTCGGCCTATTCATAATCTAAGTGTAATCATCCTGTATCTCCCGTTATTTTTCATGTGGAGCTAAGTTTACGCGTGTGTAATTAAACTATCTGTTCCATGACAATAGTTTTCTCTTCGCGGTAATTCTTTCTTCTAAACGGCACCCTCTACTCCCGTCCTTCCCTTGACCTACCGCTACATATCAATCCCCCGTCACTATCAAATATTTCGCTCATCACTATTAAATTTTGGAGAGGTACCCAGATGAAATACGGATGAAAGGTCGACCCGAGGAAAACTTGGGTAGAAGCTAGGAAGGAAACCAAGATTAGAAAACTGACTTCAGAATGACTACGAAGAATGGAGATTGGGAAGTGGGAGACAACGTAGAGCGTCGTCAACCGTCATTAATAATAATAATAGTTTATTTAATTGAGGATTAAATTTATCATTTCAGGATTGTGTTGCGTAGATATTTTTTTGGAAGAGAGACACGATGGCGGGTCAAAGATTTCGTTGGGGCACCGTGCTGCTTGAATGGAATATCCGGAGCAGATGCCATTGGCAATTCCTTGATGGCAGCGCCTGGCCTTAAAGATGCATCCTGTGTTTTTCCTTCGTGGGAAGAATTTCTTGGAGAATTACATCCTTATCCTCGAGGTGAGCTTTTCAAATAGTTTCTTGCTCGGTGGGTAGAAATATTCCTTTTTGGAATGATTTATCTCTCGCTGGTTTTTCAGAAACGCCCAAAAGTAGGGCACTTGAAACCTTAGCACCACATTAGGTATGTGCAGTATTTCAATATATCGACTGTGACGCCCGTACGATATCGCAAAGTGATGTTACTAAGAAAGAATGGACCCTCTAGCTTCTATGATTACTCTTGATATTAAAGATTTAACGGTGATGAGGAAAGATGGGAGGTACATAGAGAAATATCGGATTAAAGAATAAGTAGTCTTGGATGAATTGCAAAATTATTGTAGATTTACAATTATTTATTACTTAATATAATATAGTACTTTTCATATCTATATTTTCATAAAAATATGACAAATATTAACTGTAATTAGATTAAAAATGTTAACTCATTATAGTTTTGTTGACCGAAGAACTTAATTTGCAAAACAATAAAGTTTGAAGTAAGAGTTTTGAACGAAGTTAGGGAAACGACATTATATTGTAAATAAACGGTCACTGTAGAGCGCTATTGAGTGACATTAAGTGCTGAACGTAAATACTTAGAAGAATTGAATTTTATGTTGCTTTCAGTAAACTGCGCAAAATGATATTTGAAAATTATGATATATAATCGACTGTTCAACTTCATCCCTGAAAGTACCTGAGCAGCATAATTTGTAATAGCCCCAATATCATTTAAGGATTATTATATTTATCGTCAGTCAATAACCAAAGTGATAAACTGTGTTTTTTAAATATGTGCGAAAGCCAAATATCGCACAGTTTTTGTGCTGAAGGGATGATGGTCAGTATCCTAGGTTAAATAGTAGACGCTGCTGTGCCTCGAGTACAGATTTTTTACGGTTCTTCTAGATGCCATGTACTAAATTGCTTGCATCTACGAAAATATCAAACAAGTTGTGAATACTTAAAATATTCATCGTTTGTATTAAAATCTGTGGGATCGTCTCGATTGTACGTGAAAGTTATCAGTTGGTCTGTTAGAGATGTCGAAATCCACCCTGCGGGTGAAAGAGAGGGGAGGGAGAGAGAAGTGTTTCCCTCACTTGAGTCCGGTGGGTGTTTTGCGGTAGAACAAACAAGATAGTCGTTGACCTTAGAGATGTTTTCTGCAAGATGAAATCCCAGGAGGTTAAAGGTCTTGTCACTCGGACCACATTTCTCTGCAGAATTTCGTACGAGAGAGAGTTCGGTCCAACTTGCGTGCTTGTGGCGTCTTTACACCAGATACAGCTGCTAGAAAATCGCACACGACGACTTGAGAGGACTTATTTAAACATATCCAATGTTTACTGTGGCAAATGCATTGACATTATTCCAACACGAGGATTAAAATTTCCGCAAACTCTTCATTCCAGCTTCTGTTTACTTTTGTGTCACATTGTTTCCCGTGATAAAAGTTTTTGCAAATAAAGCACTCAGCAAATACTCGCAGTAACAATCAACAATTACGCCTTATATTCGTGCTATTCTCGCTGCTGACTGGTATTTGCAACCGAACCATATGGGAAGATGATAGTCTTCTCTAAAGCATTTCTCGGACCATATCATGCGATTCTCATGCAAGTTAACATGCAAGCCATTCTTTGATGAGAGTTTTACGAGAACATGACCTGTAAAACTTGGTCTAAGGTTTAAGACCACCGGATGTGATTTGGATTGCAATCTGAATAATAGTATAGAGGTCATTCCCAGTAGAAAAAATCGATAACTTTAGGATGGGGAGTAGTGTTGAGGAATTAGCAGAGTGAAAGGGTTTTCGACTGACTTAGAGGGGGAGTATGGAGGAGAGGCCCCAAAGCACACGTATTCGGGGTATGGAGTTAAGGGTTTCTTCTGAATAGCAACAAATGGAAAAAAAGCCTGTTTCGTGGAAGGTGGTCATTTATATCAAACAGTCGTATGTGGCATTCCTTACCGTTATTTGCTAGTGCAAAATTAGTTTGGGAGATCTGAAATGAAAGTAACGAGAAAAATGATTTTTTTTGTCTGTCTACCCTAAATAATGGAAAAATTTTGTCACCCTGCTTAGAATGAGTGGAAACATTCTCAGCCTACAAATATAAGCTCCGCGGCAATCAGATTGCAAGGATTAAAATGTATTTTCTAATTGAATGTAATGGTTAAAATTTATAATCGTCAGTTTTGATTCAAAATGAGTTATCTTCTCAGATTTATTTTTGCTTACTTTTGATTCTCGGAGGATAAAAATGTATTTCTCATCCTAAAAATGTATTAGTGGATTTAAATATATCCGACGAAAAGGCGTTAATTGGAGTCAATTTTCAGGCCGAAAGAAAAAAATGTCCTGGGCGGGACGAAGAAAAAAGTGCCTAAACTGATTCGTGAAAATTGGCTTTACTTATTCTTGAACAGATCATATTCTTTAAAAACTTATTTTAAGTTGTCGAGTGGAGAGTGAAGCAGGTTAGAGAGTGTCTTGATAATTTTGACTTTTATGATAACATATTGCTTCAGTTCCAGAATGGCTTTCGATTCCATGAACTGAGTTAAGGATGCTAGGATCCTTGATTCGTCCTAATATGGACGGTTGAAAACTGCTTGAAGGCTCCAGGAAAGAAGCCAAGAATCCATGTGCACTCTCGTCTGGCGGGGATGTACATGTAATGCTGTATATTCGCGCAACGCCATATCGACCCGATTCACTCCAGGATATTACGGAAATACATAGGTCACTGCCTACTACTATTACTGATTTTTGCTAACTTATGGCTTCTTATGGTCGAAATTGTACTCATTAATATCGCGTGAGCAATATAGATACCCTTATATATTGTATAAAGTACCTTTAAAAGTTGACGAGGTCACTATCATCTAACTCAAACCTTTTTTGGGAGACACGCCAGCAAGATATACGGACCCTTTTTCAAGACACATGATTTCATATGACTCATTAGGGGAAAATGTAATGAGAAAGTAAAAGGGATGCCATTTTATATTCGTGAGACCACGTATGGAATACGAAGCAGGAATTTGGGATTCACTAGAGAAAGTTAAAGAATTAAATAAAGTTCAAAATAGAACGACTAGATTTGTCAAAAACTGTCAAGAAAAGAAATTAAAGGAGGCGATGTTTCTAAAATGGCGATCCTTACAAACATGAAGTGTAAAGCTGGGCTTTTAGAAAGGTGCAAGGCACTTAAAATTACTTGTGTAACCGAGGGAGTTGCCCTTATAACGTGGTAACTTACATTAGAATGATAGGTCTGTCCCTCGGTTAACAAGAGTCCTATCATGTCGTATTTTTTACATATTATTTTATTTCATCACGTTCTCCTAAATTGGTATAGCAACGAATGGTGTCTTAACACCCTCTGCCACACTTACCTGTGGAAGCTCGCAATATGTAACGTAGTTTTAGATAGGAACGCATGCTAATGATTTCATTGTTCATATGCTTCAATGATGCTAAGGTAGTTGTCGAAATTTGTTGGGGTGAAGGATTTTTGTGGCAATGCGTTTTTTTATGGTGTAGTACGCATTTTTAGGATTGGAAAAAAGTCTCTTCTGTAGGCGTTTGTTGAAACGCGGGAGAACGGTCTGCGACGCCAAAGGGATGTACAATCAGTCGGACAGATTTATAATATTTTTTACACAAGTACAATCGGCGACCACGATAAAAACAAGGTTTACTACCACGAAGGTAATCTAAGTCGATGGTCGAAGTACCTTTTTGTATTCTATAAAATCTATTACGAGCGCTCGTTCACTGTGATTTTTTAATCAAGGCTAACGTCCTAATATTCCATGCTACTCGTCGCTAAGGTGGCTCGAAGGGTAAAATGTGGTTATGGGCAGCGAATGTATCTTTGGTATATGTTAGTAAATTCGTTTCAATAGACGACTTTGCATTTTGTTTAAACATTAATTTTTACTGAATCAAGGCTAAGTTATCAGAAGTTTTTCTGCTTGAATTTTACAGTATATTGACTCAAACTTGAATGTCTTATGTTCACCGGAACATCCTTTATTAAAATGTTTCCTTCGTACAACTCTATTGCTGAAAGAAATTGGACTCGATTCTAGAAACGATTTAGGCGCCACTTTCAGTTTTATTTGATTTCATTCTTTTTAAGTTTCTTTTATTACGGTTTTGTTGGACATATTTCATGCACTATATCTTTGTCAATCCATAGATTCCCTACTTAAGCGTAAAAGTATGCGTAAATTATCTTTATGAAAATCAATTTGGTAACGAAGGATTGTGGGAATGGTAGTCTTCAAATTTATGCTTTTACTTTTGAAAATTACTCTAAAAATACTTTAGTTCTCTATTATAATGGTGACAAAAATCATTATTTAAATTTGATGAACATAAAAATATCGTCACCAAACAAACACCAATCGGTACCAATGTCATGATAAATGTAATGTATTTGTAAAAACTGAATTTGTAGGTTTTGGCATTTAAATTTTCTTCTTTGACTGCTTGATTCTTCTCCTGACAAATACCTTGCCTTCTTAAAAAGCTATGAAGCTCATTTTGTGAAGCAATAAAATTTTTATTCTCATCCATGCATATATCATTATTGTCATGCATTCGAATGGGTGAAATCCGGCATGCATGGCTGATATTCTCAGTTGTTTCGCTAATAGGTTTCTGTAAACATTTATTTTCCAATTCTAAAAAAACATCGGATAATACCCACCTTTAAAAAATGACTGCGCGTTTCGAACTCGAATATCCCTTTTTTCTGCCGGTTGTGCCACCAATTGTACACTAAAAAGGGTAGGAAGATCATGAAGTCGTTTGATTAACTTAATAATCGTAGAGTTCGTATTACTAGAAGCAAAACAGTAAAAGGAAAAGTTAGTTATCTTACCTTAAAGCCACGTAACTGTGAGGTTGTGACAGTTTAAACAATGCTCTTTGATTTGTTCACGTGCAGGATATCCAAATAATTCGTGAATAATTGTGCCAGGACGGCCATCCTTTTAGGAAATTAACATTGAATTATCCATCGTCAACTATTTTTCCCGACGACTAACCTCGAAAACACTTCCGTTTGAATGCATTGGTCCAACGTTATGCGTATAACGGTCACCACGTGTTCACTATTTGTGCAAAGATTACAACTGACGTTAAATGAAAACATGGCTTTATCAAAAGTCCCAAGAAAAAAAAATTCCCAAAAAATTGTCAAGTGTGCTCATTATTATTCCATGTTTATCGTTAAAAAATCCTGTAAAAGCTATAACTGTGTAATGTACTTTCGGCATGCTCTGCATTTGACCTTTCGCCGGTAGTGGCTGTAATGATGATTGAATGACACATCTGTTTGCTTGTCTTTTAAAATTCAAATAAGGTGATGGCGAAAGTGATAGCAAATAATATCTCTGTGACATACTATAACAAAATATAATGGGTGTGTAACTAATGAAAGGCCTTTGAAAAATCCTTCTCTACTGCAAAACCGACCACTTGTGCCTAAAGGGACGTAAAGAGGATAGGATTAAAGAACACTCACTTAGCCCCCTCGAGACTAAGGCTAAGATAAACATAGTATATTAGGTGTCTAGAACTGTTAAACTTATTATGTCAAAAGTTGAAGCATTTTGACCTCTAGTGTAAGCTCAATCAATTAAACAGAACTAGGCGTGATCATGTGAGCGAGCAATTTAATCTAATTCGTTCGTTAGGATCCCACCTGACGTCACTTCGCAGTGTTAGAGATAATTTTGATGTGTTCTCGTAATGGAATGCCTGCATCTATTTGGATTCCTAAAGTCCTAAAATAAAATACTACCCTTACTCTGAGAAAGTAAGGTACCAATCGCTGCATTCATATTTGCGGCCAGTTGAAGGCGTGACCTTAGGATTACCCAACTAATGCACTTACACCCCATTCAGGCCATAAAGCTCTAGGTTAGCCCTGCCAGTCACTTTGGTGAGGGGTAACCTCCTGATTGCTCTGGAGAAGCCTGGAATTTCTGGTATTTGTGTCGCATCTGCTTTATTCTTGGTGGAACGTTCTTGGAAGCATTCCAGTCCTCGCAATGGGAAACTCCAGGTCAGGCCTTATTACCACCTGTTCCACCTCTTTTTACCCGGCGTTTTCTGGCTGCATATTGATTTATGTGTTGGCATACGCGCCGCGAATGTATATTTCGAGGGAATGGCATCGCCTAAGAGGTCATCCCAACTTGCACCTCCTGCGCACCCCGGGCCCAGGAGAATATCAATTTTAATGCTGCGCCTTATTTATCAATAATTCAGTTGGTTCCTAGTGCTGATAACTGGTGGCTACTAGTGTTCGTTTGTGTCATTTAAGTGGGATGGGAAATGGGTCCAATCGAAGACTGTGAGAGAATGAGCAGTGATATATAAATATAAATATAATATATATATATATATATATATATATATATATATATATATATATATATATATATATATATATATATATATATATAGATGATGTAGGAACACTCACGAGAGCAATATAACATTTGAACGGCAAAATAGAACACAAAATAAAATAGAAAACACGTAAAAGGTCACTCAAATTTTAGATCGAATGGGTCGGCCTGGCCGGACCATGTTGCACTTAAGCTGCCAGAGCTGCGGGCGAGAGTGAAGTGCACGGTGTATCGGTCGCAGTATCGCGATGTGAAAGGCTACGGGAAACCACAACATTATCCTCCCTAGAATAGCAGCCTTGCATTCAAATAGAATAGTACAGAACTCCAGTTCTATCCCTCTCTTCCTTGATGAAGGTGGCTGCGACCACCGAAAGTTCGAAAGTTAGTGAGTCTCTTTTTTGTGTGTTTCTGTGTTTTTGTCTGTGTCCACTAGTGCTAAATTTTATACATTATTATTATTCACGTCCGTGAGAATTTCAAAAAGTGTTATATATATAATGGGCTGAAACAATATAACCTTTCTAAATATATTCTATTTGTGTTATATTTTGTCAGCCCATTATTGTGCCGCTCGTGTGAGTTTTTCCGTACAATCGTTATATATAATATATATATAATATATATATATAATATAATATTATATATATATATATATATATATATATATATGTGTGTGTGTGTGTGCATATATATAATCATATCTCTCTGAAGACTGCTTAAAAATGTGTTATTTACTGTCATCTTTTATTCAGGTGGAGACAGGGACAAAATTAGGCCTTCCACCTCAGGAAATACGAGCAGGATTCTCTGTAGGGGCAGCTTCCCTAAGAAAAAGGCCCTGGGGAATTTTCCGTCGTGAGCGAGGCGTAATTTTAGGCATAATCTAAAATCTCATTAATATGTATTATAGTTATTGGCTTGTACAAGCAGTAACACGTTGAATTTTCCGTCATAAATAAGCCATGATCTGAAAGTTAATCAACAGATATCACATTATTAGTATGTTTGAGATAAAAATCTAATTGATAATATCTGAGATTTCGTCTTACCTCAATTTATCTTTCATTACAGTGGTATCAAAATTGACTCATGCCTGTATCAGGGACCTGAGAACTGTTTTGCCCCTCTCCTGTTTTTCATGTATAAGTTGTGTCTATGAACAGTCATAAGTCGCATGGCCTCTGGAAACCGAACGCTTCGCGCGGGAGAGGAATTCTTCTCGCGTTGGGAACTAATGAACAATATGTCGTCGTCAACGACACCCTTGGTGGTTCTCTCGGGAAGTCGACTGGTCTGTACCGACTGATCATTCCCAGTGGAATTATGTGAATTGTTATAGTGCGCGAAACGGGACCGGGTTTTACCAGTTAAAATTGACTTACAGGTCCTTTTTCATTTTTCCAAAGTCCGTAGTCAGTCAGTGGGCACAACGATAGTCTGAGAATGGTGGAAATTTATTGACGTTCATTGGTTTGCTGGCTCTTGGACTGCGATAGAGGAATGTCTCTTTGAGGGATGAGGGTGCCCTTCATCCAGTGAATGCCAACATAGCGAATGTTTTTACATCTCCTGCCGTATCTCGGAAAGCCGGCGATTACCTACAGACTTTTGTAAATGGTACTACCTTTTGCATGGTTTGGTTATTGGTGCCAATGAAATGCGTGACATGGGTATACAAGCGCGTAACTAACTGTAAGCGCTAAGTTTTCCCCTCTCACGGTTGGGAAGTTCCACCCGTGAGACAGGGAGGAGGAAATCGGTTATAATAATTCTGATGATACGCGTACACGCAATGCGGGATGAAACCACTCGACGAATATTTTTGGGAGGCAATTGACGCAAGACATTGGATAAGATCGTGAAATGTTGGCTGCTTTCGTCGTTCACGGGTTACTTTCCATCTTCGTCCCCATTCGCCAATGGACCTTTCCCTCTCTTAGGCTAGTTCATTCGTTTCCGGCCATTACTCTCGGTCGTCAAGAGCTAAATGTTCTAGGCTGCCTATATCAATCGAGACAAAGCATGGATAGTTATGTGTGTGTGTGTGTGTGTAAAAGGATACGTGCGTTTGTGTACATATATATGTACATTCATGTGTCTGTATTAACTCATATTTTTAAGGAATGGCTAATGCTCTAGCACCGCATGTCACGCGCGCCTTGTCACACGGCGACTTGCGGGACACTGCGTAGAAGTAGACCTGCGAAAAATAAAAGGTAAATATTTTTAAAATTACTTCGGACAAGTGCGCATCAACGTTCAAGGTAGTTGCGAAATTTTTAATAAAGTAGGTAAGCAGTTGATCACGGGGAAGCGTACGGAAGTCGAAAAAAGTACATCTCGTTCCACTACTGCCGTAGTCATACATGAGACGCTAATGCAGGTGAAAACGAAATTATCAACTGCGCAGGGGAAATGGACGACGAGTGACTCAATATTTTCCTTGCGTAGGACGAGGCAGCTCGCATACGGTTCAGTAAATCGCTGTCCGGAGGGAAAATCGGACACGGTCTTTTCGCCAGGACTTGGTCTCGCGAACGAGCGGTCACTTTTGGTCTTCCGTGCGGTAGGTTAAGTACACCGGCCGGCGCTCTTCGCCCACTCCTCGCTCTCTCTTCCGTCCCTCACTCGCTCACACACAAGGTCCCCTCTCCGATCCCCTTTCCATCTCCTCTGCCACCCTCCATCTCCATCTAGCCCACGATTGATGCTCCTCCTCCTTTCCCCTCTCCCCACGGGGGTGCGCATGGCGATTAAAATGAGGACGAGGGGGCCGTGGCGAAAGGGGAACACTCGGTGGGTGTGGGGGAGGGGGGGTTTGGAGGGTTGGTTGTGGTGGCGGTGAGTGAGGTGCCCGATGTGGTGGCAATCAAAGGGGCAGCGGCGAGTAAAAGAGGACGAGGCGCTGTTTGGAATCAGGCCACTGGGGCGGCGGTAAATGGGATGTCCCTCTCTCTCCTCCCGACCATCTTCCTTCCTTCCTTCTTTTTTATATCCGAACCTTCTCCCCTGCGTCCGCTCTAAGCCCTACCCCGCCCCGTAACCCAATTTCATCCCTCTTCGCAGCATCACCCAACTTCTTCCACCCCTCCCTCTCTTATCCTCTGCCCCAATCCTGCTCTTGCTTCCGAAGGTCCCACCCTTTCCACATCAATACCTCCTCCCCTCTCACTCCTATCTCTTCTCCATCCTTCCCCACGTTACCAATAAATATTTTTTTCACGTCTTTACCTTTTTCCTGTGACTCGGGCGGAATTTATTTTTTTGGATCGGAGCGGAATTCGGTACGCTTACGGTAATGCATCGAATTTTGGGCTTATTTTCACCCCTTACATCCGTGTTGTACTTAATTATTTAAATAATGAAATGGCCAGGTTTTCCCCGACTTGCCTTTTCATGGGAAGCGTCTAGCGACTGGCTTCAATGAGACTAGGGGAAACGCACTCGCAGGCAGCTGATATGTACGCATACACACTGCCGTGAGTCTGATGGCATGTTAGATTGAGAATTAGGTTTTCCTCATGTCATCACCGACACCTTCGAGTCCGAATTCAATAGCAGTAGCACGCAATTTCATATTTGGGCCATTTGACCGAAATTGTGCATATTATTACTTACTTGTGCAATTTAACTAACGTGAAAAAGTTGGAAATTGAATAAAAATATTGACCCAGGAAAACATTAAGATCACTAAAACTAAGTTTTTACCATGAGATAGATTTTTATTTTATATTAATGAAGGAATATTAAGAAGAGATGCATTTAAATGTGTCCCCAATGCATCGAATAATCATCGCTACATAAATATGAGTGAGTGGATATGTAGATTTAAATGTGGAAAAAGGAGAAGATAACGGAGATAAAGATAGTCTTAATTGAATTGCAATCAATTTAAATACACATTTATGTTTATTCATTTGATCATGAGTTAAAAGAGTTAAAATACCACCTGTACATTTTCTTTAATGGAATAGAATTTTTCTCATTTTCTTTGCAATTGACGGGAAATGGTATTAATGTTCCAGTGTAAAAGGCTATTTTTATATCATATTAAAAAGCCTTCGGTCTTTTAAACGCGTTTTTTGCCTTTTGGAAATTATCGATTTTAATTCCATGACTTTGATTCTTTATTCAACTTTGATAATCTCATTTCCCTTCTAATAATGTCAGACAGTACTTTGATTTCTTGTTTGGGTATGCATTTTCAATTCTGCTTAGATTTTCGCCTCTGCAAAGGTAATCATATTATCTGCATGAAAGTGATTGGATTAAGAGTGCTTTTACATTTTAAATCTAAATTTTGATTCAAGAACATTACTTTCAAATTTACTTTACGGTACATTCATTTATTACCTCGTTTACTCAGACGGAATTCTCATAAAAGTTCTCTGATTCACTGAAGTCTCTGTATGCACGCAAATCTTCAACAAGTAACTAATTGTAATGGCGTACACATACCTTTTAAGGGGGGTCGCGGTAGTCCAGGGGGTAGAGCGTTGGACTACTGACCGGAAGTTCCCGGGTTCGATTCACGGGGATCATATCTTGCTAAAACCATAACCGGTACAGGGAAACGAACTGGCCCCCCTACCCAAATGTGTGAATTTCACATACTGTTGGGCTTAGTACTGGGTGGACTCTAACATCACTTACCAAACCGACCTTCGGGTGTTTATGGTTTCATATCTTTTAAGGCGATGTGTATATAATTTATCCAAAAATGGAGAATTTTCCTTCTCATCTCAGGGAAATCCCTCTATAGCTGTCAAAATCTGGTCTTAAGTGGTGTTTTGAATTACTTTCCATCCACCACCGAAGGTCCTTTTTATAGTTGATGTCCATCAAAACGTTTTGTTTTTTTTTTCGTTAACGATAAAATGTTTTAGTGAATTTTGAGACTTTAATCGCTCAAAGAGGTGCTCAAAAATTTCGTCACAGTGATGAACCAGAGTTAGTATTGAACTCTTTTCCTGTCCCGTAATAAATTCCATTTTTACTGTTTTTGCCTTCGTCATTTGCTCACCATCAAATCCTATATTCTTTCTTCAATCATTTTTGGCGGTTTTTACAGTCAAACGACCTCCAAACCCTCGACTGAGGAATGAGGTCAGAGGAATCGTCATGGCATTGGTCTCAAAATTACTTCTTTTCATTAGATTCCTGCTTTTCACGAAAAGTCATTCACACCACAGATATTGGTGCTCTTCTCCTGAGATTGCTGTTGGAAGATTTTTTTTGGAAATCCATGGGGGAGATCAGATTGGCGATTTTAAAATCTTGTAACGGTCGAGGTTAAACAAGTGAACTTATTTCAAACTCGTTTTAATTAGATTGGCTGGGCGCAGGATAAAGTATAAATTAGTTAAATGAAAATCGTGTCCTACCTATAGTAGTCACCGTGTTGAAAAGTAAAAGGCTGTTATTGATTACTTGCTCAGAAATGTCATTTCTAAGTTAAATCGATAAATAAAATGGGCGAAGATGATAAACCCAGCGGTGGTTTCCGATAATACGTATGCCTCAGGATTTAGAAAAAAATATCATTTCGAATTTGAGGTTTCATAACACATTCCCTACCTGAAATTATCTAACGTGCATCATTTTGTACCTGCAGGTACCAAAATTTTTCCATAGATTACTTTTATACTGACAAATGTGTTGAAAATATTTGTTTAAAAAGTTTGTTTAAGTAATTGGGAATGGTGGATGAAGGATAAATTAAGTTGCGGCGTTTCAAACACTGAGTCAAGGACACACTTAAGTTTTTTGTTTAGGATATAAGTACTTTAATAAAATCTCTCTTCTCATTAAGCAGTCATCCTAACTCTGTCAACGTTATTAGTAATGATTCCATGCTGATGGATATTCATGGTTTACTAAGTAATGCTGATGAAGGAAGATAACTAAAATTGAAGCAGTGTCCTTTGATATTCTCGCCCACATAATGACCGAGATATCAGACAGATACGGGGACCCATTTTCATTGCCATAAATTCTTATTTGTTTGCTACTCCCTGCAGTGCGTGGGTTGATTGATTCCATAGCTGATTTTCTAACCCAAACAACTGCCGGGGAGCAGGAGTTGAAACTATCGATACGTGAGAAATAAGTTCGTCGCAGTTGCGAATTTTGATGCCTCTAAATTTAGGTCAGGCTCTTGACCTAATATAGATGACCCTCCTGTGGAACTAGAATAGCAAGCAATAAGTTTCAGCATTTTCTAGTGGAAGGATTTCAGACTGAATTTACGTCAAAAATGCCGGAAAAGAAATTGCCTTGCGTAAATATTCACAAATTAGGCATAAATTAGTTGGATAGGTAATATTTCGCAAGATTTTGATTTTTTCCTTGAAAACTAACTTATAAACAATTCACTCGACTGCTTTCAGGTGTGGGGTACGTAATACACCATGTTTCTCAGAATAATTAATTACGGTATCCCAGTTTACGTCGTCGCAGAGCTATGCGGAATGGTTTTCCCCAAAGGAACGTGATAGATGTTTAATTTTGCTCTCATGACACCTCTTAGATAGTCGTATGTGAACTCAATATGCTGAACAGTATTTTCATGCCTAAAAATTACAACGTTGTTATCGGCTTCTGTGGTCCAATTAATCTGCCTTGAATCCCCTTCTACGCTGTCTCTCTCACTCCCGGTCGGAAATGTCGCGAGTGACCTTAAGTGTCCAGAGAACCCCTGATGAACAACGTCACCGTCACCTCCCACGGTCTCCTTAAACCCTTCCCTCTACACCCGTGTCTCCCCTTACTCCCTTCTGCTTCTCTCCTCCTCCTCCCACGCTCATCCCCTGCCACCGTTTCCACACACACATTGCATGAACTCAACCCAGATATCGCCAGTGGAGCAGGTTATGTATGCCTCATGCTTTCCCAATTGATCAGTGATCACTTGGAAGACCCCTCCTCCCCCACGGAATAAGGGCGTCACATCAAATTTTGTGAAATTGCAATCGTGATAGGCATAGGGAGTCACTTTGATCTATGAACTTCAAATGTATAATCAAACTAAATACATATTCCTGTATTGTACATTGAGGGAACTCCATAATGTTTCCTCACATATGGGAAAATGCACTTAAAGTAATTTTTCTTTGTCCTGGAAATTCATAAATAATGGATACATTTCAAATCGGAGCAACTCTTCCTTTAATGCGTTCGGTAACCACGTTACGCGTCACATCAACAGCGTTCAAATGAATTTCACTCAGCAACATTTAGCGAGAACGGCAATGAAGGAACAGAAATGCTCAACAAGAATGCGTATGTGCAAAACAATATTAAATTAAAGCTTCAAAGGCTCGTTGATGAAATAATAAATAACAACGTTTTGAAACTATTATCAATAGTAATTTATATTATTTATTTGTCCTGGAAAATATTGTCGATTGCATTTTCGTTAAATCAGGGTTGGCATAATTATTAAAAACAATGATAATATGCAATTAAAATAAATGAAAGCTGAGGCGCTCGTTATCTTTGAGACATGCCCAGAAATGAGATTGATTTCGCGGTTAAAAGGAATAACTTTATATTTTGGTCAGTGTTTGCCGTAGTTTTAGTTTCAAATACTTCATAATATTTATGATTGAAAAATGTCTTGTGGACATGCTCATATTTTTGTTAGATGTAAGGATGAAACCTTTTTAAATTAACCACTTGAATTAGAAATACTTCTCCTAGTAATTGCTACGGGGTATCCACCGAGTAAAAATTTAGTTTTCATCTGAGAAAATACTATTGCGTTCAGAGAAAAAAATGCCACGTGACTCTCAATATTACAGGAAAAGTAATGAAAAGTTCGACTTTAACATTTAACGGAATCGAGTTAATAAATTATGACATATGCGAAGAAAACAACTTCTCTGTAAAATAAACAAATGCTGGAGTGCGAATATTTTTTTCTTTTGGAAAACAGGACCAGTGGTGTAAAAAGTAAGATGGATATAATTACAGGACAGCTGAGATAAAGAAAGTATTCTCACCTTAGACGAGTTCTCCTATAGCGAGGAACTCGAGCTTGGAAGGAAGGAAACCGTACAAAACATGTCTGATAAATGCGACAGTAAGGTATATAAAATAATAATTACATAAAAAATGGAAAACAAATTAAATGTGGTGTTGTAATGAGATGTTGTAAAACAAACGGATGGATCAAATGACTTATTTGTATACTCGTAGAAGATCGGCGTAGGGTGGAAGTAAAGTCCAAGTAAAACCCGAAAAAGAGGGAATCCCGCTATCGGACGGATTTAGAGACAATCTTGATGAAGATAGAGGAAGCAAAAGCAAACATAGAGAACGGCAAGAAATATTCCTGTTTAGATACATGAAATTTATAACAGTGGGGGTGAAAAGGGGAAAGTACGCAGGTATGAAGAGGCTAACCGAAAAGAGGGTCAAGTGAATACCATTACTAGAATCGATCACTTAATAAACCTTTAGCAAATAATTACCTTGTTATATCCAAGTATACTTATCTTAATATTTTATACTGGACAATATGATGTATTTAAAACTAGAAGAAGTTTTCGTTTTCAATTTTTCGCTTACATATCCATGCATAACGCCTCATGTAAAGCGACTACCCTACAAAGGTTATAAAGCCGTATGATTCCAAACGTCCGATTTTGTGTAAGGTCTTATTCGCGTTTCCGTTTAAATTATTGGCCTTTACTTTGGTGATTCTGGGCCTCCTTACCGAAAAGGAAAGTTTCGTGGTTAATTTCCTGAATTAGGTAACTTTCTTGTGGAAATCATCTTAAAACATAAACATCCAAGGTACGATGTGCGTTGAATCTCTAAGATCATCGCATTTTTATCTCTGAACTGGGAGTAGATATTAGAATGCCGTTGAGCTTAATCTACGCGGGCTTACTTTATAATACGAGTAATAGATGGCTTCACCGCCCACTCGAAGGGTTTTTATGACCGCCGCAAGAGTAGAAAGCGTTTTAAATGCTTAAAATTGTGTCGTTTAGTGTAGGGGAACAGCGTTACCATCCGTTGTCTCCAATGAAGTTTTCTAACGCCCATTGAAATTCATCGTTGGTTGAGTGAGGCATGCGGTGATGTTATATGAAAAATGTGCGTTGTATGCACGAGGGATCGGGATGGAACGGTGGCTAACTTACAGGCTTCCCGCCGAGAAGGTCAGGGTTCAAATCCTGGAGGCAAGAAATACATTTCAGTGGTATCCCGATCCCTTCTTGAGGTGCTTTGTGGAGAGCACATTGAGTGAGTACGTAGTCGTCGGATGGGACATTAAACTGCGGACCCCTTGGCGCCTTTCGACAAGAGTAGGCTAATGCCGGCGTCGGGTTTCCATCCATACCCAATGGCGCAAATGACCTCATCTATCAGTCGCCTCCCATAAAAAAAACTATTGCTGCGCACGATGGTTCGCACGAAGGCCGAAAGTCGTGTTACAAGAAGCCTCCAAGATGTTACTAGAAGCCTCGGCCACGGACCAGCCAGTTTTTTCAGTGGAAAAAAGGACCGCAGCAGTAGCGTTTTTCGATTGGAATTATAGATTCCTCACTCCTTACATCAAGAAAATAACCTGAATAGGTCATTTTTCTGACGATTACGCTTGTTGGGGTTAGCTTTTTCATAATATTGATTAGGTGTGAATTAAAGTTGAATGGACATTTGAGAATTGATTAAATCTGTTGAAAGTAATTAAGAAATTTCATCTCGTGGCTTGGATCAGGTATGAGTTAAGACTTTCCGCTTTTGTCCTAAACAAAGCAGTGCCCTATTCTTGAGCTTTATTTGAGCTTAATCTTATTCTCCGTGTACTTCCCCAGTTCCCTCGTCAGTTTCGCCAATCCCTTTTACCTCCTTCCTTTTCTTTATCTCAGGGAAGGGAGAAAAAAATGAAAAGATCCTATGCCTCTCGGAGAAGAAGGATGGCGATTGGGTGACTGGAGAAGAGAATGGGTCAGTTCCACCCCTCCCCTTCGCGCCCTTCGGCAAAAGGAGTGGGCTGCCCATTCCCTCCCATCTCGCCACTCTCCCACCCCCTTCCCTGCCTTGTCCTTCCCCTTCCTGGGTGTTGAGGGAGAGGGAAACCGGTGGGGGAATTTATGTCCGTGCGGCCCTTTGATTGAAAGTCGGGTGAGCGGATCCCTGGAGGGAAAGGGAGAAGGGCCTTGGGATCTCGAATGCGATGCGTCGATGTTTTTTGGCATCGAGAACCTCAGCACTCACTTTAGGGAGCAATTGTCGTCAGCCCTCATTCTAAAGATTGACGACTGCCACCACCCATTCCCATAAATCCTCACTGTGCTGAATGTTAAATGTTTGTTAGACGGAGTAGTTTTGGATAGGGTGTAAGAGAAAACGAGGGGGGATATGCGGACTAAAGAAAATACATTGGTGGATTTAGGATATACATGCTCCAAGGGCGAAGGGGAGAATGAATGATCGAGGATTTATGGGAGAATGTCCGCTGTGTTCAAAGGGGAGGAATAGAGCAGCTATTGGATTACACAAAAATGGTCAAGAAATCTCAAATATGAAAGAGGGCGGCAGTAACAGAGAAAATCTGTCACTGCTTGCGTTCCCCCAGTTACATTTTTCTCTGCGACGTAAAACAGAATGCTTTTTGGTCCAAAATATTTGTCGGAGGAACGCTGATGGAAGTAAAGTATTCATTCTTTCTTCTCGTTCTTTTCTCTGCAATTTTTCCAAGAATGGTTTTTTTCTGAACTTGTTAACATAGAGAGTTACATGCATATAATGTAGAAATAAATGTGTTTAATTTTACTCCTAGGTAGAAGATGGTATAAATCTGGCGATAATGTTGTCGAGCTTCAATTTTGAAAGTAGTAATTATCCATAATAATAATCATGGAACTAGCTGTAAAATTGCCTACAATAGTCTGTGCGCTGTGTGAGCCAACATGTATGAGGCGTATTCATATTATCCATAGATCTCAAAAGTTTTCCAAAAAATTCGAAACCGTTTTCTTTTTTCAAGAATGTATTATGGATGACTTTAATTATGCATAACATTACTATAAACATCAAATGTATAGAATATAATGAGAGAAAATTATTCGCATCACACTCTTAGTTATTTGTGTGTGCTTGATGGCGTAGAGTACTTAGCATACTTCAAGTGTAGTACGCTGACCATCGGGTTGGGACGTTAAACCTGTGAACTCCTAGTCACTTGTTATTGAGAGTAGGCTAATTCCGACGCCGGGTTTCTCTACACCGTCCCTAATTCGCTGAATTATTCTACCCCTACCGAATAACCCCCCAGTCCCACCCTAGTGCCTATAATCAGAAAGTAACTTCAAATATAATTTCAAATTGATGACCATATTCCTTCATGCACCTACAGGGCCTCATGCACCTGTATGCGAATGGTATGCGAATATATCAAGTACCTAAACCATGAAATTATTCAAGCCATTGAATTTTGACTGCATCAGAACTTGCCAAAAACCGCAAATATTTCCGGATTAGTTTCGTCAACAATGATGTTAGGAAATTGGAATAAGAGTCGAGAAACGTCTTAGTGCGTTTTTTATCTGGAAAATGCCATCCAGCTGCATATGAAATCTGCAAAGCATAGATGCGAGATCCGGCAAAAGAATTCACTCGAATCCCGATTAGATAAGTTCCATAGGATTTCCATACTAAAAAGACTGCAATTTCCCACATATTTTTATCATGAAAAATCTGTGGAAAATTACGAAGTCTTTTTAGTACGGATGTTAAATACTTCCACGAAGTGAAGCCTGAAACAGTGGCATATATCGATAGGATTTGAGCGAATCCTTAAGTACTGGTCGAGTAGTTGGTGCATGCGAACAGCACCCGAATGTAATGGGTCACTAGAGAGGCGATGAGAACGATGAATGACGGAATGAAATCCTCAAAATGCAGCAAGAGAGAAGGATTTACTGAGAATTACCCGATAAATCAAGGTGATAAATTGTATCGGTTATGTTGGCTGAGAAACAGTGAAAGAAGCGATGTGAAGGTATGGAACAAAACCAAGGACGGGAAGAAGTGGAAGCGTCGTGGGAGAAGGTGAAAGTATTGCCAGGAGGCGGAGCAGGAAAAACGATCCCGAAACTGTAAGAGATAAGACATGAATTTCATCAATGAAACCGGAAAAGGAAAGAAATGGAAAGAATACGTGGGGGACCTTGATGGTTAAGATATTAAGCGAGTCAACTTAGATTTACGTAGGGAATACGACTCGAATGCTGGTGGACTTCAGTCCAGTGTTTTTGGGTCCAGAAATACTCGATACTCCCGTCGCTTCGTGACCGGAACATTTTTCTGGTGTGCATCTGTACGTTGAGGTGGCGGAGAGAACAGAGAGATAAAAGATGTTTTGGGAAGGGTCAGGAAGAAAAAACTATAGGATTAATACACAACTTCATCATTTCTCCTCCTCCTCTCCCAACGGTTGCATTCCTATTGCTCATTTCCAAGTTGTCTTTAATGGCTTGTATATCGATGGTCAAATCACTAAATTGTATTCAGTCACGCGTGAACTACTTCTCACAAATGCTCCTGAAGACAAAACCTAATCATTCAAATATCGATCGATATTGCTGTAGGAATGGCGTCACTGAGACAAAAGCGAGCGCCAGTTTTTTCTTATCAAACGGTGCTTTGCCCTCATGTATTATAGAAATTAACGGGAAAAGCCGTGCATTTTTTTCCTAGACGCGTATTATGTAACTAGACTCACAACATATCTGATTAAACCAGAGAAAATACCCCTCGGTCAAACATTCAGCAGTCGTCAATTTTAAATTTTATTTTAAAAAGAGCATTTAGAAAAGTCGATCCGGAGATGCATTGAGAGTAAAAAATTACTATATGGATGTTCAACAGAAATTGCAGTTTCTACATTTCTCTTTTGCTTACCTCTTCAACGAATAATTGGGCAAGTATGTTTTTATATTAAATTATAAAGATGACATTTGTCCTGTAGAAAAACAGATTGAGAAGAGTTGAGTTGATCTTGGAAAGTTACCTAATGACTACTTACGAGTATTCATTTCCATTTGTGGACAGCGGGAGGTAATTCTACATTTTCAGTGGAATGTCAGCAAAGACATTAGGATGCTAAATGAGCTCAGCCCAGAAAATATGATTGTAGGCCGCCATTACAGGCGCTGGACACTTCATATCAATATCATGGGATATAAAAAAAATGACTTTTAGTGAAAATATTAAAAATTAATAAAGGAACTGATCGTTTAAAAAGAATATTTTAGGATCAAATGATAAGTATTTGATGAGTTTGATGAAATCAATGAAAAACTAAGTCAATATTTAAAATTCAACCTGAACCAAATTTTGTTAATGCTACGATTATTTTATAACAAATATATTCACGTAATATTGCTGAAACCTATCAATTATCAACAACCCTAGACTTAGTGTGTGGCAGCGCTCCTGTCACTTCATCATATCTGCATATGCCTATGTATCTAAATATGCTTGTCATTATTTGTTTCATGTACCAGTATTTGCTTGTATATGTATTTTATCATAATCATTTCGCTGTAGGGCTCCATTTATATTGCTTCTAATATTTTCTTTCCTGCTTGTGTTATTTTACATGTCTCATTACTCTAAAAACATGTCCCATGACTACAATGATCCAGAAATGTCTTTTGATGGTGTATTTTCTTACAAGCTCCCTTGACTGTGACTGTGGGTTGAATTTTCTTGTAGTAGGGCGGCTACGTTGCCTGGGGTATTAGGCTAGTTATTTTTTCCTTGCTTCTTTGATTCTTGCTGATTCGGCTTCGCGATTATCATTACTTACTTTTATTCTTTTAGCTGTTGCTTATCTAGCGTAATATTTATGTTGCCATTTCCTCTTCTACCGCAGTCTATAATATATTTCTGATTTTTGTCAATCACCTGGTGTACGTATTTTTGTAAAGCTTATCTAGTTTAACAAGGGTCTTTTTCCCATTTGAATAATAGTAATTTAATAGGAATCGTTTATTTAAGTAGACACACTTGCATGGTGGAATGAGATAATGTAACTGACCTGTAATAGGACCTTTTTGTCAGCCTCTGTGGCGGTGGGGTTCCGTCTACGTCTGCCTCCCAGAGGTCGCGGGTTCCATGCCCGCTTGTGCCTGGTATTTCTCCACCTATGGCCTGGGTGTTTGTGATTGTCTTTGCTGTTATTTTCAACTTTTAAAATACGATTTAAGGGCCAAAACAATTAGTGTTTTCAGATTAATGATCTAAAAGGTCATTACAGCGTTAATAGTGGGTTATTTTTGACTACTATTTATTTTTTTCATTTCTATTTAAAAAAATGAAGACGTTATTTTGTCTCAGGTATTTTCAATAGGCAATATCATTTGCCTGGTAACTTAGAGAACATAATGATTTTATGTTTATTTTAAAATTTTTCCACGCATTAAGTTTTCTTTTACTCAAATGATGCCTTAGCGAAATGTGAGCATACAGTTAAAATTTTTGTTGAACGAGTTCTTGCAAAACTTGAAGTTCTAAAAGAAATATGATCTATTTGATGTGGATTACATTATCTAATATGAAATGTGTATATGCTTAACCTAAATATATGGTGGTTTTTCTTATTTAAGCACATCATGAGAGACAAATAGGCGTAAATTTCTGGTTAGCCATTACATATTCAACAAGCGACCCCACCGCTTAGAACCCTCCATCAATCCGGTTCGAGCATTTAGGATCCTGCGCAAATGGCCTAATTTTAGGTGTTGACAAGACACATAAAGCGGCCCATCCTGTGAAAAACCGTCATGGACGAGGAGAAATCGTCACAGTTTTATTCGAAGACCTAACCACAGGAAACCCGGATATGACTTTAATCATGTCAACTACGCAGTATATGTGTATGTTTATATTGTATGGTTACCGTTTAAAATTGGTAGTCGAGACCACGGGGAAATGTTAAAGGAAATTCACTGCTGGATTCACCGATGCAATAAGGAATCCTTCCTCTTTCCCTCCACTCGTGACCACAGCAGAAGAGAACATTATTTTCAAGAGATGGAGTTAACCATCAATGTTAGATGTTAAAATGATATTTTTAAATATCACTTGATGTAATATTTGCCTTTGTGTCAGCTTGTTTGGGAAATATTAAATAAATATTCTTAATAAAATTTCAAATTATAGTGGAATCTCGGTTACACTACGAGTTTCCATAAACAAGGAAATTTGGCATTAATTAATTTCGCAAATCCATATAGGTACTTATTTCCTGAAGGTATATTTCAACATCGTCGTAGAAATAAATTGATGTTCGGTGTCCTGAAAATGCCATGGTCATCATTAGTATTCAATGCTATGAATTCTATGCCTTAAATCTTCACTCAATTCCTATATCGACCCCCATATGTTTTTATCTTTGACATCTGTCCCTTTTTTTTTTCATATATTGGAAATGCATAACTTGAAAATATTTTTGGCCGCATTGAATCGGGACTAATACGTACCAATACCGGAGATACCGAATGGCAAAATATTTCATGATAAAGAACACCTCGCATTATCAGAATAAGAGAATATTCCATCCCTTCAGAAATCTGGAGGAGTTGGGGGATTTGGTGATTGCCAGTTTCCGAGTGTCAATACACGAATCATTGCAAGTTCATGCATTTGCGCCACATCACTTCAAATGTTTTTCGGTTTAAATGGAATGAAGTTGGGTAGAGGTATACCCAGCATCAACTCGGGCGTGCAATTTTCATCGGAAATATTCATGGGCTTTCGTTCTTGCCGTATTGGCCCCGCGTTTAATGCCTGATGTTCAGACCTTCGACGTGAGGGCATGAATATGAATGCGGAGATCCACCCACAAGGCGCACGAGCACATATGACCTTTCCACGAGCCAGTCCGACGTTTCCCTTTAAGGAAGGTAAGCAGCTTGTCTAGCTCTTCAGTAAATCCTTCCGGAAAACGTTACGTTGCTACGACAACTGAATGGTTGGAACTCCCAAAATTTAATGCAATCCTCGACGTTCATAAGCGAACAGTTAGGTAATCGGGCGTTCTATTTTGACTTTTTTGTTTTGAAACTTCAAGCGTGCATATGTGGTCAAAGTCGCTTATTGAATGAATTACCTTCAATATCTTTGCGAGGCTGTGGCAGAGACAGTATAATCGTGCGTGCTCTCTGCTGGTAGGTATGCATTTTTTGAAGGTTTGTTTCAATATCCCTCGAACGATCGTAGGGCGATGAAAAGATTTCCATTAATGTAGTTATGGAATTTGTACAATTAACGTGGTTAAATTTCTTTGTTTTTTAATGAAATATAAGCATTCTCCTATTCATTGTGTACACATTGCGTGAGGCTTTTAATGGGCTTATAGCACGAGCCCTTATGCCCGAGCCCGAAATCTCGTATATGTTGTGATATCTTCGCTGCTCATGTGTTATATTGCTTTATCACTACAATATGCTTTAGCTTGTTATTCATTTGACCTATGAATGTTGTTAAGTTCCTCGAATCAATACGTTAGCTAATCATTTACTAATGACGAACGGTATCAATTCGGTAATGAACGAAATAAATGGGAAACGTTGCAGTCAGTCTGACATATTTTGGTTTGTGAAGATCTTTTGGGACCATATCTAGGTTAGAAGGTTCTCTTAATTCTTTCAAGACGCAGAAATTCGGTGAAGATGATGTTTTTTGCTACTTTTGTAAGTTTATATGCCAAAAATAAATTTGAAATCATGCTGCATATGGATTGCAGGTTCAATTATAGAGTCCTCCTGCGGCGAATAGTCGGTCCTTAATGGGGCGCACACTTGAGCGAAGATTTGGATGAGGGGTTATGCGAGGGAGGATCATCCTTATCCTGCGCCTTGAGGCATGGCCGGAGATCTTCAAAAAACGTGTTTGTTTTACTGGCAAACATTTGTGTATTTCAGTCACGTTGACGCGTATCCTTTAGTATCAGGAATGGGAAGGTTATTCTAATAGATACAGCTGGTCACTCTTTGCGGGCATTCGTTTAGTTTACCGTGACGGACGAAGAAGGTCAAGGACACTAGGTCAAGAAAAATTGATCGGAAATTTATTCAAACGCGTGGTTACTGCGTCAGTGGACTTTCTAATCTTACGTACTTTGTTTGGTAGCGCGTTACGTTCATGACGTAAATATTAGTTTGCTGACGCTTCATTCTGCGGTAGTACTTTATTGCAGATAGCATTTGGTATAATTTTTCGGAAACATATGTATTTTTATATCCACCCTTTCATAGAAACGAAACTGAAAATATTTCCCCTCTCTTTGATAAAATTATTTCATTTCTCATTTATTTTTAATCCTTTGGATGATTTTGGAAACTGTGTTTTTTTAATTAGGCACAACATTTTGAGTCAGCATAATTATTCAAGCCATGTATTTCCACCATTATCTTTTTTTGTTAATAGGTAAACTTGGATATGCTGTTTTGTTGAAATATTGTTATGGCCGTTTTAATTGGCAATTTGATTACAAAATGTGCCTTAACGCCCTCGTATTTGGCTCGCATTTTTTTTCTTCACCAAATGGATGTTTTAATTGAAAAATATGTTTTAATCGTGTTTGATCTAGAAATGGCAACGATGGAGGATATGGTGTGGGCTAAGTTTACGGCGTAAACTGCATGCTTGGTTTTCAAAGCGGATGCTGATTCAATTTATTATAGAGCATATGTTCATTATGTATTGTATTTCGAATTAAATTTCATAGACATTGCTTTTGGCCACGTGCGCGATTGAGAATGCAGTGCAATGTCGCGCAATCTCCCTAGAAAGCGACTCTTATCAAAATGAAATTTATGATTTCATGCTCCTATGTCCGTGTGAAATCGTGCCCTCTGGGGAACTCAAGTAAAATGGTTGCTTTTACTTTCTTATTTGTCTCACTCGCTATTTCTGACCCGTAAAATGCAACCGCGTATTCCTTTTGCCCTCAAGCCTTGGGCGCTAAACTCCGCCGACTAAATTGTAAAGGTGGGTGAAGCACTTAAAATTATGCTCCGTCAATACTCCGACGAAGAAACTCATGGTTGTCTTATCATTTTTTTTCTATTGATTCCCATCTCAATGTAGGTTATTTCCCCGCCGTGGAGGAAACTCCACCTACCTGGACGACTCCGGCAATGCGAGGATCTCTTTTTCCTGCGAATTCCAGGCCTGCAAGGAATTATATTAGCGCCACGTCTGCTTCCGCTTCGCGTAGGGGAAAAAAAATCCAATTTGTGAGGAGGACGAGGAGGCTGTGACGGAAGTGAAAACGTGGTGGCACTCCTATTCCTCGCCTCTCCTGGTGACGTAAAGACTGCCCACATTTTTCGTGTGGGTGCCAACGGCAAACGAGAAGGGTCGGGGACGACAAAGGGTGGCGGTGGGTGTAAAGGGGTGGAGGAGGGATGTGTGTGTGGATGGAGGACACGGCGTTCCGCCACCTCACTCGCCCTACTCCGAAAAGCAGCAAGAAAGGTGTCGGAAGGAGTCGTTAATTCATTAAAAATTCAATTAAAAAGTTCCATGGACTCCTCTTCATGGGGAAAAACGCTAATGCTCCGTCGCTCTTGGGCGCTCTCAAGTCGGATAATAGGAACCCCGAGCTATCGTAATTTGCCCGTGAATACCATTCTGTCAGGATAAACATCGTGCTGTCGCGAAGGTTTTTGAGTGGTCTCGAAAGTGATAAAATTGAAGATCGCGGCGTGCCGTTGGTTTTTACTGCAAATTGCTTTCCCAAGCATGGTGACCATATTTCACGATCTCGCAGAATTTTTTTTATTTCCAAAATAGCTTCAATTTGTGTACATGCATGTGGACGTGCAAATAAGGTTGAAATGAATTTCTCGGCATAATTGTCGGAGGAATCAAATTTGCGTGCTTAGGTAAAAATTAGCAAAAATTGCGCAATTGATTGCTATGGAGGAAATTCAAGAGCATTATTTGAAAATTAGAAATTAGTTAATTATACAGTGACCACTAGGCTAACAATGGTGATAATTCTAAAATGTCAAAAGAACCTTTTTTCATGTTTAAAATTTATTATTGATTTTATTAACTAATTATACTGCTTGATGCTTCAAGGGATGGCGACAGGCAAAGGTAATCGATCGTAATTGCAAATATGTTTGTATTCGTGTAAAAACTGAGCACGATTGTGAAGATCCGTTTCTTAGTGGCAATGCTCATAATCAAGGACATACATACGAGCATAAATGGTAAATGACGCATACGATAATGGTAGTGGAAGTATTGAGGGGAGACGACCGACTGCTGTGGTCATTTGCGCCATAGGGGATGGACAGGAAAGGATGAAGGGTGGAGAGACACCCGGCGTCGGCATTAGCCTACTCTTAACGAAAGGCGCCAAGGGGTCCGCAGCTTAACGTCCCATCCGACGGACGGCATACTTACTCAAAGTGCCCTCTACAAAGCACCTCAAGTAGGGACCGAGATAACTCTGAAAAATACTATATTTAACACCGCCGGGATTTGAACCCGAGCCCTTTGGGTGGGAAGCCAGTACGATAGCCACCGAACCAATCCCGGTCCCCATATGATAATAAGGAAGGATATTGTTTCAAATTAAGTAAGGTGTATTTTGGAAATAATAAATACAGCGTTTTGCCAAACTTTTGATTAAGTTGACTGAACATCTACTGAAAAATGTTTCAGCGGCCGTCAAAAACGTGCATTTCAGATTTTCGTGTTACCCATGGATAGTAAAGAGTTTATTCCGAAGCATGGTTTACCTATTAATAGCCACGGAATTATGGCTTAAGACATAATGAATAATAACCTTAACCTGATTGAATAATTTACATACTGGATTCCACTCTCAGTTCTTCGCCTTCTTTGGTTCAATTCATTGTTAAGAGTCCATTAGGTTGTTCTTTCAAGGCATTCTACCTATATAAAGGTAGGTTTTGGACGACTCCTAATGACTATTTACGCATAATTGTCGAGAGAACTTTGTCTTTATTTGTTCTACATTATTTCTTTCTTCGTTTCTTCGTAACTTCTGCTTGTTTTTCTCCCTTTTAGAAAGCCTATTCTCTTCCTTACTCCATCCCGTTTACCAAACATTCTATTCTCTCTTCTATCACGCCCTTCAAACATTCACCACTTTTCGCCCACTCACTTTCTCTACTTTTTCAGATTTCCCACAGAAATTTCCTCTTTTTGCTCCCCACCATTTAAAACCTCAGCATTTGTCTTTCTCTATGTCTAACTGATTTTCTCCATTCTTTCCACGCCCGCATTTGGAAACTTCATTAATTTTTCATTCGCGTATTTACTCAGCGTACCATTATCTTCTTCTTGCAAATACCTTTTTTGATAACGCAATTGTTATCCTATTATTGTCATTACAATGCCAATTTTCCTCTACAAATACTGTTCAAACACGAACTGCTCCACTTGCTTTCGTTTATTCCCTCTTACTTTAATGTGTAATCAGTTGTCATACTTCTCGAAAATCTCATCACTTTCTTTTATGTGGTTAATCCTCATCCCATAGCTCTAACATTGTTAGTGTAAAGCACTCAATAACAACTGTGATTTCTTCACTGTCTGATTCACTGGTACTTTATCATCTACAAATGTGGCTGCGTATCCTCCGACATATGCCGAATAGTCCTGGCGGTAATGGGCGCTTCCCTAACAACCACTGTCCATCCCAATTCTCCCTCTGCTGACCTTACCTGTGTCTGATTTGTGTTCTAGTGTCGAATCAGTTACTTATATCTCCTCTTCCCACGGTTCAACGACTTCACAAAATACGAGAAGAACACGAAGAAATTCTGACTATAAGAGGGGGTGTCGTTAATCAATATTTATTGCTTAAAAATAATCGAGAAGGAAGCTTAATTTTTATTCGTTATTCTTAAGACTTTTTTACATATCACCATCATAATTGCTACCTTTCTCCCAGTGTTTATTCATGTTTTCTAGGCCGTCAATGTAGAACTCAGCCGTTTGCGTAGAAAACCATTGTTTTATCTCTTGAATGAGTCAATTGTGTTATCAAATCTCCAACCTCGCAATGTTTTATTGAGTTATGGGTATAAGAAAAAGTCACTTGGGACGAGATTAGGAGAATATGGTGGTTCTGACAAAACTGAAATAGTTTATTTATTAGCAAATCCATTTAAATTCAACGTCTTTCCTGCTTTACATTCAGTGTCTTCCTCCATAGTTCATCAGTTCACTTTTCCAGCAGCAGCTGTCATAATCTGGCTAGCCATTCTCAAACTAAGTCCAGTAATATTTTTTTCCTTCTTTTTTAAGAGTTTTCAGGGACGTTCATCCTATTTCGGCAAGCTTTTCGTTAACCATTCTTTATCATTTATTTATCACTCTTGGATAGCACCATATTTCGAGCGATTGTCCTTTATTCTCTTCTTGTACTGTTATTGAGCGTGCCTTACTTATTATCATGCCATGTCGTACCTCCGATATATATTTCAATTGATCGTTTTTCACGATTCAATTCATTATGGAGTAATTCACTTTAACTGGACTGTTCTCATAATTTCCTCGGATGCTTTCTTACTCTCATCTGGAAGTTCCGAATTTTTTGGAAATTTCTACTTAGGTTTTCGCTTTCTCTCGGACGTTTAAGACGGAGAAATCGTCCGTAAATGGCAGCATACTTGTTTGACTTTCAATTGGTCTTTACTTCTTCGAAGCTTGACTATTCACCTAGTTATAAGTTGTACTTTTCCTTGGAATCAGAAAAAGAATTTTATGAAGATTTTCAATGTATTACGCCATCATCAAATAATTAATGGTGCCTAAATATAAAGAAACTTATTTCACTATGCCTTGAAAAATTCGAAGAAACTGCGGGAGATGCCACGACAGTAACTTTTAACTGAGTCATCCCCTAATGCGCATTACAATGCTACAATTTCTAAGTGTGAAAATCATTCACGTTGATCGGGATTCGAACTCGGATCTCTCGATGTGGCTAAAGCACTCGGTTGGATATCGAGGGACTCGGGTTCGTATCCCGGTCAAGGCGAATGACTGTTACTCTTGGATACTGCTGCATTATAAAGCACATTTTATTTTTAATACTCTGGTACTTACTTACATTTCTCAATGGATATTCACTCCTGTAGCAGTCCCTATGAATAAACTTGATCTTTTTTCTCGGTGTAAAAATTGCAAGTAATGATTGAGATCACACATACTTGTATTCCTATTGTATTATTTTTCCTCAGCTCTTGACCCAGATTTGATAATCGTAATGCACATCTGGCCATTTTACGAGCTTGGGATTTTTCTTATTTTATTAAAATGCGTCTGCTCCCATCAGATATGGAATATTTTCACTAAGTCGACATTGTGTAATACTTTTTTCCCTTATATTAATGATATAAATGTCTTGGTTCTTTCCCATTTCGTCCTACAAAAGGAAGGTTTAGGATCCAAATACTTACGCATTTCCTACCTATACACTTGGTAATTTCAAATTTAGCTTCATCTTTCTCTGCTTTACTTCTATTGTGGATGTTTCTTACAACCTGCCGACGTATTTCGACCGGAATTGGATAAATTACGTGTCTGTTTACGCCTTTCATTCCATCGCTTTTTTTGTGTCGTCATTGGATTAACCGTTTGTTTGGGAGCCTTTCGAGGGATCTGTGCTATTGGAAGTATAAATATGATGAAAGAAAATATTTCAGCCTGAGGATTCGGTGGATGAAATATAAGATACTCACTTTATTTCTGTTTTGTCGCTATAGTCCTGATAAGTGTTGAGGCGAAACCGATTCTTCTCCGTTTGCGAGACCTGCGGGCGCAAAATGCACTAAGGAAAGAAAGCAGGTGAGGAGGGGAAATAGAAGAGAGAAGTGTGAGCGGGATAGAGGCCGTAAGCGGGTGGAAAGTATTGTCGAGGGCGCGAAAGGTAAAGAGAGAGGGATAGAATGGGAAAAGGCGCTCGAGCTCTAGTGAGCGCCGCCACCACCACCAAGAGGGAAAGGAGTTGAGAGAATCACGGGAACCCCCCCCCAAAAAAAGATCGCGAATAAAACTTAAAAAGAATAAACTGAACGCGCTTCACACTTAATTATTCCAAGAGGCTATTTCGAGTCGGTATTCATTTTAATGAAGACATTTGGCTCATTTAAACATAAATATTAAACGTTCGGACGTACTTTTATCCTCGAATCAGGGAGCGGTGTTAATGGCCTATTTTAATTGCTAATTAGCAATGATGGAAGGTTTTAAGTGCCTGACAGATTACATTGAGGTGGTTATGCCCATTCATTGTACAAATGCCAAAGGGATTTTAGGTGCGCGAACACGTTCCGCTGCTGCATTATTAGTGTCGATATTTTCATTTTCTGTGTGCAGTTATTTATACACCAAGTTGATATTTAAAAAACATTGAATAAACACATAATCAGTTAATGATAGAGGAGGGGCATGAATTAGATAATGCCTTCATAGCACGGTATTTAGACGATAATAAGATAGTAAACTGCATTGAAAACAAGTTGGAGAACGCTATGCGAGATAATCATAGTAACGTAAACACTCACATATGGTAGAGTAATCAAACGTAATGGATTTTAAAACAAAAAAATATAATGTCATGTGTCGTGAATAAAGTTTTTAATGTTATATATCAGAGAGGACAATTGAAAAAGCAGCAGGAAGGAAATACTGTGATATGTAGAAATAATAATTGAAGCATACTCGAGTGACCGGATAAAAATTTTTTTAGAAAAACTCGCCAGTCATATTTTATAGAACGTTCTGACGATTAAAACTAATTGGTATGATGAAACATGAAATTCATCATCATATACAAGAGCCTTGGTATTATCCGGAAGAATAGTTCTATTATTATAGGAGCCGTCGTTGGACGTCATGCAGTAATTCAAGAATGCAATCTAACAATTTCAAACTAAACCTAAGCGTTAAATTTACTATACTCGTATGTGAAGGTTTAGATGTTCATGAAAATTTTAAATCACGGAGAGCCTGACGAAATTCAGGAAAATAATTTATATCCTTGCTTATAAAATAAAAGATGTTCATCGAAATAAAAAACCAGTGAAATATTTAGACTAATGAAAGCTTGTGAAATCAAATATGAAGTAGAAATATAAATTTTTTATACCTTTCTGCATTTTATCCAGTAAATATTCAATCATTAAAATTGTATATCACAGAGTCAGCACCGTAGGAAATTGAGTTTAAGGAAAAAAGAAATGTTGATATACCAATGGCCAATTTTTTTATGAGTGCTACTTGACTAAGGAGCATGTACCTACTTTTTATTCTGTTATCCGAATCACTCTGATAGAAGAGGACTCGAATGACTTTGACGCATTAATATCTTAATATTCACGAGTGGAGATGGAGGGAAGTGGCTTAGGCATTAGCTACTTTTTTCTTCTTCGAGAAACATTTCTGTGTATTTACCATACGGGTGCCGCAACTGCCAACTTTGAGCTCCATCCGCGGGGAGGTTCGCGAAAAAAAGATAATCGAGGGCGGAATTACCATCTCCCGTCATCTTCAGGGGTTTTCGCTGCATACTTCTCCTCCTTCAACTAAAACCAATGAGTATTCTGACTGCTGAGAGGATCTAGGCTTTGTTTCGTGGCGCTCCTTCGGCGAATTTACTTCCACTAAGCTCCTTTCTCTCTACATGATTTATTGTCGAAGCTTTATAACCCCGACTCCCACCCATTTGTATTCCCTCCTGCAGGACTTGCAGGTATCTATCATCCAAACTGTCTGCCCGAACCCTTTCGCCCCCGGGGGATCCCTTCACCTCATTTCTCTCCGCTTTCGACCAATCCGCTGCCATCTTTTACTTCGCATCCTCATTCTTTCGTTTGAGTTCGTCGCAGACTCCTTTTACGGTGCATTCCCCGAATATGCTTTGTAGAGCGTAAACTCGCCCTCAGATAATTTTGAGCAATTCCGGTCGACAGAGTTGTAGCACGGCTGTTACGCTTTATAGACAGATGATCGTTACGGAGTTTTCGCACATAATAATTAGGCCCTTGGGATGGAAACCATGGACACACGTGCCGAGTTAATGTCCGTACGATCAGTGATTGTGATTTGAGAGAAATGAATATGCATTTAAATTATATTGAAATTAAAACTTTACCGGACACTTTCATCTTAAACATCATAATTCCGTTGTTAGTCGTTTGACGCATCATAGTCTTCTAGGATTTGTCTACTGATTCGTATCCAATATTATATTAAAGGCCTTTAAATATTGAAGGTTTATGACGAAGCTGGGTTTCAGATATAACCAGGGACGAAGCTCTGCCATATTTCCAAGCCCCTCTTATCAGAAACCGATTACCCTCAAGGCCCATACACCAATTTTTTTACTCCAATAAAATCTAATTTCGTTCATTCCTTCCAAAATACATGTTTTTTCCTCCCTCTACTCGCTTATTTTAACATTCTCTCTTCTATCACAGACTGCAACATTTCATTGTCACTCAATATGTCCTTTATCCAGTTTCCCGGTCTAATACGAATTTATCCCGACAAAATCTCTCGTCGCCTTACAATTCTAGCTTCTTACGCTTTTCTTTCCTTTTTTTATTTTATCTCCCATTTTATTTTACCCATGCTCCTCCACAAGTACACGAGAAAACTCCAGTAGGCGTGCGCATTTGTTTTCATTTTTTTTTGGATTTTGATTGACTCGCTGGTAATTGAAAATAATAACTCACAAAGCGTACACTGATGAATTATATAATGGTTAGAGAAGTAAATATTTTGAAATGGAGAACTAGGGACTGGGGAACATTATTGAAAATTACCAAGTTCTTCCTGACTCGGAAGGCATGAAGATGCTCCGATCTCCGAGAATTTACGACGAGAACGGCCAAAGTAATTAATTCAACTGCGTTCTCCAACTGCGCGAAATTGAAGATTTTGATGGAAGCTTTCACAATAATCCACTTAATAAAACTGTTAAAACGCTTTACTTTCCATTTCGGTCAATATTTTTTTTTAACTCTGAGACCGTATTAACCGTATTTCCTGCCTCCAGCAGGAAATACGGTTAATTTTAAGCATCACGCTAAGACATGAGGATGCCTTTATAAAGTGAGAATCCCTGAAGGCGATACCTTTATTATTTATTTTGAGGGAGTATTTGTTCTGCCCTGTTGAAGTGTGACAACGGAGGGCGGAGTTGAAAACAGCCAAAGATGGTGTTGCGTTGGTCGCTTACGGCACTCTGAACGACTGGACGCCACTTTGAGGGGAGAGGGGGGGTAAGAGGGGGGGGAGAAGATGGAGGAGGAGAAGGTGCTTTCAACATGACGGAGTGTGACATTGGTGGAGAGTTTGAAAATGGCCTGAAGCAGTGTGGCATCAAGTGCAAGTGGCAGTATAGTAAAAGCTACAGTCCCACGAAAGCTTTAATACGAAAAAAAACGCAATAAAACGGAATAGACAATTAACCATAGTTTAATGAAAAATTCTAACGAAAGTAATTGAACAATTTTTTGGGGGAAACATGTAAAATTAATAAAATAAAACATTTGTGAGTATAAAAACAGTCTGGTTCAGTGTTTTCGTATGTGTTTCCCTGAAACGATTTGAATTTATTATTAGCAAAGTTTATGTTGATATATAAGTATGAATAGATTAATTAGGTACATTCCATTTCGCTACTTGTCATTTCCGGTCAAAATGTAAAAGTTAAATGTCAATATTAAAAATGAATAAAATTGTTACAAATAGAGACGTAGAGTAGTAGGAATATATAAAACGCATGAGAGTTGAATTAGTATTATTTTGACTGGATGGATGAATATGTGAAAATCGAAGAATTAAGTGTCATTTGCGATATATCCAGTGACATAAGATGCCTTAAGTTTCAGAGCTCAATACTAAATCGAATTCATTTTATAAAAGATGATGTTTTCTGCTCTGCGCTCACTCAATCGATAATGGGAGGAAAAACAAAACTCCACCAAAGTGGATTTTTCTGTTAAAACTAGTCATCTCGGCGTGGAAAGTAAGTTTGGAGTCGCAGCAAACTCTGAGGAATTGAACTATTCAGCAAATTAAAAAAAATAGCCATGCCCTGATTCCGCTAATATTTCCTATACGCAAGGAAAAAATAATGAATACATTTTTACGGCACCAGGGAATTTTACGTTTGATACATTGGAATGTACGTCACAGAATCAACCGTTAACATAGCGCAAGAACCTAGAGATGCTAATGAAAATGAAAATTTCAAGCAAAAATTGAATACGAACCCCAGAAAAGCAAACCGTTACTGTAGGGGATAAGAATCCGTGAGATAATGCGAGCAAAAACCCCAATGTAATTTGCTATCTAACAATTTCACATTCAAAGTATTACAATAGTTGTTAGAAGCCAGTATGCCAATATTTAAAAAGCTATCTCTCTCGTCTTTTAATTGTCTACTATTCTCCATTTTTTGTTCCATAAGAATTAAAAGGAAATTTATTATTTTTCATGATTTATCACCATATTTAACTATCTGCTTAAATGTGTCTATCCTGATTGACCCTTTTGCTCAGACCTTCAATCTGTGGAACTAATTTGATGGAATAATATCGCAAATACCTTGTATGTAGGCGGACTTCTTCCTCTGCGTAGCGGTGGTTTGCACGGTACTATGCAATAATTATAATACCGCAGATATGCAAAGGTTTTTAAGGAAAATTTCGAATGTACTTTCCTACTCTGTTTTTTTGGACATGCTAATTAGATTTATGATTGTCAAACAATCTAAATGAAATCACCCGAAGCAAAGGATCCCATGAGATTTATTTCAGTGTAATAGTTGAGATTCACAATATGCAATACTACGTTATAAACTCAATAAAATGCATTCATATATAATTATTTTGCTAGTGATATGTTTATTATGAAGGAGGGTTCTAGTTGATTTTCGTGAAGCTATTATTTTGCTAATTATCCTTCGTGCTCACCATGTGTTCAATTTCTTGTAAGACGCTCCATATGCTCTCTCTTTGGTGTCAATTAGTCCTGGAAAAGCATAAAAATTCGAGTCCTTCGATTGAATTAGTTTCACTCAAGGAAAGAGGCTCGAACGTGACAAATTCGGATTTCATTTTGCTCCCCGGTTTATTCCTGTTTTCAAACTTTTGGAAGCCTTGGCGACGAGACTGAGGGAGTGAGTTGAAACACCAAACTATCCCCGCTCCTTTCTTAATTGGGTAGAAGAGCTTTCGTAAGTGGAGGGAGGGAAGGCCAGGGGGATAGAGTCTTATTATGAAGTTGAGTGGAGGTCAGAGACTTTTGGAAGGATCGGCCATTAGTAGCCGCCAATAGGACGGGCGCCTTGACTAAAGCCACTACCACTGACGAGGATGCGCGCCGTTTAAGCCGCCCACTGAAGGAGTGATTAAAGGGAAGACCGCACGCTGAATCGAGCTGGGAGAGTGAGTCACAAAACGCGCCCACTGCGAGTACCGTCGGGGGAGCATGTTTTCTTTGGTTAATTTTCGTGTGCATAGAAATGCACACACCGTGATATCTTTTTACTCTAGGCTTTCTGCCGTTTGAGGTAGGTCACAGACGTTCCCTTAAAACTACGGAGCTGCATACTGGATTCCGATATAAATTCTTAAAGGCGTGAACTTATGAATAACCTTTACTGTTTCAATCTTCTTTCAGCGCCTTACTCTTCTTTCATCGTCCAATATTCCCTATTTCATTACTCGTTTGCAAGCTGTACCTCACATATTTCAATCAATAGGTTTTGAATGAATCAATTTCCGAAAACGGCCAAATTTTAAATTGAGTAGCTTCAGGCGTGATGTGGTGGAAGTCGAAAATTATGAATAAGTGATCGAAAAATTTTTATTTTACGGCCGGACGTGGGTACTTAATGATGATGTACTACATCGAAACCCAGTCGTAAAATGAAAAAAAATTATCAAGTGGAAAAGTGCTACCATCAGTAATTCATTATGGCCAAATTTTACATTGATAGAATATAAGTATTAATTTGATGGGAAAATACGAGGGCGAGCAGGGGTAGTTCGTGATCATTCGGCAACGGACCAATAAGTTGAACTGGCAGAACCTATTTACTGCATCTTCGGTGCGAACCACACACCACCAGTTACCGTCGTCTACTCAGACAGTAGCGGATGTATAAAACCTCTAAGGGGGGTATTTTTATATTTGAGCAAAAATAAATTTCTAGCATTTTTACTTTTAAAAATCCCCTAATGTTAAGATCTCAGCACACCCTGCAGTAGATAAGTTAATGTTCCCGGTATAGTAGGATTTCAAAATTAAATTTGGGCATGGAAGCATTATTTATTTTGAATGTTATTGAGGTTAAAATTTATCCATGGAAAGGCGGGGCATAGCCCACCCTTGGATATGCCCCTGTTTAAGTAACTTTTATCGTAGTTTTCAAAACCTCCGGTACTTGTCAAATATCTCCTCCATCTCTTATAAATTCCTTTGAAAACAACCCCGACGTTTGCAATCATGTTTCAATTTTTTTCAAGTTAATTATCTCGTGCCTTCTCAATATCCACATCTCAAAAGCCAATTCAATCTGCGCTCGTCATCCTTCCTCTTGAGACCGCACTGCACAACGTTTCTCGTGGAAATATTCACTAATCCTCTCTCTTAGTTAAGTGTTCTATTCTCTATCAGTTCTCTTCTCTTTGTAAACTATTATTTTTCTATTGCAATTATTTTCCTGCATCCCTTTCCATCTTATCCATTTTCTTTCAAAATACTGCTCCGAAATCATGTGAGAAAGTAATAAATATGTGTTCGTAGAAAATTGTCGATATGGAAGAAAAACTACGACGGTAACTTAGGAAGATAGTCAAAATAGGTTAAGTAAGCACCTTTAACGGTGACTCGTTTTATTCTCTTGCGAGTCATGCGTCGGGGCCACCAGGGTGATTTTTTCCAATTCAATTATCGAGCTTCGGTCATTTTCCCTATAATGAGCGTGGTCGCATTGACTATACGGACACTGGGCCAGCACACAGTCAGAGAACAAAGCTATCACCGATTTGCGCATAATCTCCTGTGATTACAGAGGAAATAAGTGGACAAATGCTACTTTTTGAGAGCAATAAGCATCAACAAAGTGATTAACCAGTTGACGGGTAACAGTGAAATTTTTTCCGACACTTATTCACTTGATGATGCCATAGAGCTGTAATGCAGGGAAATGCGGGATAATATGATTATTTTGCCCTTTCAATCAATATTGAGCCAATTATAAATACCATATTGGTTCTTGTGAAACGCATCGAAGTTTGGAAATTTGTATTAATTTAAATGAAACCTATTGTTTTCTAAAGCCTATATTCTTCATCTAATTGTGTAGCACAATCCCATTTAAGTCCTCTAAGGTACGTTGCAATCAGCGTAGCTTAAAGGCTTTTTTTGTGCCAGGTCTATTAAATGAAACTTCGAAATATTTTTTAATGCAGCCTTTCACTCATCCCCTCTGGCCTCGCAGTTAACTTCAGGCACAATAAAATTTGCGCATCTTTGGATTCGCTCTGCGTGTACTGCGACCGTGAGGGAATTACGTAGTGCGACCATATATTCGGAAGTTGAATTTTCTACCCGGCACCCTACTACCGGTAAGCATTGTATGAAATAGCTTAGGAAAATTTTTCGACGGAATAGAAATTATAACAAAATTTGGATATTTTTTAAAACATGAGTAGTGCTTTTTAATAATAAAACTATTCTTCCTGTCACTGACAAACGAAAGTAATAATAGTAAAAAAAACGTCGAGGATTACGACCATAAATTTAATTATTAAGCGTCTAAAATCCTACCACCCATTTTCGGATTACGTATTTTTAAATGATAAAATATTGGCGAAAATTTATTTCATTATTTCATTCGTCTAAATACTCTCCTGTGGGCAGTTTAGGGAATATTTTTGCGTTACCCTCCATTTAAAATATAGCCTTTAATTCACATGAATTTCAATTAATATATCTAATGAAATATTTAACACAGCCAAATTTTCCGCGTTAAATATAAACGAGTGATGGAGTGACAAGTCACATGTGAAAAAAAATTCGTGTGACAGTTTATAGCTGTTAGGGACAAAATATTTTTTCGCACTGCCTCATTCTGTCGGATCGGAGGAAATTTCAAGAGTTCTTGTGATTTCTGCGAGATACGCTAATACTTCGCCCCTGAATTGTTTATTCTGGTACACTTTCGGTTCATTTACGTCCACATGCAACTTTATTGTTATAGGTGCACGAGAGGCATTCACTCCTGGATGTGAAAAGAAGCATATGCCATCTTTTTACGGCAGCGGCGGAAAATGAAATGTCATTATTTTACTTCGCGTGCATAGCGGGCGAGAGAGGTGTATTATTTTCGCTCCCATTTTATTTTTTCATTTATGTACGTTAGGCCCAGTCAAAATGAAAATAGACCCACGAGACAATGGGTGCGGATTGTGCGACTCAGGACGTGCTTCATCCGCGCCACTCGGGAGAGCACTCTGTTCTCTTTGACACTTCCCACTCCAGCCGCGAGATTTTTTTGCACCTCTTTCACACACACTCGACGTTCGGTGAAAAGCCTACTCGGATTGCTCAACTTGGAAGTTTTTGGAAAAAGTTATCATTAACGGGAGGAAATGCTCGATTTTGCGAAGCGAACTAGAGCCGAAAAGAAAGTGAAAATAGCGTGGGATTCCCCCCCCCCCCCGGGGGAATACTTCAGAATTATCCAGGCAGTTTCGCATTTACCATAAACTTGGCCAAAAGTTCAGCGTTAATATGAAACGGGCCGGGAAGAGGACACATATGTCGAGGCCTGACTTGAGGGAGTTAGGAGTCGTGAGGTCTACGGAATTTAACCTCTGCTCAGAATTATACGATCATGGTTCGACGTGTTCATTTAGCACGTGAACACCTGTTTGTAATTTCGCAGTCACATCGGTTTTTACAAGTATTTTAAATATCAGTATACCCACTTCATTTGTACCAAGTTAACGTTCTTCATGTCTAAATGATCCTTTTGGCATTGAAAGAATCTCTAGTGTCAGTTATTTTTTTGGCAGGCTACCGTTTAAGGTAGGTTTTGGTTTGACACAGACTGAATATTCTTAGCCTAGCCTAATCATAAACACTACTACATGTCATATTAAATCAAACCCTTCATAAATTCACATACATTCTACCACCCTTCATTCCGTCTAACAAGCCTATCCTTTACAATTGGCTACCCTCTATTATAGGATTCCGTTGCCATTGAACATGTTGTGCACCCACATTTACTGCCTTCTTTGGATTTCTCCCTACAATTGTCTCTTCTTCCTCTTGGAAATGTCTCCCACTAATTCACTTGTTTTCCTTTCCGTCCATTTTGCTTTTTCCACACCCACATTTCCAAAGTTTCTAATCTGCCCCTATCATCTTGCGCCAATGACCAAGTTTCCGAGCTGTACAAAACCACGCTCTATAGCGAAGTATTTTTAACCTCGTTACTTAATGTCACTGTCATCTCTCCTTCTTATGAAAATCTATTAGCCTAACACAATTCTACTGGTTTTTCCCCTAATACTGTGGCCAAATTGAACCAAAATATTCCAATAAACGTGAAATGTGAACCTACTCTAATATTTGCCCTCCCATTGTAAGGTTTCTTCTTCTCGAAAAATTCATAACCTTTGTTTTGTTTGTTGTATCGATTAACATTACATACTTATTGCACTGCTTTTTTAATGCGCCCAGCAATGAGTATAACTTAGGAATGAGCAGATCTTAGGAAAGAGGCGGGGAACCCAAATTTTATAGGCAGAAATGATCACAAATTTAAGATAAAATGCCGGGCACAGAGGACAAATAAAAAAAAATTTTCTTTTCTAAATAGAACAATTGTTGAGTGGAACACCTTACCTGCAAAAATATTCGAGCCCTTTCCTAACAGAGTGTATACTTTTAAGAATAGATGTAAGGTATATATGTAAAAATTTGATTTATGTGTGGTGTATGGTATTATATGTTATAGCTTAATTTTTTTTTATGTATCTTTTTTTTCTTGCTGATTAATGGTTGTAAATGGGATGAGGATTCACTTGTTTTGTTAAAGAGATTTGTGTTTGTCTGGTTTTATGTATTATCTTTTGCAATTATTTGGGAATTGTGTGCCACCTGACAATGTCTTTTAGCACATGTGTATTTATAATAATAATAATAATAATAATAATAATAATAATAACTCCTTGGCTGACAGGCTAACTGAAGCTTGATTATTCGCAAATTTTATCGATTTTATGAATAACCCACTGATTTTCATTTCTATCTCCAGTTCTAAAGGCCACTTTTGCCATTCCCTCCATAAACATGTCGAAAGTCTCGCATGATAATGGATACCGCTATTTTACCACTCTTTCCAGCACTCTGAGACAGACATATAGAAATCTGAGACATGTAAATGTTACGGATATGTCGCATGACCCTCCAGTCCACTCCTAGTGTCAGTTATTTGATTTATTTGATTCGAATGTGTTTTCAGACAAATTGAAGTCGTATATCGTGATTTGGTGCTTATAAATTTTTCTGGAAAAATATTGCAATTTTTTATGAAGTGACCTAATTCTATTTCATTCGTCGCGTAGATATTGGCATACCCCATCGATCAACGGTAACGTGATTCTAATGTATTCGAGTGCTTATTAATTTTTCGATGAATGTTGTACTATTGCCTTGTAAAATGCGACTTACGTGTACGAATCATTATAGCCGTAATTATCTTATGATTCGCTACAAAGAGAGTATCAAATATAGCTTTTTCCAAGTGCTCACCGGTTGTAGTTTCTCTCATACCCGAATTCGTGAGGTATACAAAAAACTGAAATAAAGATATTGTAGATTACTTCACCAAAATTTACTTGTTTTACATGGTAGTACACGACTATTCGTCAAATCTTCCTGACTTGCATTTGTCAAATCTCCCTGCGATCGATTGTAAGATGCCAAAGCTGCTTTTAACACCTGAAGACTGGGGTACAGGGAAAATCAGAGTTCCACACATTCGTACGCTATATTTCACATTAAACTATTTGCATTGGCTTTCTTTTTGTTTAGTGAGAACTGTTTTCATTGGGCTTGCCTACGTCAGGTTGTGTGGAATATATCTTACATCAGGGAAAACATACATAGGTCACCGTGGTTTCAGTCTGTAGAGAGATGCAAGGCAATATGGAGGCATTTTCGGTGGAAAAGAGAAACGCAATTAATTAAGCGTGGTAATTAATTTTGCTTGGCCTGTTATAGAAATATCATTTCTGATAGCTTGACTATTTACTTCCCATTTGCTAAAATGAATATTCACTTTAAGTCTGAAGCGGAATCCGGTCATTGTCGGAACGTGCAAAAAATGTGAGGTATCTCGTTAGAATTATAGAAAAAAATGCAGACGTGTAAAGTGGTAGTGATGATGCTATTCAAGTTCATTAGGAGTCTTAGAAAGGAAGCGATTCTCTCCGAAAAGAAGAATTTCGAATTATGGAAGCCCAATTTTAACTCTTAAAATTCCCGATCGCCCCAAATATCCCTTAATGGGTGGTAATTTTGACTCCTCCGTGGCAATTTACATGGAAATGTGGCCTCTAGCTAATCAGTCGTCCTTCCCCTGCCGTTGACATATCGTAAGCAGGGAATGTGCAGAATATGTTCCACTTACCCGTGCGAGAGCAAATTCGCTTCTTTCACCGCGCTCGTGTCAAGGTTACGAGAGATCCAAATTCCTTGCGGAGCCAGGAAATAAAGAATGGTTACGGGGGGCAGAGAGAGGGAGAGAGAGAGGCGAGAGAAGCCAAGGTTCAAGAGTAATCGCGCCCTTGATTTTATCCAAACAAAATCCTTGAATTGTGTTGCACTTTCCGTCGTTATAGATCGTCTAGCGCATTCGCTCCACAACTGGCCCCAAGCGATCTCCCACATCTTAAGCTAAATCAAACTCAATTTAGGTGCTTAGAATTCGTGTAGTCTAATGTCAGATTTAGCGATTTCTCTTGTGGTTAAATTAGTGCAAAGAAGTCATGGGGCAAGGCAAGAAATTTAATGAGGGAGAAAAGTATTTATGTGTTTTACTTGATACAACAACGCAATTGGAGATACGAGATCGATTAATAAATGGAGATTTAGGATAGTAAATGTTGGGCAAATTTAAGCTTAAATGAGGGCAAAAAGGTATAAGCTCTTGTTGAGAAGCGAGAAAGCTGGGGAAAAGCTCCTCCAAAATATTTGGACATACCCAATTAGAGATAGATTACGAAATTGGGAGTGGGAAGCAGTACTATAATGCATGAAGTTGACAAATATCACTTTTAATATCAGAAAAACGTGTAAAAAAGCAAAACCATCTCTCTGAAAATAAAGAAGAGAGCCGTAGAAAAATATTTTCAGCATAACGTGGTCTTTAAGAGGGAATGTTTGGCACGTTAGAAATATAAATGGTAGAATATTAGATTTGTCATTTTACATGAAAGTAAAAAAGAAAATTTTAAATCTAAAAGTTGAGGAATGAGGTATAGTAATAAAAAATTGAAGTAATAAATAATTGAAAAAATGAGACAAAATCATTGGTGAAAACATATACCATACTTAATAAGAAAAAAATGATTATTAAGTGTTGCTAAATTGCTGCAAAAATAAATACCATTGGATTTTCAGTTTAGTCTATCAGTCAAGGTCGGCTGTTCATGAACTCAAGGAATGAACATCTCTATGCTTATAAAACGCGACTTACATAAAATAGCATGCGCTGCAGTTGACATTAATTTAATTTCACATTTCAGCCTTCTACCTTTAATCTCCCTTCATTCTATCCAATACGCCTAAACCTTTCCTCCCTCTTCCTCGCATTCCCAGCATTCTCCCCTCTATGACAGTCGTCACATCAACATTCCAACGCCATTCAGTATGCTCTGCATTCACTTTTCCTGTCTTCCTTGAATTCCACCCGGCAACCTTCTCCCTTCAATGCCAAGCACATTTTAGTTTTTCTTTTTGCCCATTTTATTTTTTTATTCTTCATTACATCCCAAATGCCTACAATCTACGCATATAATGACTAGCAATAAATTTATCTTACCAAAATTGCTAGTAGGAAAAATGCTGTAGGACAGTGTAGAATTAAGAACAAAAACAACCTACTTAAGATATGAGCTACTGTTACATCCTGGCCGAGGACAGAGGTGGATATTTCCACGACCCTGAGGTATTGACGATAGTGAAAATTACATCGAAAATACTGCATACTTTATTTTTGACTTTTATTTTATATTAGTTTACTGAATAGATAAAATTTATATTGTGCTAGCCTAGAATGTATTCCTATTATTTGAAGCATGCCACGTTGCAAATATTAAAGAAACTTAAAATTATTATTGGTGTCTTTAATTCTGCCATAATCCATCTTGGCTAATTGTTTCCGCAAAATATGCATGCATGGAGGATAGTAAATATATGTAAAAGTTACTATTCTGTCACTCCTTGTTCATATTATATTTCTCTTAAGTGAATATTCATCCTATGTTTTTCGTTATCTTTAAAACTATTATCTGTAGTACTTACTTATAATTAATAGTGGATCCAATATCCGAATTTCACTCTCACACCCGATTCACTGCTTTCATACAGTTTCTTTAAGTTGGTCCCCGAGAATGACTTCGGTAAGAAAATGAAAAAAAATCAGGTTAATATTTCGCAAATACTGCAATGCCTGTGATAAAGTATATGATCTCAACTCGGTGACCGATTTTAATGTTTCATCACTGTCTGTAAATTCCTCGATACTAAGTATAGATAAGATACTAAGATACTAAGTATTAAACAAGCATTTACCTTCCCATTAGATAAAACACAACTGTTGTTATGAGCCTGAATATTTATTTGATGGTTGGAAGCGTATAGCATACCTTCTACTAGACCAATCTGTGCGTGAAATTACGAATTAAAGTTAGGGATCCAATTCCTTCCCTTGGACCGCCTCTGGCTTTCCAGGTGTGTGTAAAAAAGAGGAGATCTCAGAGCCTGGTTCCGGCAAATTAGTTCTGCGGAAACCACTCAGGCCTACCGGCGCATGGTAGTACACTTTACCTACCCGATACTATTTTCTGTAAAAGAATACTAACTATTTGGTCGATTTCTTGATTTTTTGAGATTTAGTTGAAGTAATTTTACGGTTAGAATAATAATTGTGGGGGAAATAAAAATAAAACTTGGTTACTTGAGAAGTGAGAATAAATATTAAGGTGTATATTCTGTTTTTAATACTTTTCTTGCAGTTTTTTTTCTAAGAAATTTTATTTAGTTACGAGTAAAATTGTACTTGTCAAGTTTAACAAGGATGTGGCGGTGCATATGAAGACATCCGATGTCTTTACTACATTCGTATTATATTTATTCTTTATTTTGTATACTTATGTGTATTTATAGCCATTCATGGAAGACCTGCCGTTAAAGAAAACTTGTTTAAATACTCACTTCCAAAACCGTGGAATGAAGGCCATCGATCTCATCTATTCGATGCTAACGTAAAGATGACAAGAAACACCAACGACATTACCTTCATTTAGGCTTTCGTTGAAGATAGTTTATCGTGCCACGGGTGTTACAAATATTAAAGGCGTAATACGTCCCCTATGTAGGATTTCTATCTCGCATTTGATCAATTTTTTGCGACAATATGGTGTTGACTTCTTTGTAGTTGCGTGAGAGAGGGATTGGTAGGTGAAAAGAAGGCGGACTTACGTCCTGTCTATGGACACAGGAGGTCATAGAGTTGGAGATGTTTCTTCCTGAGAGAAGATTATAAAAGGAGTCAAAACGGTTTAAAAGGTGGAGACGGAGAGAAAGGGAGGTAGAGCGGGTTACGGGTGTGCAAATTGGACGCAAAGGAAGTCAAAGGGTTCGGTCCTTTTTAAGGGCGAAGAAATTTCGCGAAACTGGGACTTCGTGAGAAATTGGCTGGGGGGGTTTCCAGCATGCAAGGATATTAAGGATCCCGGCTGGAACTCCTAGGCATTAACGGAAGAGATGAGCTCGCAAGTCGGCGGGCATAAAGAAGGATCCAAAACTTCGCAGCGGGGAGAGAGGGGTCATATTTCGCGTGATATAGAAAGGTCGCGGTGATGAAAGGGTGATGGATGGGCTTCTAATCCTACGTCTTCTAAAAGAATCTTCCTTTCGGAAATAATTTTCGAGTTGAAATGCAGATTTTAAATTAGGTTTGACAAAAGATGGGAATCATAAAGGTGATCGATTTATTGTAACTTATTTTGTATTACGTTCAAGGTTGTCATGAGATTGCCGTTTGACTTCATTCTTCAGGATTAAATTGTAATATTTTGAAATTAGAGGCTAAGTATGGTCGGCACTTGTTGACATCTTATTGAAAGAATCTTTAGGAATTCAGGTCAATTATAATTGTGGTAAAAAGTTGATTGAAACTTTTCATTTGAGTTACTTCTATTAAAAAGTTCTATTGATTCAACTAATAATTTTTTCTTAAAAGTATAGATAGAATAGTTACGGCGTTAAACGCATTAAATGGCATTAAGTTTTTGCACGTTGTAGTCTTTTTAAAGGAAACCATTACTAATTATAATTTTTTTACGTCAAAAAGTGAAATTAAGAAATAAGCACAGGATTCCTGTGTTTATCATTTTTTTACAGCTGTACCTATATCAAATAGCCAGTCATAGGTCATTAGAGAAAACGTGTCCTCTTGGTTGTCTTTGTTACTGGTACCAAAAGGTATCTAGATAGGTTCTTTAAAATATTACTATGATCCCTTGGCCTTCCTGCTGTCGGTCAGTAATTGTATAAAGTATCTTGACCGGAAATCAGAATTTGGTAGCAGGTGAAATTAGTTCATAACAAAAACAAAAAATAGAAGCTATGACGTACTCATATTCTAATAAGGGTTACACCGGATTTCATTGAATTTGATGCACTTTTAGCAGTTCAGGTTGGTAGTCAAGTTCTTAATTCTCAAAAACTAAACATCTTTTGCGATGACCATCTAATCTAAGTACAAGGCCTCATTAATGTGGGGACCGTGATGGTGCGGGTATTTCCTTTGATGATTTCTTGTTTCGCATCTTATTAAAAGTCCCTTTCTAACACTTTCGGTCTTATTCCGTGTGTTCTTTTCAGCTTTTGTTATAAATCTGCAAGTATTTTGTGCAATGAACACTGCGATGTCTTGCCGACCTTTCTCCCACTGCTTGACATCTGCCATGGTGTGCCGCCAGAATTCATCAAGTTTTCAATCTGTTCATTTCGTTCATCAATATATCATGGAAATAAAATTCATTTGCTTTCTGTTGCCTCTCTAACTTAGAGCGTTTCACTTAGCTTAGGCACCATCAATGGATACTCCACTACCATAGCTCCAGATAGTCCGGCCTCGTCCGTCGTGGGGTCCAGTATAAACGTACTCCATTCATCCGCGCCCCCTTGCTTCTTCGCCAGTAAATTAGACGCTCAAACTACCACCGCTGCTTTCCGCGTCTTATCTTCTGAGTCAGCCTGGAGCTAAGGGACGACTCATCCTTTCACAGCGCGGCTTTCTCGCCACCCATCTCGAGTTCTAAGGCACGGTGACTTGATAGGGGCCTCGCCCTTTCCTCTCCCGAAATTCCTAGCAATCTGCAGGCATGGAGTAGTCCCAAGCAGATATAGTTTTAGAGGTCATGTGAGAACAAAATTCCCTCTATTCCGTAACATCACGGGAAGGTTATATGGAATGGCCATTGCTCACTCTCATCAGTATTCAGCTGGAATCATTTCATCATATCGTGATTCCCCTTCATTTGATTAGCCTCTATAAAATAATGGGACATCTTTGTTCTTCTAAATGATTTGCGATCATATTTTACGAGCAATCTTCAGGAGGAATGCATAATAGTATATGGATTTATATAGTATTATACCGGGATAATAATTAAAAAAAATGCCCTATTTCAATACCTTTGTGCCTTTGTCTTAATGCTCGTAAATGGACGCAAAAACATACGTGAATGAAGATATCATTGCTGTCGCTTTTTAAATCAACAGGGTGGCGGAAACTGGTCTTCTCTGATCTTGAGCAGTTTTCTGAAATCGAGTTATTCCGAAGAAAATGAATATTGATTAAGCAAAGCGAAGATATGAAAGCCATGGCCGCCCGCGACTGATGAAAATACTGGAAGGTGAACCGTATCACCCCATGTTACATCATGCATCTCAGTTTAATTTACGGGTGCCTGGAGGGTTGATCACGACCATAAGCTCATGCCTTTTCACTTATTTTTCGAGCAGCCCGGTGTACCAGTTGGTCAAATTTAAAAACTTAATTGTATTTTTTGACGGGAAAATAATAATCCAGCGTACGCTCACATTTGCACTTTTTTATTTTATTCCTGATAAAACCTTTCTGCCTTCATGAAATCTGAAATACTAGCTCATTCCCACTCCAATCTTTGCTTGCACAACTGTCTTCAGCATAACCTCGATTTTCAGTATCCCCACAGATATCCTTCTATCTCCTCTGTTTAAACGTGCAAAGCTTCCCTTCCATGTTTGCCTATGAGAGACAACATAATATCCCAGAGTGTGAAGAGATGAACGCCGAAGGCCATTAGGTTTCCGAACGCAACAAAGTTGTTTTTTCAGCAAGATGTGAGCGGGAAGTTAAATATTATCTCCCCGGTGAATGAATGGGACATCATAAAAGCTTTTATAGGGATTTTCTGAAATCTCAGTAATAACAAAGCTGCTAGTTTTTTTTATTGAGAGAATTCATCTAATGGTACTAGTCTATTGGTGCGAATAAAATTTTTTTTTATTAAAAAAGGGTTTTTTCAACCTTTTATTCTGTATCTCCGTAGACTAATACCGTTTTTTTTTACAACATTCACATCTTGAGAGAAGTAAAAATGAACAGTTGAGGAATTGAACCAGACTGTTGCCAACAGTATCTCTTGAAACACAAGAAAGAATGAAATCTTCATATTCTATCTGCGTGATCAATAATTATTATTGATTCTTGGCAATCATAATGATTCTGTTTCTTGGGAGTTGGACCTAGCGTACTTGTTTTAATAGGAGAGTAACTTTGTATATGAGTCAAATAACTGTAGGCCTTTACATGGGAATCATTTTCGGAGTCGGCACTCACTAATATAAAGGCCAAAGGTAAATCAACATAAGATTTACTTGCAATAAAGGGAAGAAAGCCATTGAAAATTAATTATTGAAATACAATTCTGACCTAATACAATATAATGAAATATTTAACTCTGATAAATCAAATTTAAAATCATGGCTGAAGATTTATTAGAGCCATAAAATTTCATCTCAACTCCTTGTCTGTTTCTTGCATTTGTATAAAAGCTAGTGGATTTCGTGTTGAAAATCCACTCCTGAGAAAAAATATATGGGGGCGAATTGTGAATAAATCATAAGGAAAAAAAAACAATTTAGTAATGATTAACTAGTGTTGGAAAATAACCGAATCAGCAATTTGTTATTGAACGAGGCACGCGTTTAAAATCTTATTTGGGCATCCAATAATTAATTCTATGATTTATCAGGAATGCTGGCTTTATTGAAGGAATTAAATAATGGATTTTCTGCAAGCGTTGCTAGTCTTCCTAGATGGTCAAAATAGTCGCTCTGAAATCACATTCCAAAGGATTCAAGGTCCCTGGCGACCTCTTCTCTCGAATTCGTATCCAGTTTACCTTACATTAGAATCCTTTATCACAACACAGAGAGCACATGGCGATGTTTGCGAGATTCACTTTCCGGAGCGTTTTTTACAGCTTGACAGCATATCCCTGAAGATTGCCTTGAGAAGAGATATCGTGTTTTTAATTGGCATTTCAGTTCCAGATTCTAAGTGCCAATGTTTCAGCGTCAGCTTCAGTGAAAAATGTCTGCTAAGTATGCAAATATTTTGTTTAAAGAAATCAGCAACCTCAAGGGCACGTTTCCCTTACACTGCCAAAAACAACTTGATTTCTATCTTCCAACATAAACAAACGTTCAAAAACATTACTTTCCGCCAACCCCTATTGATCTGAACAAAAATAAATATAAAATTACTAAAATAAATTCTTATGATTAGAACCTTTAACTCACGAAGGCCTTTCGACTTTGCTGTGTTCTTGAACGTGGAAGCCGCAGATAATTTTCTCATGGAATCAAGTTGCTAGCCTCTGTCTTGACAAGATATAAAGGCATTTTCCTGCTTGCAAAACAACTTTGTACCAATTGAAAATACATCGTGGGCATTCCCGGAACGCTATTTTATTATTGAAAACATGGTGACGTCCACTAAGCATGCATGGTGACCTTCAAGCACGTAAGGGGATGAACTCGTTTTAATTAGATACCCCGCATTCGTCAATCCGTTAGTAAAACCACCAAGATTAAGATATAAAATTGTTTTTGATGATCAAGTTGACATTTTAGTCAATATTTAATGGAAGTGCTTTAGTGCTTAGTTGAGGTGTTTGCAATGTCATTTTGTAATAAGTAAGTGTTGAGAGTCTTCGTAGTGAAACCATCGGCAACAAAATAATCGCAACTAAAAATAAATATGGCGACCCGTGAGAGAGCACGTATGCTTTCTTTTTTAGGTTTGGAACTTGGGTCATAGGTTATCGATTCCCTGTTGATCCCTTGTTACTTGGTTTTTAACCCGAGCTATGTGCTGGTGCGTGCTCTGGAGTTATTCCGCCAAGTGAAGGCTGCAAGCCTACAAATTAATGTTTTATCCAAGTGTTCCTATATTTAGCGATTTATACGCTGGTGGACTGCTTACTGCCAGCCATTTTATGTTACGATGTCGAGTATGTTGCATCATGTAACACGATTAAAGTTTTAATGGTTTTGGCCTCACAGTTAATGTAAAGCTATGTAGGATAGCTGTAGGTATATGAGCATGCCAAGGAAACATGTCAATAACCATAAATAAAAAGGGGCTTGATGAAATGTTGTGAACCTTAATTTTTTTTTAGACTTTTGGCTTGTTAAAGAAAACACAACATAAATAAAACAAAGGCGAATGAATTTGTAATAATATTAAATAGAAATGAATGGAAATTATCATGTGTGGGCAATATGAGTAGCTTTTAAAAAATGCCAATAGACCTCTAAACAGGCGTATAAAATAACTTTTACTGGATGTAACGTATATTTACTATCAATAGTAATATTTTAAATTTGTCACATAAAATTACGACAACTTTAAGAGCATATTGATGGTTAATATTTTATGCGGAGGTATTTTATTATGAGCAAACACAAATAATAACATTAAAATATTGAAGCAAAAAACTTCTTTGAAAAGTAGGTAGGCCTAGCCTAATTCTTCAGCGTTGAATAGATTTTTGGAGAGTAAGAGCTCGTATATGATCATATCTACAACCTGTGTCTTTGAATTTCAATGAATGGATGAAATGGACGCTGAAAATACTTTGGATTTCATTCGTTAAAAAATCATTGAATCGACTTGACACAATGGTAAATAAATGTCACTTATCGTTGCCATAACACAATATAGGACTTAGGGTACATAATATAGGTTCAGACAAGATATTTGCTTTGGAATTATTGCAACCAGTTTCCCGTTATGTAGAAATTGTTTTCACATTTTTACTTTCTAAACCAGTGTTCATTTTCAGAAAACTTTCCATTTGATCTTGGCCAACTACTCTAGTTTCATTGTGGATTGAATGAGAAATTCAATTTTTTTTTTTAAAGTTGAAAAAATTACCAGTGAATTTTAATGCTCAGCCCAAAGAGGCATTTACGCATGCCAGTCAAACACATGTATTGCAATGCCTCGAAAGAACTATTCAACAATCTTTCCTGTTTCCATCCTAAAGCATTTAAATCATGTTCCAATATAATTATGTACTACTATTTTATATATATATAGAACGATTAAAATAAATAGAAAACCGAATATGGTTACAATCAGGTTTACTCTATTATGTAGATATTTTATAAGATATTATTATTAGATTTCTGGAATGAATTGAATTTATTTAGTAAATGAAGAACAAAAAAAAACAGTTTCGACCACCGTCCAAATGGGAGTTGTTTTTTTTCTTAACTTCACCGTACTCCCAAGGCGGGATCCTTGGGAGGGGGTGGAAGCGAAAGGAAGGCGGGGATTGGTGTATAGGCGGGGATGAGGAGGATTAGTCGGGGAGAGGATCGGCGTGGGACGTGGATGGAGTAAGGGAGGAGGGGTGAGGTGGCCTGAGGATGCCGGTTCTAACTCCCTTCTCTCGGCGATTCGTCCCCTCTTATCCGGCGGCGACGCCGCAAGACCCTTTTCCCCATGCTACCAACTGCCACCTCCCGTGCGCCACAAAACCGTTCCCCCCACCCCCCGTGGATGGTCTCCCCATTCTCATTCTCTTCCTTCTCTATCTCCCACACCCCATCCTCTCTTTCCTCCGAGACTCTCTTCTTCCATTCTCTCGGTTAAGATGGCAGTACCCCACTCCCCCGCTCCCCATTCCTCACCCGCGTCGTCCCGGCGTTGCCAAGTGTGGTTTTAGGGAATTTGGGTCCTGGATCATTGCGCGTTCGACACTCCCCGCGGGAGGGAGATGATGGTGATGATGATTGCTTATCCGCTCGCATGGGGTCCCCTTTTCCCCATCCCTCCCCCGTGAACATTTTCGTCGGCTCCTTTCCCGATGTCAACCGAGAATCGACTGTTGGGGCGGGCGCGAATCGGCGCGGATATGCTCCCTGGGCAATCTACTTAGCCCTACTTTGTGGACGAGAAAGAACCACAGTTATCAACCCTAAGTTTGAATGGCGAGGGTAGAGCTCGCCTAGTACTCGTACGTACGTGCGAAATTCATACATCAGGGTAGTGGGGCCAGCTTCATTCCCTGTGAGAACGAGATACGTGCACCATGCAACATGTGATGCAGTACTGGCGTTAAAAGGTGATAGCGATAATTTGGATGATAGATATTTCATTGCAACTTTACACATCATGCGCAAAAAGCTTTCTAAAATTCAAAACAGTTGAATTTGTTCCACCATGGATGGGCATAAGTATTAGTGTTGAATTATAAAATTAGCCCCAGCGTTTGGCTAAAGGAAATGTTTGAAAAATCATGCAACATAGGTTTTCTGGAATATGGTTCTTTATGGTGAAGCAATTCTGAGTCTAAGCAAGTTGCGGAAAGATAGGATTAAAATTTTGGAAACACACAATAAAGGACATTTTATTGTTTCTGATGAGTGAATATAAAACAATTCGAGGAGGATTTGGGAGTTCATTGCTACGGCTGCTGGCCAACTTGAATCTAAATCACCAACATTTATTGAATGGTGTCATGCTTTAAGCTTTAATAGTAAGTATAGTGATGGACTAAAAAATAATCGATTAATATCCATCACCGTCCATTATATACTCAAAGGCGCCCTAACTTCAGAATTGCATGGGGCTAGATTTCATCCAGTGAAGTTTCGTCGAGGGCCGCAAACCCTAACGTCTTGGACTTCTAGTTGGATCGGCTTTAAAGGACGCAATCAGGTTTACGAAGGAGATCATCCATTAATTAGCCCGAAAGTTGTTTCTTGGCCGTGAAGTTTGAGTTTGTAGTGCGCAAACCTTAAAAAATACGGCAGAATATTCAAGAGGATGGAATAAGAAGTATTTAGAAGAGTTGGGTAAAATTAATATTAAATATTTGAGAAAGCACCTTGGTTTTTGTACCCGTTATTTTCAAAATTTAAACATTGTCTCATGTGCAAGAGAATACAATTATGAATCACATCTGCTTTTTCGTCAGCGTATATTTTTCTTAGTAAATGATTTTATACCCATCTTACAGGGTAATTGGGTGGAATGGATAGTTTTCTTGAAGCCGGAAAGATAGAGGGAGGAGCTATATTCCTGCAGAAAGGTCAACTTGTCATCGATTCTTTTCCTATTAAGAAGATCCAGTGATACATTTTTTTAATAAATTGCCTATTGCATCCTCTTTCATCAAAACGCTAATTGACGAGTTTATGCAGACTTTATCTTTATTTTCTCTCATGAAAATAAACCTGCGATGAGTATTGATTTCTCACCGCGTTATCAATTTTTGGCCCATAGAAACAATATATGACATAAAGATAATTAAAAGCATCATTTATGGTGCATATTAAAGTGAAGGTAAGCGTATGCAGCCCCGCCAAGATGAAAAAAATCGATGAAAAGTAGATATTTAGGAAGAGGATACGGCAGATATAATACCGAGTAACATGTACACTCCCGAAAAATAGAAAAAATACGCATAGGTACATATATGCCATCAATCAAGAACTACGTCATGTTTTTGAAATTTCAAAGCCAAGAGTGTATTTTTGAAGTGTGTCTTATAGAGTAGATTTTGTGATTTAATTAGCTCAAATGTGTGCCTGTATGTTCGTATTCGAATATAAGCGACTCGCAATGCGAGCGACGAATGTTGATGTTTTGTTTATCCCTGCGGAATAAATTTTAGCACAGTTTGGTGAATCGTCATTCAATTTGGTTGGCATTCAAACTCCGATTTAAATTCAGCAGGAGCAGATGTCTCGGATGGAAGAATGACTCAAAAAATCGCAAGGCTTCGATCGCAAGGTCGAGTGTTGGCCGCCAAATATGGAAGCAACTTCGCCGATTTTGGTAAATTGAACGTTTCATTTAGCCCACGGATATTAAATATGCCATGCAATTTCACATTGTATACACCTTTTTTGCGTTTTTAGATACGTATATGGTTTTACAGGTGTATGTGCTCAGCAATTGTATAAGTACCCTTAATATTGAACTTACGGAGTTCCGCGTTTTGCATAGGCTACTGACAAAGGCAACACGACTGTCTGTTGTGCATAAATATTTGTATTTTTTTCTCGTTTTTAACGATTTACCGGTAATTTGTACGTGTGGGGTTAAGGATATTTGATCGTGACTGCGCGGATCAATGCGTCACCTTAGTTCATGTATTAATGAAGGGTTAATGACATCGATGTAATACCCATTCATGCGCGTAAATAAATATGAAGTGAGTACACAATTTTAATGCACTTTGGTGTTATTATTAATTATTGAAACGTACCCTAAATTTTATTTTGGACTAGTTTTAAGCTGTTACTTTTTGAAACTATGCGATTTCGGCTGTTTTCCGCCATATATTAATTTAAATCATTTAAAAAAGATGGATTGTTGCTGTTAAGCTAACAATATAAAAATTAATATATATATATATAAATGTATGTATATATATGTTTATATTTATGTGTGTATATATATGTATATATATATATATATATTTGTATGAACTACATCAGTTTTTATTTAGGACCACATGTATTTCCGGAGCATTAATTAAATATCCTTCTAGTGTTAGTTCACTGGCATTAGAGTATACATGAAATCTTGAATTTTCGATGTCAGTCTCTCTTAAATTAACACAGTAAGACCTTTTTGACCGTCGTAGTTTGACAGTGTACTGACGGCTACAATAGCAGGAAACGTCATCAAAATGACATGTACTTGATATCTCAATGCTATACTCTTAAAATTGAACTAACGGACAGTTTGGGGACAGGGGTGAATCTCGCGGAATAATCCTTCAAAAACAGAATTATCGAGCCTCTTTTATTTTTGAGGAACTTCCTTTTTCTGACGGTGGCACTGATTTTAGGTCGATTGAACTAAAGTATTGAATAAAATTTAGTAATAAGCTACCAAAAAAACACTAAACATTGATAATTTCTAAAAGAGAATAAACGCATCTAACTCAGAATGCATTTTAAATAAATGCTATTGGTATTTATATGCTGAATACGTTACGGTGAAGAAAAAACGGTAGTATCGTATGAGGGCAGTAAATGCAAACCGAACACCCGCCAGAGCACATAGTCCGCGCGAAAGATGGCAACACTGTTGTTACGTATCGATACTTCCATCGCTGTGGTAGGAGAACTGCAGGGTGACGAGCCACAGGCGCATGCAGTTGTTGGGTTATGTTCCTGTTGGTGCGCGGACTTGTCTCGCGTGCTCGTACAGCTTTTGAATTTGAGGCAAGCAAATCAGAGCAGAGAGCTGTGGTTCGTTTTCAGGTGGCTAAGGGTGCAGGAATACGCGAAAATTATCGTCGCGTGTGTGCGGTCTATGGTGAACACTGCATGTCCATGACAAGTGAGCACGAGTGGCATAGAGGATTCCGAGGAGGGCGCATATCGACATCGACATAAATACCCCGGGATCCACCGAAAAAGGCGTGTGGCAGGTAGTGCAAGGCCCAGGTGAGAAGGGTAAGTGATAAAGAAGGATATGGGAAAGGAAGGGAAGAGAGACAAATATTTTGTAAAAATCTATCAAATAACGTGCAAACTTGTATGCATGCTGGAGGAAGAATTAATTCCAAATAAGGGTTAATTTACCTGATTAATTAGTTACGTGTTATGCGAAAAAGGGAATGAAAATAAACCACAACCATTTAAGCGATATACCTCCACCGTGAAAAGGTAGGTCATACAAAGTTGAAAAATAATAAGGGGACTTTCTACTGTTACATGGACATGCAACTCATGGTCTCCGCCCCTAAAGTCAAGGGTTGGGCATGTGACACACCGCTGTAGCCAGCAGGCGGCGTGAGGCGTCCCCCTCGCAGAGAGAAACGAGGGATGGAAGAAGAACCTTGAAAACAACATAGAACAAAGAAAGGCAGGTGACATGGTACCGAGCACTGCCGTCATTAAATGGCAGTCCCATGAGGCCATGCGGAAGGGATTTGACAACAGAAATTGAACTGGAACAGACACTGCAAGACCATGCGCACCCAGGACAGGTCCATCGATCCTTTATCCCTGATGTGGCGAATTGATGGCCTTATCAAGGAAAACCGACCAATCGCGGAGGAATAAATTCGTGTTCAGGTTGGCATTAGCCATGGTTTGTGCATACTATTATCAAATATCACACATTTCCACAAAATTTGCGCGTGGAGGGTTCCACATCAACTGACTGAAGGACAAAAGATACACAGAATGGCGTCATGTCTGACTCATCTGCAGCGGCACCACGAGGAAGAGTTTGAGTTTCTGTTCCGTATCGTCAGAGGGGACGAAACGTGGTTCCACCATTTCCAGCCTGAGAGCAAACGGTAAAGCCAACAATGGAAACATCCAGATTCTCCCCGTAAAATAAATCCAAAGCTTGTAATACTTGTCCTGTATAACATCATCAGGTCCTGATGATGTTATACCATAACGAAACCTAGGTCGTAATAAAAGTTTTTTATGTGGAAAGGCGAAGTATTTTAAATTTAATTTCAATATGAAGAATTTCCACCAAGTGATGCCAGAAACTGTTTCATAAATCTAAAGATTTTCAAACCAGTTCCGGTGAAGTCATGATGGCCTTCCTCTTTGACTGCAGGGGCCCTCTGCTTGTCGAATGCCGCGAGCGTGGAACCACAATCAATGCGCAGCGCTATGAAGACACTTTGCAGAATCTGCGACGCGCCATAAAGTCCATAATGCTGTCGGACGGAATCATCCTGTTGCATGGTAATGCGATGCCCCCTTACTACCAATCTGACAAAGGCTACGCTTAAGCGATTTGGTTGCGAAATATTTCAACATCCTCCGTACGGCTTTCATCTTTCATCTTGTGATTTTCACATCTTTGGTGACCTAAAGAAAGACATTGGTGGACGCCGGTTTCATTCGGATGGGGAAGTTCAAGATTGGGTGAGGTTGTGGATCCGCCATCGACCTACCTCTTTCTACAAAAATCGAATTGATCGCCTCGTTAAGGTTTTTGGTCATTCCTTTGGGATAAAACCATTCCACGGTTTCGTTGTGGCGGGTGCTCGGTAATTTGACTTCCCCTCGTACATCGTGATTTGATTGTGATCCAGGATATGTTGTGATATAATTGAAATCACAAACCACATGATGCTTAAGGACAATGCAACCGACTTCACCGCATGAAGCTTTTAGAATCGTTCAAATTTTACGAGGACACCTTAGTATTGTACATATATAAAAATATATATATGTACGTATGCGATGGGTCGCGGTAGTCCAGGGGGTAGAGCGTTAGACGACTAACAGGAGGGCCCGGATTTGATTCCCGGGCAAGCCTCTCTGGGCACCTGCAGCTCCACCCAAGCCTAGTGATTTTTCGGGTACCAGATCTTCCTGGGATACCGGCACAGTGAAAGGTAAAGGCCCCCTACCCCGATGTGTGAACTTCACACACCGTTGGGCTTAGTAGTGGGTCAACTCTACCAATCACCTACCAAACCGACCTTAGGGTTGATTACTGTTGTTATGGTATTTTATATACGCATAAGCTACCTCGTATACATGTGTTTACGACAAAGAAGCGATTACTGGCGAAGGCGAAAATTGTCTTGCCGTGAAAACACTGGCACTTGTTACCTTTTCGAATTGGGTCAAAGGGACGAATTGGGTACGAGGGACTTTGAAAATGCGGAAAGAAATTGCTATGTTGTATTGGGTGGAAGAGTCGATTTAAATATCAGATCGATCTCAGATATCGAAGAGCTCGCATGCGTAGGACGGGAAAGGTCCTAGTGAGGGGGGAAGGGGAAACGGTGATAGGCTAGGAGAGGCGGTTTCCACTGGTCTCTTAAGCGGGGCGTGGTCGGCGAAGTGGGAGGGGTGGAGGGTTGCGCCTCACGGAGCACGCACGCTCGCACTGGGGGGGAGGGTGCGAACGCACGACCCCAAATGGACGCGGGCGGTGAGGCGAAATCGGCAGCGGAACGCATTGAGGTGGCGCACTTCATCGCTGGCTCGGGATAACATCTCCATTCTGGTCTCGCGACCCTACTCTAGGAATCAGTCTCCCGGAGTACTTCCTCTTCTCCGTGAAGCTAAGAAACACCCTTTAACTTTGATATCCCAAGAACCTTAGAGGCACTTGTCGAGTTGATAGGATTTTTTATTGTAATATCAGGCTGTATAGATATGTCGTTATAATAGGTAAGCATTTTAATGACAAATATGAAATACTTGACGTGCATAAAAAATACCTTTAAGGGAAAATATTAAACATATAACAAAAAATATCTTACAGTTCAAGGTAGTAAAAATTGGATGTAACTGAATCTCATATTAGGATTTCACAGTCAGTAAATGCCGTGAAAAGGAAAATAAAAGATAGGATATTGCATGGAAGGAACTGGGGTTGGGAACAAAACTTGGTAGCGAATATACTTTTATTACTGTCCTATCATTTTTGTTTTTGTGGCACCTGATGTCAAGTCAGAACTGACTGTCTCAGTAGGACCGGAATGAGTACTCAATATGTACTTTTTACCTCTCTTAATTTATACCACTATTGTGAATGATGAAGATAGCCTATAATGTCTTTTGTATTGAAATATTCTATCAAAAGAGTCGAATGGAAGCCATATAGAAAATCAGTTTTGAAGACTAGTGACAAATACATTTTTTTATATTTAAGTTTTGAATAATAATGATTAAAATATATTTAAAAGAAATATAAATGTAGAGAATAATAATTAATATTCATTTGATGCTTGAAAAACAACTCTCAATGTTAAAACAGATACATAAATCATTGGGGGCTTTATAATTTACAGTTCCTAAAATAGATAACTTAGCACTCTCATTAATCATATCTACGATAATTTAACACTGGAAACTGTATGGTCCCCAGCTTAAGTGCGCTTAATGTGCAATTATCCGTGATATTAGTTAATATTTTGTCACATTTGTATTTTAGTTTGTTATAACATAGCCGCGTAAAAACGTAACTTTAGGTCCTCAATATTTTTATCTTCCCCTCAAACTCTCTGAATTTAGTTTTGATGTGTTCATGCGTGAAATGACCGTCAATGATTATCATCAATTCATCAGTTATAATGGACATCTATGATCGCAAAAAAATTAACATTTAATCTCTGTGGTAGTTTTTCCGGGAAGTGACATAATCATACGAATTAATTATTCTACGCTTTATGCTACACGCTTATTTATCCTCTTGACAAGATTAAACTCAACTACTATCTGTCCTTTTTTGGGCAGTTGACTTCGACTTGTGTTGTCGTGACGATTCACTTTCAGTACGCTGAAGAGGGCTACTTTGTGGCCGAAATACGCGTATTCGTATTCACCTTTCATATCCCTTTCCTTTTTACCTTTTATCCCATCCTTGACTTGTGGCGTTAGCCAACTAATCTCAGTTGTACTTTGTTTAGAAAGGTAAACTGTTTACGGCTATTGAAGTTTTTCATTTATTCTAAATCTCAATTCTATCAATATTACCTCTCAGTTTTTAGCATGCCATCAATCTTGGATGCTATTCATTTAACCATTATGATTTTAACTTTAAACCACGGCTTTTCCTTTGACGGGCGTTGTTCGTAATTTTTATTTTGAATTTATATCATTTGAGTATCCAAGGGACGTTTAAAAGTCCTATAATGCATGAATGAGGGACGATATGAATTACTGTTACGTTATTAGTATTCCAATTCAGCCATCTTAAAACAAACATGACAGTTGGGTCTTGGTCTTGTTTATTTTCACCCGAAGATAAAGCTTCAATATGTTCTATTCCTGAGAAACTATGTCTTCCGGATTCGACTCGCTAAATATGTTTTCAAGGCATAGTGCAACGTCATGGGAGAGCTATTTGAGAGCCGACCGGGGTATATGTTTACTTTAATGCGAAGGCATTGTTGAACTATCCTTTACTCGGTATAATAATGTTTGTGTTAGGTAAGAGGTCCTTCTACTTGGTTTTCTGAGGTCGGCGGTGTTGACGCTGCTGAGGAAATTGTTTAAAACGTATGTACCCTGTTTGAGTATACAGGTATACTACTCATGCAGCCCTTGAGATGTTGAGCAGTTAAAAGTTTATCTAGTAATTTCCTGTTGTAAAAGCAAAAGGGTGTAGTGCTTTTGAATCATTTATGAGGCATACACACAGTAATTTTCTTATTAAGATGCGTAGTAGTCACTTTTTTTCTTGTTTCTGTGAAATATTGCAAACATTTTTACATTGTTTTATCTATCAGCATGCCTTTGCCGGAAATAATTGTCTTTTTTTGGTTTTAAATGCAAATTCCTTTGTCGTTATTAGACTTCTGGCTCAGGCCATTTTGCCTCATTGTCTTTGTGTTTTCAAATGCTAGAGATAAGTTTGTACGCACCATTTCTTATTGTTTCTAGAAATGATTTGAACGTTTTACAAATGCCTCCGTTACTTGTTTTCGAATTACGTACGGATTGCTCCTGTGATATTCTCGGAATCTCGTAACCTTCTCTCAAACAAACAAATATTCCTTTCAATTTGGTTTTACAATTGCTTCTATCGCAATTTGTAGTATAGGGGAAATGACTGTGGTCGTTAATTCCTCTGCGTTGTACAATTGAGTCATTATATTGAAATATATGTATTAAAAATAACGTAATTACAATAAAGTTATTATTTTATTTTTTTTAACCCGTACTGATAGCTATAGCTTAATATGATAGTAAAATGAAGATAGTAAATTGAAGATAGTAAAATGAAGATAGTAAAATGAAGATAGTAAAATTAAAACTTTAAATTTCTGGAGTGTATGTATGTGAGAGTATGTGTCTGGAGAGTATGTGTGTTTTAGTGAATTTTGTACAAAAAGATCGGAACCATGCCGGAACACATTTTTCATTCATTTTCTAAAAATAAAAAGCTTTAGGATCAAATATTTTTATTTAAAAATTATAGTGAAATATTACCACAAAAATTGGCCGTAATTAAGTAATAATATGAATAGAAGACCGAAAAAATTCGGTATAGCATTGTGTTTCAGTTGAACAGCATTTGGTTTTGGAAATTCTAATTACCAAAACATTTTCTTCTCCAGAAATTGGATAGTATTACATTTTATTTTTAGAATATTAAATATTTTAAACTCTTTTTAATTGAATGGGTTTCCAGTTCTTGATTTATTCTGTAAAAAGAAATAATTAAGCGGTGAGTCTGGTTAACCAAAGTGGTGTGCGATTGAAAGCCATTGGAACATGTATAGGGAGATTTTATTTCAATATTGAATCTTTGTCAGAAATTATTTGTTTACGTGATCACCGATTACGTACACTCTAAATTGGTCATCGGCCCTAATGATAATTTTTATGGCGTGATTACCTATAATTTAGGAGTTTTATGACCTCAGTTACGTGACCCGTAATGTATGTAAAGGGAGGGAGGGTGATCTTCCGTTGTATCTGCCCTTCGGGCAATTAACAATCGAATTTAATACAGGAATCATGGAAAAAACAGCATGGGTATTTGATTTTTTCTCACGTGAAATGTGCATGTCTGACCGTCTTCATGTGTCTCTCCCTTGTGGATCAAATTGATGAAAGGATTCTGATGCCACATTCAAACTTTTTGTGGAAAAATAGGTTAACTCATATCCAGTCATTTGGCGTCCTCATCAAAATAATGTCTGTGACTTTAAAAAAATTATCCACCGACTAACAAAACGAGAGGTTCCTACGTTCGCTGACGTTTTAAACCTTGGTCCCCGCGTGAGTGCCGTGAACAGAGGAGGCAGAAGTAAATCGACTTCTTCATCCAACAACGAGAGCAAGACTCTTTAATGGGCACCACTTAGGTTTGTTCGGCGGCGTTGATCCCGCCAATGGGTTCCTACCACATTTGAGCAGAGCCCAGTCGCATAGGAGGGAGAGCTAATCATAATTCTTAGAGCGTGTTTCGAGCGAGGGGAGAAGAGTAGTTGAATGGATATCCGACCTTGATGGAAGGCTTTTCTTCAAGCTCCCGAGTTGAGTTGGTCGCGCTCAGGATGCGTCTATCCCTCGGCGGTGTCGGAAGCCACCAGAGGGAGAATATTTTTATCGGGAGGGTTTTTACGGCGCGGGGATAATTGGCGTCGCGCCTCCGAAATGGGGGAATTGCCGCCACGAGGAAGGTCACGCATTTCGCGGGGGATGAGGCAAGTGGTTCGGCCAACTCGTTCACGTTCGCGAGCGCGTTAAAAAGACCGTTTGAGATGGGTTGAAGTTGTCTAAGGGTCTCAAACTGCTCGACTCCGTCTCGATCCGCCCGCCCACCCTCCTGCCCGCCCGAACTCTCCCTCTCTCTTGAACGACTGAAATGGCTCACGTCTTCCTCGAATAGATCCCTTCCTCTTTACTCGGGTCTACCCCGTATAAAGTCGAGCCCGGCAACGCCCTCCACATCAGAGCGTTCACCATTTGTCTGGAAGGCGCGTCCCTCTGGGGTGCGCGTCGTCGCTATCTATCCCGTACCTATGAGAGGGGAGACCGGAAAGGCGAGGAAAAAGGAAGAACGCAATCCTCCTCCCGCGGCTGAGGGCGGGGAACATCTTGAGGTTCACTCGTACACGTACAGACACACACGTGCGGTTTATTGGTTGGTACATTTATCTCAAGTGGGCTTTTAAAAAGCCTTGCCGCTTCCGTTTCTTCTTCCTCCTCAAAATTGTACACGTAATCACAGATTGGGAGGTGAATTTTTTTGCCCTCCTTATTGCTTTTTCAAGAAACGTTTTTTTAAAACCACGTGCTGTCGTTTTAAGTTCCCTTCATCCTGTACATGCGAATAGATATGTGTAACCATTTCGCAGCCGGTGAACTTAAGTATCTTTTTCGCGAGTCGTCAACTCCTTATAGAAAATCTTTTTTTGGAAAGTAGTCGTAATGCAGTACACCATTCTAGCTGAGCTGCGTTTTTTGTGGAGTACGGCTCTGGCTATAAAGAGACGGAATGTGTGGAAAAGAAATGGTGGAGAGAAGAACGGTCCGGTATTTCCATCTACTTGGTCATTACGAAGGTATCTGAGGTTGAAATTCCCTTATGGAGGGCCGTCTAGTGCCCATAAAATCCATAAATCGGAAGCTGATTACAATTCAGGCAGTCATCTCCGTCATTTGTATAACCCCCACACCTCTGACTTGAAATTCACGTTAATTCACTAGCACCCCGAAGTTCCGTTAGCGCGAAGTAATAAGAGTAATTTATTCTGGGGTACTGCTCTTCAAGTAAGAGTAAAAATACCAAATATCACAACCCACTATTTGGAGGTGTGATGTGAAAATACAACTTTGTGTTTACCCACGAGCACGTTTGCAAACGGGTTTAACCATAGAAACCTTTTCGAACTTCTTCCCGTCAGTTGAAAATTGCTGCAGTTAATAATTATGTAACAAGATTGGATGCTTGTTCGGACACGTGGTCGTAGTTTACCACTCAAATCTTATCAAATGGGAAGATGGCATTCATCTAAAATACTATATAGACTGGTCATGGATGGGATATGGATGGATATTTCCCCAGTTTGCGGTCACCATTTCTTTCTTTGTCTCAGGCAAATGTATTTTAGCGCTTATTTTCCGAGATTGACTTAAAAGTAAATACTTATCAATTAACCTTTTCACTGGGGTATAATATATTACTGATAAAAATGTAAAGCGCCTGTTAGGTCAAGAAAACATTATTTTTTAGCCGAATTTCAACGATATTTAAAAAAAAGCTTTCATCAATAGTTTTCCATAAAGGATTGTTGAGGTGGTCGCTTTCTTTGTTGAAACTGATCGACCAGAATTTTCTCGGGACGAAGAGGCACTCGACTAAATAGGTTCCTAAGCTAGCGAATTCTCTGTACCTTACTTGAGTGGACTTATTCTTCAAGTGGAAACCGGTTGCTACCGTATGTGAATTATTATACGGGGGTAGGGGAAGAGCTCAATCCTTTCCAATCCCATCCCCACTTCAAAAAACGACTGTGAAAACTCGACCAGAGGGCATCCTCAAGAAAACCCGTCTCCCCGAGTGATTTCAGCAATTAATCCGGGATATATTCGTTGCCAGGCAATGAGTCTTGATAGTACCCTGGAATGTTGCAACTTTTCGCCCAAGGGAATGAATTCTCAGAGCATCAAGGCCAAATGAGACTAAGATTTTATTTGCCAATGTTTTGTCATCCGCTTGGATCAATGATTTAACTCACTTATTTTCTCTCTTCTAACCTTGAATCAGTTGCTTCCCTTTTCTGTGCCAACTCTACGAATCGGATTGGGGAGAAATTGCTACGTTTCGGCCATCGACCAGAAATAGGAGAACGATTAGGAGGCCTCTTAATCGTTCTTCTATTTCTGGTGATGGTATTCCTAGTGAAATATGTTTTCACGTAAAGTCATTTCCAAATTACGCTTTCTAATGGGAATGCAGAACTTCTGCCCAAGTTTTCCCTATCCCTTTCGTAAAGTTATTCGACATGTCCTTTCTATATGGCATTACGTAAAGCTAATTGCAGAAGGAGATGTGTAAGGAATTTATATTTATTTTTAATTAAAATCATATGATTTTAATACATATATTGTTTATGAATGGCAACAACATATTCAAATACAATTTCGTTGAATATCTAGTAATGATCCTGGCACACGATGCTGCAATTTCATGTTTTTTTAAGATAGATTTAACGTTTGAATATAAGTTCTAGTTCGTGTATGAGTCTTGATTAAAAACGAAAAATAACGGGTATGGGGAAATTCGTTATCAATATTGCTCTTTATTTTATAATAGTTTCAATTTTTTAGCCATTAATGTTTTTGTAATATTTCCAAACATAGCACCTGATTTTTTGGTATCTTCCCTTTCGTTCGTTATATATGAATTTTTCCCTCCGCTGGCATTAAAAAGGGAAGTTTGGCTTGGGGTAGCATCTTTATTTTTCTAGCCTCAATGTGTCTTACTTAGCAGATTGAAGATAATCCAATCACTTACCCGTTGCCTCTTTGCCTGCTTTCGTCTTTGGCCTTTCCTTTCCACCACATCTGTCTATTTTACCATTCACCACGGGTGCCCAAGGCATCGGCTATTTTACCAATCCGCTTATGCGGTGCCTCCTCTCTGTCTCGTCAGCCAAAATAAAATCCTCTTATCCGTCCGGGCCGTGATATCTCTTGTTTCCTTCATTTTATTTATTATAGCCACCAAATAATCGATATAGTGTTGTAAGTGAGAGTTGCGATCGATTTATTATCCCCCTATCGATATGAAACAGCTACGAAATGATTTGATAGTTTTTATTGACCCAAAAGAGCCCTCTTTAAATGGTGGCAATCTCCCGGGAAACGGTTCACTGGATGGGAGTCGCTTTCAGGACAATCCACTTAAGCGATGAATAAACCGTTCAGAGAAGGCATTAAGCCCTATTGAGGTACGAATCTCCGGTGTTGAGGATGGCACCAAGAGAACGTTGTCGGCGTCGGTAGGGACTCTTTATATTGAAAAAAACGGATGTATGGGGTAGGAGATTTTCCCTTTACACTGCTAACAAACTGAAACCAATTAATCAAACAGCAGGGTGCGATTGAGGGAACATTAGCGGCTGCCTTGGGCTGTCCAACCGAATTTTAATTATTTTTCAAATTAATGGTCGCAAGTCCCAAAAAAATATTTTTAGATCAGGTGAAATAGTTGCATCTCGTTGGAACTAATTTAGTTTACAATCCCTCAAATATTACAATTTTTGAAAAAGTTCATTTTATATTTACTAGGCTCAACTAAGATTCCCGAGTAGAGACCAAAGTACTGATCCTTGAGAAGTTGCAGAAAACCTCCGCAAAAACTCCATTGCATATATGAGTAACTTCATGCTTGAGTTTTGAGTTGTATCATTGCGAAATGCATCATTAGCCCTTTTTTTAAAATATACCGTGTTCTTGAATAAGTTTGATGTAATTGATTTTTGGATATTTTTGCCCATAAGTTGAAAATACGTGGGAAGAAATTTTAATATGAATCAATTGTTTGCTGACCACAATGGGATGTTGTCGTAACCATGCGAAGAATTTGATTTTTTCTGTGATGAAGGAAACTATATTTCAATTTCTTAAATAACAACAAAAATGTTAAAATTTTACTACGCATACAGCGCATATAAGGCACATGTTTTAAATATTATTTTAATTCCTAAGTGTAAATGTGGAAACATTTAAACACAAGGGAGAGATTTAAGTACTACATCGTCTTCACAATTGAGGAAAACGACACCAAGGTTAGGCTGCCAAAAAAAATTGTAATTATAAGTATTTATTGTTCCCTGGGACTCCTTTCCCGAGTATGTAATATTTATTCCAAATTAACTAATGGCTAGTCTACAAACGGTTGCTTGTCCCTGCTTGCCAGTGTGTGACTTGATGTAGATGATCATTGATCAAGAGAAATTTCTACTTAGTACTTCAAATATTTTGGATATGAATATGCATTAAAATTGTTACCAAAGTAAAATGTTCTTATTTCATCTCTTTTACTTGATGGCTAGGTTTATAATCTTAATGATAACATGTGAATTCACCACATTCATAATATTAAATTCCGTGAAATGATGGTACAAAAACGGCGTGTAAAATGAAAGCATTTAAGTTGGTACATAAAAATGTAATAGATTGTTTTTTATGTCTAACACAAAGTAAATTGGACCCTAATAGTAAATATACTACTGAAGTTCTCCACTTCAAACAGCGAGCGTGTATAAGTTGATGGACTCGCATAAACTGAACAGTTTTAGGATTCGAGATGGGTTGAAATTTCACATTAGATGAGGAAATGAAATTACGAATTTGCAATTTTGACGAGAATTACACTTCGCGATCATTACCTGGGTCTTTTTTTCAATACTTGTTGAGTGCGTATTAGTATATGTCGGTACAGTCTCTATTGTGTTTTTATTAAAGTGCGTTAAATTGATGGTGAAAACTGAAAACAAGTTATTATCTGAAAATTTAATAGCATTTTCATTGAGTATATGGCAGAAATTAAACCCCATAGGTAGAGACGAGCTCGATCTTTATAGTTTATTTCTAGCAGTTAAGACTTAGATATCTACATATTTTAATGTGTGGAAAATCCTAATAGCATGAGTTCAAATACTTCCTCATCCTCAATTGTTTGATAATATCCTCACGGGTCACATTCCATAAACTTTTCATGATACCATTCTAATCACTCAACCTGATACAAATAAACGGACTCAAAGTAAGCACCAAAGTTTCACAATTGCGCTTTTCGAATATTTTCGTGTTTGAGAACAGAAGTGGATAATTTCTGGAAAAAAGTCCCGATTCTTTCCCAAAGTTTGAATTTCCATTTTGCCGGAATAGCACGAAGATCCAGTGCTGGAATTTTAGCAAGCTAGCACCTTTCGGAGAATATCTGACACCCTAATAAAATTTACCTCTTAATGAATCCAGAATAATGAGCAAATTTTGATCGATCGTTTTCCAGTATGAATACGATGAATGGTTCCCGATGACCCACAGATTGAGGCTTCTGTCTGCTGTATTGCAGTCTAATGTTTATGGCTATGTTCAGCAATTTTCATTATATTGGCAAAGTTTTAACCTCCGCCCCAGGAAACCCAATTTATAATTCTTCTCCATGTATTTAATTATCTCTTTCTGGGGTATATACGCCTCGGAAACCTTTTTGTAGATACTATCTGTCTATGAATGCGGTCATGTATATAGACACTTTCGATGATGGAAAATGATGCATCATTTGGAGACAAGAGCTGGAATGACCATTAAATCAGGTAATATATCTTTTCGTTCTGTCTCTGTCGTAGGAAATTAGATTTCATTAGTCTTTACGAGCCCGAGAAATATCCTCTCTTTCTTTGGAGAGGAGGGTGGGCCCAGGTCAAAGACCGTTAAACGCGAAAGGATTATCGGACAATGGTCGTGGTGGAAGAAAGTGACTGTCCGGCCTTTCTTCCGTTTGTCTCGCCCCATCTCTTCGGTGTACCAATTTTTTATCATTGGCCTCCACTCCAAATGGCGGGTGTATAAAACTTAATGGACTCTTATAGAGAAAATAGTTTTAGAGACTGCAGAAATGCTTGCGGAATACGATTTCACATTGAATAATTGCATTAAATTTCGGACTTTTAATTTACTCGCGAGAATAACACGACACGGTCATCAAACGGGGTTTCTTATGAAATATTATGTGTATAAATCTAAAGTTAATTATTTCCAATTTTACTTAAATTTAAAATTCGCTTAATTAAAAAAAAGAATATGCTATATCGCATCCATTCTGGCATTATTTATTTGTAATACGCTCGCTTATCTTGAAAATAAGTTGATATTTTTAAATTAGGAAATTGAGCAATCTGCATTACTAAATTAAACATGAACATGCAAACATAAAGTTAGAATATAGTATCCGTGGTAGATTGATTACATTTTCGATGAAACCAAATTAGCAGTTTCAGTTCTCCAAAAATTTACTTTAAATGTGACCATATCCGTTTTATGTTCCTTGATCCATTTAAATTTTGGTCATCGTAGAATTTTTCTCTTTTTGTTTCACAACACCGCCGTTTGAATTTTGATTCATGTGTATGATACAGCGCAGACGACAACCTTGCCCGCGTCAGTGGGATGACACGTATTATTCACCCCTTTCAGATTTCCTCGGTGGGCGTTATTTTTTGTATATATTCCAAATGCTAACCTAGTTACTTACTAGCCATTACAGACTGTTTGTTTTGGATTTCCAATTATTTGTGCTTGTTTCGATGTTTTCGGGATATTCATTTTAATTATCATGCTCATAATTATTAATGATACAGTCGCATGGTATTCCATAGGCGTTTATAAATTCTCTCAAATCTATGCTTCATTCATATCTTCATCGGGTGTTGTATTATGTTTTATTTCATTTGTTCGGATATATATTATTATTTTGTTGTGACGAAGGGATTTCTTTTCGATGTACTGATACATGCTATTGTGTATTTTTATATATACCTCATAAATTTAGGAAGACGCAAATCAGATTTGAAATCGTTCGCCGATATTCACTGTGTTACCTTGAGTTGCTTACCTTCGGAAGCCAGATTGTGGACTCCGCCCCTTGCGGCAAGTCGTAATTTGAGTGCCCCGCCAGTCCTCGGGGATTCGTGTCCGACGCCGTGCGAAGCCGACCCATACTCTTTTCTTCCTGAATTGCCCTCTTCCTCTCTCCCTCTCTCCTTCTCTCTCCCTTGCATGTCTCCATTCCCCGGGTGTGGACCCAATCTCTCACCCTCCATCCCATTCACCCCAACCTCCTACCAAGCTCGGCACTCTTCCTCGACGGCGGAGACCTCCATATCTTCACCTAAGAACACTTCCTCGCCATCTCTCTTTTCTTCTGCTCGAATTACACACAGACACACAACCAAGACCTTAGGGTCTCTCTTTTTCTCTTTCACTTACTCTTTCCGCCGAGATTACGTGCGTGGGAGGGAACGTAGGTGCGTGCGCGAGTGTGCGTGCGTGTGCGTGTGTGCGTGAGTGCTATTCGTGTTTTCACCGCGTACGGACTCCCGCATCCCATACTTCACCACCGCTATTCCCTCTCGCCTGTCCTCCCTCCCTTTCCCTCCTCCCTTCCTTCCCCCCTTCCCTTCCCCTATACCTGCCCTTCCCCCTAATTCTTCCCCCTTTCTCCTCCACCATTCCACCCCGCTCCACCCCCTGTGAGACTAGGATATCGATCCGTCAAAACACACTCTCAACCCCGTTTCCAACCTCCCCCGAAACAACCCCCACTCCGTCTCATCCCCCACCCAAAACCACCCCAAAGCGACCCTCCCTCGGCTCATTCCTGTATCCCTCGCCGCCTATCACCCTCCTTGTCCACTGCCCTTTTTTCTCTTCTCCTGCTCCCTCTCTTCCTCCCGGACCACTCCCTCCGAGTTTGTTTGCGATGTTTTCCCCTTAGAATCGTTCCTCTATGATATTCAATTCGTGGGGCGTAAATTCTTCCTTTCACCGCGTCTGCTTTGAACTTTTTCGTCAACATTATAGTGGCCGAATACTTAGCTGAAAATCTCAACTAATAAGGTGAAAGAGTTGTAAAACGGTCCCATTTCGTTTTCAAATTTCTCTCGTATTTTAAACCACGTACGTAAGGAACCTTTTAAATGGTTCGACTAATATAGGACCAAAGTACGTGTATTTGTGCTGAATAAAACATAAGATAAATTAATTTCGGGGTTTTTTTCATGGATTGTTATTTTGAAAATTTTAGAGGTGAATAAAATATCTTCCCTTGAGAAGCTTTATACGCATGAAGGCCTAGAGTACCGTTGATACCTGGTTCATATCCAGGCTTCGTGAAAATTGGATCAGTACGGAATTTATTCTGATCTTGCTAGAATACAAGGTAGGGTGCACATTAAAGAATAAAGAAGCTTTTTTGTCTATTTGGAGTAAAAATTTATTACCTTCTTGACTTAACTTAAGGTAGATTTTGACGTTATGCTTTTTTTACAAATTTTATTTATCGTTTTAATGAACTAGTAAAGATATAATTCCACCTTATTAGTCACTGCTTTTTCAATTATTTTCATGGCATTAGATTTAGGATTTGTATTCTCCTGTATGGTGAAAATCAAATTGTTGGATAGGAAAGCCATCAATGAAGTTCTCAGCATGACCGGGGAAGAGAGACCTGCGTTTTCAGGAATTTAAAGAAGGGATGACAGGTGGATGCAGTAGTTACTGAGAGTCAACGGAATGCTGTGCAGGATATTAAAGGAGAGAATTCCGAGAAATTGAGATAAGTAGTGGAAAAGAATAGTCATTTCGGATGTAATTAAGGAAGATTGAAGTTATACATACTATATACTAGCTAAATAATGAGTTATTATGATATGTGGTATACGGGTGAAGGATATTTTTGTCATATTATGTAGGGCCCTAGGAAAAGAGTATTATGCCAGAGTCCATCGATATCCTATCTTAACCCAGCGGACTACTGCTAATAATAAGCCTCTTGTATATCCTGTTACCACTCGGTCACGTTTTCTGAGCGGGAAGAGAATAATGATTGAAAAAGGTGAAAATGAAGTGATCAAACTCATTGAATCAGGTACTCTAAACTCAAAACACTTTAAATGGAACAATAAAATTGTTCATATTTTGAGTCATTGTCTGATTCGGATTAGAACAGGATATTAGCCATTTAATTGTGGGGAATGCCAGGAGCTATTGTTAGCAGCTTTTATTACTATAAGCATCATATTGCGTGAGCGAGAAACGTATTGTGAAACGAATAGCGAAACTGCACGGAATGGTAAGCCATTATAAACAATCTTTTGCTTCGCCAGTGGATCAATCGTGAAAAAATTAAATTGCCCTGTTGTGATATTTTATTGGAGCATAATTAAATTAACCGTCTGCAACTCTAAAAATATTTCTTAACAATTATTTTTTGTTTGCTGATTTTTATTCATTAATTCCTACCGATTTAAAGAAAGCAACTTAAAATACCCCACATAATGCAGTTATAAAAATTAATGATAGTAAAATGATTAATCTTAAAGAAGAAGCTGGTGCCGTTATACTTCCATATCTGTTTTATTTTATGTTGGTGAAAAATTGATGATCCATTACATCAGTGTTAGGAGGGATTAATGTGTTTTGCCTTGGCTCTATTGGTAAGCATTTTTATCTAAAGTGGTTTCCTACTTGAGATTTTCAATTTCACGACCATTTCATTTTAGAGTGTAAAATTTTCATTATGATAACTATTGCCATGAACTGAAACATTGCCAGTATCTAAAGTAAATCATCTGGATTCTATACTTTAAAACGTATGAAACTCCCTACTTTTAAAAATAAATCCAGCTCAAACAACGTCTGCGTTATAATATTTCTTTGAACCATATTTAATTATTCTAAAATTTAAACTGTTAATAAATATTCGAGATAAACTTTATAATTAGTTCGATCATTATTAAATTCTTAAGTATAATTCCATAATTTCATTCTAAAAGGGAAAAGGAATATTACGTGAACGAAAGTGTGTTATTGCTAACTTATGACTTGAAAATGAAGTCATTTTTCCCTTCTGTACTCGACCGACGGAAAGGTAAGCCACTTAAACCCTTGGGAAATGCTTATGTAAAATTATATATTTTGTCAATAATAATCTTTATATCTTTTCCGGGAAAAAAAATTTTCCTTGAATGTATTGTCAGTAATCATGATCTTTATTGTATAGTGTGAAACATTATACTAATGAAAGGGAATTTTTAAGCGCCACGAGAAACAGTAGTTGTTTGCTATAACTTTGTAATAATTGAAAATTACACTTAATATGACCATTTTAAGTTTCATGGTCAAATGTAAGTTCATCATAATCAAACATGGGCCATCGAGGTCCAGCGTAAACCGTTGAGTGATCACGTGAATATCATGGGTCAAGGTCCAGGTGATACCTTGGATGTCCCTCGGTATGGCACAGACTGTCATTTTCTAGGCAATCTCTGAGGAAGCGTTAGCATCGAAGGGAAAGGTGGGTGCCTTTACTCCCCGTGGATGTGATTAGCTCCACCAGGATCACGTAGCGTCCGGATTAGAACGGGTAGTGTGTTCCCCTCGCCCGTCAGGCAACAGACCCCACGAATTTGCGTCTTCCACTTCCACGCACCCCAAGCCCTTTCAAAACTCACATTCTCATTTGTATTCCCAGCATACCGTGCTTATATTCGGTACTCTTGCGAGTCGAATGCCGAAAAGGTGAACTGCCAAAAGGTGTTGCTATGAAATTATTCGCCCTCACTTGGCTTTCAACCAAATTTCTCCAGGAGCCATAAAGTTGCCATTCAGGTAAACTTAGCCCTTAAGGCCACTTTCACTGGTGTATATGTGCACCCACATTTGTACGAGTATATATACATATATACAAATAGGTATATGAATTATATATATATATATATATATATATATATATATATATATATATATATATATATAAATATATATATATAATATCTATGAATCATCAATGTATATATGTGTGTTTATGTACACGTGGTACCCAACAGGGTTACATTGCTGCACTACTGAATGAAAGGCCAGGATTCGAATAACGTATAAATTCGAATATTCGAATATTCGATCAATAGAACAACGTATAAAAGAGACACAAAGCAGAGGTGGGGAATCAATCGCGAAGGAAGGGAAAATTTTTCCCATCACTGTCCTCCGGAGAAATGACTTTTTTATGAAATTAATTTCGAAAAAATTTATAATTATATGTGATATAAGTAAAATTATGAAATATGTGTAAATATATATTATTATTAGGTCATCTACCGGTTAAGGTACGTTTTTGGATGGACATAATTGCTAATTAAATAATTTGTAACCCCTAGCAAAACACAACATCCTACTTTACATCAGGTCCCTCCTCAGCTCTTGAGTACTTTCTTCCTCCCTTCATCCCGTCCAACATCCCTATCCTGTTCCTTCCCTTTTCTCTTTTGCCCAACATTCTCCCCTCTATCACAGTCTTCAACATCCCACTGCCGGTCAATACCCCCTTCATCCACTTTTCCTGCCTCCATAGGATTTCTCCCAACAAACTCTCTCTTCGCCCAACATACCAGGCACTTCCTCATTTGTTTTCTTCTCTGTCCATTTCACCTTCTCCATTCTTCTCCACACCCACATTTCAAAAGCCTCCAATCTACGTCTATCCTCCTGCTTCAATGACCACGTTTCCGCGCCGTACATAGCTACGCTCCATATCAGTGTTTTTACGAGTCTTTTCCTAACATCCTTACTCAACGTCCCCGTCATCAATTCCCTCCTCCTTGTGAAAGCCTCTTTGCCTAGCGCAATTCTTCTCCTTACGTCCCTGCTACTTAGACCGTGTTGGTCCAAAACACTACCGAGATACGTTAACTGTTCTACCTGCACTAGTTTTTGCCCTCCTATTCAAATGTTAATCTTAGCCTTTTTCTTTCTAGAGAATCGCCTAACCTTTGTTTCATTAATATTGATTCTCATCCCATACCTGTCGCACTGAATTTCCAATTCACTCAGCAATGCTTGCAGCGTCTTGGCCGACTGACAAACTAAAGCTTGGTCATCAGCAAACCTAACTGATTTTACGAATTCCCCGCCCACTTTCATTCCTACCTCCAATTCTTCCCATGCCTCTTTAATCATTTCCTCTGCATACAGGTTGAACAGCAACGGTGTTAATGGGCAACCCTGCCTTACATCTCTTCCTAACACTGCCCAACCGGACTCCCCGTTCCCCACTCACACCTGAGCAGTCTGAGACATGTACAGGTTGCGGATTAGCCTCCTTTCCCTCCAATCTATTCCTATTTTCTGCTATATACTCATTAGTTTTTCCCAATTCACTCTATCAAACGCTTTTTCGAAATCTACGAAACATGCAAATACCTCCTGGTTGTGTTCTATATTCCTCTCGATTAATAATCTCATTACTGCAATGGCATCACGCGTATCTCTCCCCTTCCTAAACCCAAACTGATCATGCCCTAAGTAATCATTTGCCCTACTCTCTATCCTTTTGTTTATGATCCTAAGAACAACTTTAGCTGCGTGGAATATCAATATATATATATATATATACATATACTGAAAACGGTGTCCTCACTGAACGACAGCCCGCAGGCGACTGAGGTTGGTGTCGGTCTGTTGCTAAGAGCCCCCTCCACCTTACCCTGCCAGGCAGACCCCCCACCACCGCTCCGTTCGCGCCAAAGAAAATCAGTCCTACCACTTTTGGGTGCGACCCTGTATATGTATGTATATATATATATATATATATATATATATATATATATATATATATATATATATATATACACATACATACATACATATACATACAGGGTCGCACCCAAAAGTGGTAGGACTGATTTTTCTCTGGCGCGAACGGAGCGGTGGTGGGGGGTCTGCCTGGCAGGGTAAGTTGGAGGGGGCTCTTAGCAACAGACCGACACCAACCTCAGTTACCTGCGGGCTTTCGTTGAGTGAGGACACCGTTTTCAGTGAAGCAAGTTTTTGTCCGCGTCGAAAAACAAAATGAATCTGAATTTAGAGCAACGCTTTCCGTGAAGTTTTGTGCGAAACTCGGGAAGACGGCAGCTGAGATCCTAGATATGATCAAGCAGGCTTATGGGGACACTGCCTTAAACCGTTCCACAGTATTTGAGTGGCATAAGTTGTTTAAAGAGGGTAGGGAGCTCGTTGAAGGCGACCATCGCTCCGGACGGCCGTCGACGGCAAGAACCGACACGAATGTGGACAAAGTGAGGACGCTGCTGAACACAGACCGACGCTCAACCAGTGAAGAAATTGCAGACCAGTTGGGTATGTTTGCATTTAACGCCGAACGCATTATTTCACAGGATATGGCCATGCGCAAGGTGTGCGCCAAGATGGTGCCGAAAATTCTGCCCTGGCGCGCTCGTCGTCAGACAGCTCCTGGCCAAATACGGCGTTGCCAGGTTGCCGCACCCGCCCTATTCTCCCGATCTGGCACCGCCGGACTTCTTCTTCTTCCCCCCGATGAAAAGACAGCTCAAGGGACGACGTTTTGACTCGATAAAGGCCGTTCAAGAGGCTTCGACGAGGGTCATCAACGGCATCCCCAAAGAAAATTTCCAGCGGGCGTACGGGGAATGGGAGCAACGTTATACTAAGTGTGTAGCAGCTCAAGGAGCATACTTTGAAGATTATTAAGTCGATGTAAGTATATCGTCAATAAAATTCTTGTAAAAAAATCAGTCCAACCACTTTTGGGTGCGACCCTGTTTATGTATGCTTGCATACGTATATATGTGTGTGTGTGTATATATTTTTTATTCAAGTACGAAAGCATGCCAAAAAGATGGACACTTATTCCTCCGGATACAGCTTTAGGGAAAGGGAATAGAAACGCATATAGAAGACCAGTACCACAACACTAGTTGGGATGGTAGAAAGAAGTTAACTCTGAGCGGAAAAACGTTCCCTTAACCGGCACTTAAATCACGAACCTTCTATCTACTTGACTGATGCTCTATCAACCAAACTGACGAGAAAACGTAATTACTTTTATAATTCGCAACCAGAGGATGGTTTACTGTCAAGGATGCAATCTATTTCATCGATTTTTTGGCATGAAATGACGCTCGGAAGGTACGTGTATTATACGTACACACATGAACACACGAGTGTGTGTGAGCTTTTTCTAAGGTATTCGTCAGGAACATCGATGAGATCGATCGTTTCGCAGTTTCGGGCGCGTTTTTTCCGGTTTCCCTTTCATATTTAATCCCTCGTCCCATTTCTCGCCGCTGAAGAACCTCATCTTATCTTCCCCTTGCTTCTTACAACGTCACTTTGCTCTTAAGTCTCTCTCTCTTTCCGTTTCATCTACATCTACATAATACCCCGCAAGCCGCCGCAAGGGCGTGTGGCGGGGGGTGTTAGGTCACCAACCGTAAAAACGAAAAATACCACATGCAAAAAACAACACGGAAAATTACACCCCAGCAGCGCACACACTCATGCAAAACTCCCTCCATCCAATACTCATGCAAACACATACACCGCAAAACAACAAAAAACTGCACCCCAGGATACAGCACCAAAGCCATCCTAAAACACGCAAGCCAGGACACAACAAGCAAGAATGTGAAACATCACTACCACATGAAAATGCACCACAAAACACTCAACCCCCCAAAGAGACAGTAAAAGGAAGGGAATTCGACCCAACGTTGCAGGTAGCAGGAATTTCCCCCCGCCGGGAGGGAAGAGGGACTGAAAGGGAAACTTAAAAACAGATGAACAGAATACGAATGATGTCATGCGGAAAGAATGGGTTATTATAACAAAACACATAAGGTTAGTGGAGGAGCATGCATTTAAGTAGAACTAATTATTTTTTAGACACTGAGGGTGGCAAGTGGAATTTTTACTATCTATAATCCTACAGTTGCTATCCCGTATTGTCCGTGGGAAGAAGGAGTCCTTGAGTCGGCTAGTCCTGGCATCTATTTCCCGAATTTTATATGCATGATCCAAGCGACCAATGTATGTAGGAGTACGAATAATCTGCGAGACCTCGGTGCTGAAACATGCGGATCTGAATTTATTTAATAATTTCAGTCTTGCATTGAATCGTCTCTCTTCTAATGATTCCCACCCCAAATCCATGAGCATTTCGGTAACGCTTTGCGTTTTATCGTAGGAATTTTTTACAAAACGGGCTGCCCGGCGTTGAACCTTATCAATTTCCCGAATGAGACCTTTTTCACTCGGGTCCCACACGCTGCATGCGTATTCTAAATGAGGCCTTACAAGAGCGTGGTAACAACGTTCCTTGACCTTTGAGTCACTTTTGCCGACAATGCGTCTAATGAATCCCAATTTTTTATTTGCTTGACCGCAGACTTTACGTATGTGAGTCCCCCAAGTTAAGTCTTTAGTGAATGTGACACCTTGGTATTTTACCGTATCAACTACTGCTAGGTCACCTCCAGCTAATTTGTAAGCAAATCCCGTTGATCTTGTAAAGAAATTTACCACTGAACATTTATTATAATTTAGAGTCAATCCCCAGTTAGAACACCATTTAGTAATGCAATCTAAGTCCTGCGCTAGAATAAAACGATCCTCATCCCCAGATATCTCCCGATAGATCACCGTGTCATCCGCAAACATCCTAATGTTACTTTTCACTTCGCGGTTCAAATCGTTAACAAAAATCAAGAAAAGTAACGACCCGATCACACTTCCCTGAGGTACCCCCGACGTGACTCGAACGCTGTCGGAACTAGCGCCATCAAGGACTACCCTCTGTTCCCGCTCTGAAAGAAAATCTTTAACCCAACTTATAGCGCCCTTGTTTATACCCGCGACCTTTAATTTATGAATGAGTTTACCATGTGGGACCTTATCAAATGCCTTTTGAAAATCTAAGAAGATGGCATCCACTTGCCTACCTCTCTCACCAGATACAAGTAAATCATGTGTAAATAATCCTAATTGGGTTTCGCAGGAGCGGGTTTTCCTGAATCCGTGTTGATTGTCACTTAAAAAGTTAATATTGTCAAGGTGTCTCATTATTGAACTGACAATTATGTGCTCTAAGATTTTACAACAGATAGAAGTGAGAGATATAGGTCTGTAATTACTGGGATCCTCCCTGTCACCACTTTTAAAAATAGGCGTTATTTGCGCGGTTTTCCAAATCTTAGGTACTTTGCACTCTGTGAGGGATTTGTTAAATATAAATTCAAGGTACGGGGCAATGTTTGGAGCTAAATGTTTTATCACCCTAGCTGGTATATTTTCGGGACCCGGGGATTTGTTGGGTTTAATCTCATTAAGTAATTTTAGAATTCCTTGTTGGTCCACTGTTATTTTTTCCATGGGTGGAGTATGTATTGTTTCTTGGAGATATGCGGTGGCAACATCATTCGAGAAAACGCTTTGGAAGAATGAATTTAAGATGTTAGCTTTAACCTCGCTGTCTGTATGAATTACATTGCTACAATCCCTTAAGCAAGCCACGGTTTGTTTACTCCCATTTACTTCCCTAACATATGACCAGAAAGCTTTGGGGTCAGTGTCCAAGTGCTCGCAAAGTACTTTGCGTTTAAATTCCAGTAAGGCGCTACGTAATTGTTTTTTGGTTTCAATTTTAGAGGATCTATATGTGTCCCATAATTGTGTATTCTCAGGAGATGATGTGTTCACGCCTGCCCTCTTTACCCTAGAGTGTAGCATTCTCTGCTTTCGAAGGGCTTTTCTAACGTCTTTATTGTACCACCTGGGGTCGCGATTTGCTTTAACGTATTTTATAGGTATGAAATCTACGATTCCTTTTTGCATGATATTGACAAATTCTGTCCAAGTTTCTTCCACGTTGACATGACTTAAGCGGGTTTTGAACTCGGGTAGTGAAGAGTTTAATTGATTGGCAAAAGATTCAAAGTCTGCTTTATGGTAATTATAAATTTTTCTTTTTGGTTTAACAATCTTTTTTATTGCTATGTCCAAATGGACATTAATTGCTTTATGGTCACTCAAGCCCTCATCAGTTGATACACTAATAATACGTTCCGGCGTGTTTGTAAGAAATAGATCCAATATGTTCTTTCCACGGGTGGGCATGCGTACTGCTTGATGGAGGGAGTTTCTTTGAACCAATTTTATCATGGAATTGCAAGATTCGCGATCGCGGGTCCCAGATTTAACGATATTGCTGTCCCAATCTATACCAGGGAGGTTAAAGTCGCCACCAATTATGTTTATGCTGTTATTATATTTACGTGTAAACTTGTGAATTTGATCGTTGAGGGTGTGAAGTGTTTTCAAATCTGAGTCTGGAGGTCTGTAGAAAGAGCATAAATTTATGTTGGGTTGATTGGTCCGTAGTAAGGTGCACCAAACACTTTCTATGTTATTATTTTCAAATGAAACTTGCCTGCTTTCAAAATGACTTTTAACTGCCACGAAAACCCCTCCTCCGGGTCTTGTATCTCTATCGTGTCGGTAAACTTTGAAATCTATTGGGAAAATTTCTTGGTCATTAATATCATTGCACAGCCAACTCTCTGTGCCTAATACTATATCAGCGGAATGAGTTTGGATTATGTGTTCCAGATCCGCTGATTTGTTCTTGAGGCTTCTGCAATTTATAACAAGTATAGTTAAATTATTTTGATGTTGAATAACGTCCTTATTAGTGCCTGACTGTAATTTAGGACGCCTTTGTGGGGAAGTGCGTGTCACATGTCTTTCTAAATCATTACCAGTGTTGTCAATGACTTTTATATTTTTATTAATAATATTATACGCGCTATCCCCAGATGTTATTGACCCACTAAGTGACCTGCCCTCTATCCTAAAAAAGGCCTACAGTGGTCGAGTATCCTATCCGCTACCTTACTCGCCGCTTCCGCCGTGTAATGGACCCCAGATCGGTTAAGGGGAGTCCTGCAAGATCGGAGGGTTGGTCTGAGGTCGACGAAGGAGGCTCCTATGTCCGAGCAAAATCTCGATAGTCTCTGGTTTATGCCTTCCACTCGGCTCCAAACCAGAGACCCGCGATCCTCCCTCGGAACGATGCTGCAGACCGTTAGTCCCAGCCGAACCCCCTCGACGCCCTGGACGCGCTTCACCTCGGAGCTCAGTTCCCTAAGGGAACGGAGGACCTCCTCGGATCCACGGTCCGTGACGTCGTTGGTGCCCACATGGGCCACGACCTGCAGCCTAGAGCACTTCGTGCCTTTGACCGCCGCCTCGATCGCCTTCGTCACCTGAGGGACTCCTCCGCCTGGTATACACCAGGCGGTCACCCGTTGATCGGCGCCTACGCGGCGCGCCCTTTCCCTCAATGGGACCATTACACGACGGACATTCGAGCTACCTATTACTACAATTCCCTCCCTTCCCGTTCCCTGACGTCTTACCCTAGGCAGTGCCCTCGGAGTAGGGGTAGGGGCTGCAGGTACGGTGGTGCTGTCATCCGACAACACCTGGTACCTGTTGGAGACGGGGATGGTATCTGCCTCCGCAGAGTCCAATCCACGCCGCAGCGTTACCTTCCCCTTGCCCCGAGAGACAACCCTCCAATCGTCTGACCTACGGACGTGAGACACTCCCTCGTTGGGAGATGGGACACGGGGTAGGTCTCTAATCGCCCAGCCACGTGTAGCATTCGGACGAATCCGTGCACCCATATGGGCGTGGCGGGTTTTCGTATTCCCACCCCGAGCACCATCTCTCCTGAGGGGAGTCCTCCGGCCAGCGATCTCCGATCGAAGCTCCCGCACCATTCTCTCCAGCATGACAATACGGGCCCTTAAAGCCGCGCATTCGCCAGTGCCTTCGAGCATGGCAACAGGGGACCTAGATGAAGCCATCCTAATTAAACTACTGAGTTCCCAACAAAAGCTAACCTGTATACACTATGCTAAAATTTCTAAGAGGGGTTAGTTAAATTTAGCTCAATCAATAAGTTACGCTTTGTAAGTAAGTAAAGAAAAAAGATGGTAAAGAAAATAAAACACTCACCGATAACCAATTAGATTCGACGGACGGTTTCCTTTTCTAGCAACGTGTCCTATTCTCCCCCTTTTCTCTCGGTCCCTCTTTTCTCCTTCCCCATTTCTCTTTGAGACCTCTATGTTAGTTTTACCTATTAGCATCCCCCACTCACTCGTGCCTTCTCCCTTCATTCCCTTTCTTTCTTCATTCTCTTCATTCCCCTTCTCCGTCCGTAGCTTTCTCCATTCCTTTCTACCCGTCTTTCCTCTGACCACAAATCGAAGCGGCCTCTCCTCCGCACGCACCATGGAATTCGGAAGTTCAAATCAAGTTTCACCAGGGGGCGGGTAGGTCGAGGAATGTGCGACATCTATTCATGATGCATTCCTCGGTTCAGAGGTAGTATCCAAACAGTATTAGGGGTGAAACCTTTGGTTCATGGATTCGTTAAATCAAAAACGCACGGTTTGAAATCATAATTCTACCATTCTCCTCAGGTTTCTCATATTATTAATTTCAGGTCAATAAATTGTTACTTTTTGAGTTTTAATTAAAAAATTTAAGTTCAATCACACCGCCAGTTTGCACTATTAAGCTCGTACTTTATTCCTTGAAAAAATATTCATTTTGCTGCGTGAGCTTTATTTTTAAAGAAGATTGTATATTATGAAGAATGTAATGCTATAATTCATCTTGGACAGAGAATTAAATTAGGCCATGTTTATATCCTGATGGTGATGATGATTTTGGGTTTATGGTCTTGTATTTAAACGTTTAAGTTGTTGGAACCTTTTGCCTTAATTAAACTTTCAATTAATTGCAAAAGCGCCCTGAATTAATGTTCTTATCCTCACTAGATCTGAAATTACCCTTCCCGCAATTATGAGCATAAAAGTTTTCGATATTTGTTCAATTAGTTAAATTTACTTAAGAAAATATAAGACTATTGGTACTAAAAGTATTGATTTTATATTAGTAAGAAATAACTTTCAGGGATTTCAGATCGGCGAAATAAACGCAGACACGTATGCACCTGTTCCTCAAAGAAAATTTTCTTCAATTTTTTTACGAGTGATTTACTCTTGTTATTTTCGGTTTTGAAGGAAGGTGTCATTCTTCTAGAGCTATGATGCCGGGCAATATCGAGTAAATTCTTCAATTTCTCAAATCGTTCTTCGCCAGTGGGTCAAACAATCCCTCTGTAAGCAACAGACACGATTCAACTGTCGTTGAAATGGGTTCTTGTTGATGAAGTTGAACTGAAGCAGCAGTCTTGACGTGAACGAAGATTTGGAATATATCCAACTCAAGCCTACAACATCCTATCGCATGTATCCCCCTAAGCCACTTCACAGAGGGCTTCAAGTCACGTAACGCATCGCTCCGTCACCTCGGAACACAATTGCAAGGTCAGCTCAGCTCACTTCTTCTGTTGTACCCCTCGGCCCCCTTCGCCTCAGAGCATTTCTTTATGCCTTTATTTCCCTTTCCCCTTCGTCTTGCTACCGTGTCCAAGTGGCAAAGCTGCCCTCTTCTCTTCTTCATCCTTACTTCCCGTTTTACACCCTCACTCAGCTAGACGGAATGCTCAAGGAGGGCAGATGATCGCGTCCCATTTTCGTGGACATGGTCTTTATTTTTTTGTGTGCAAGCGTTGAATCATTTCGGTCTCTGCCTCATTTCTCCTTCCCTTTCCTCGGCTAACCCTCTATTGGCTTTTTGTCGCCTCCCCATGGAGGCCGTCTTAATTAAGAGAGATTTCCCATCGCTTTATACTGTTCGCCACTTAATCCCTCTTTCTTTTTCAACCTTAATGGTAAATGGGAAAAATCCCAATAGAAACAGTAAAACAGTACTATTACATGAGATTAATTACAAAAATTGAGGTGACAAACTAGGGGAACGGTGGAATTCGATGTTTAATTAATTTTTTATGATCTTTTGATGTGTTCGACGTGATTAGTTAATATTTATTCTGAATGAGTCGACATTGGTCAAATTGGCAGCGAGTTAATTAAATCGTGTTTTATTCAGGTGTATCTAATTGGAGTGAAATAGTTCATAAACTATGCAAATGTATGTGTTAATACTACCGGGAAACTCTAGTTTAGGTATCGAAACGTTAAAATTGTTGCGCAAACATTATTTGGCGTTGGCTCTTTAGCTTCACTTGAATGCAATGATATTTATAAGTTTCCGCAGCGTGAATCAATACCAATCTCTTCCGTTTGTGAATACGTAGTTGGAAGTACAAATACTTGGTTGGTCTTTCAACTGACGTATTGTGCAAATAGATTTAAGAATATGTCACCACATAAATAACCATTGGAGCATAATCTTTGGCACTTGTGACACTTTTTGGTTCGTAATGTGGGGTGTTTTATTTAGAAAATTTTCGCCGACCCCGGTGGCGGCGGGGGTAACGTCCTCGTCTACCATTCCAAGGGTTTGCGGGTTCGATTTCCGCCTGGGTGGATTTTCCTTCTCCGAGGGCTTGGCTGTTTGTAAATGTGACCGTTGTTATCATTGTCAATAGTCCGATGTAAAGGCCAAAATGTGCTTTTTTCGGACTAATACTAAATAAAAAGAGAAACTAGCATTAATCAAAAATAGTTTTTAGACAAACGTTTTATGTCAAAATACCGTTATATCAATGTAAAGATGGAGTGAAGTAGGTCACCCGGTTAAAAATGGTGGTTTAGGGTGGAAATTTCAAAACATCGGAAAGCTAGTATGTATGCAGATTCGCGAGTTCTCACCTCTATATTAGTAGCTGAAACGCGGAGGGAATCTAGGATGGTCAGAAAGAAAAAAGTAAGTAATAAAAGTTTGTTTTCGGGTATTTCCGTGGTTCCTCGAGAGTCATTACCTAATACCGAATTTGTGCTCGAGATCCTTGTTCGCGACCCTTATATTTGGTCATCAAGCCCATAACACATTTGATTAATTGAGTCTTTGGCCTGAGAGTTGAATCTTTACGCTCGGCCGAGCGCATCAAATCCCTCACCCCACTCTCATCTCCGGAAGTCCTGCTCACTAATTCGATAGTGCAGGCTTACGATGACGTGGTGATTTCATCGTAGGGGAAGGACCAATTTCAAAACGTGGAGTGAGAGAGCAAAGCGGACCGCATTTTAAGCGATTGCTTCCTGGGCGTTGCATTGTCTGGGATTCACAAGGGCGCACGTGGAACCCGGTGTTCGAGTCTCTCGACCTGGCTGTCGAAACACCCCTTCGAGTCGCCGCGCCCAAACGAGGTGAGCGCATCATGTGAGGCGATCGAATGGGAGTAGGGGAGTGTCGGTCGGCCAGAGCACTGGAGGGGAGTGAAGAGAAAGGAGAAGAGTTGCGAGAGATCCAGGAAGGAGACGCTCCTGACAAAAAGGAGTAAAAAAACAGAGGAAAATCATTAAAGTCGACCCCCAAGCCAACTAACGGCAGCTACCCTTTAAGCAATGCAGCCTTTTCTTTTTTATTGTTTTCTGCTAACAACTCTCATCTCACTCAAATGTATAAATGAACTAAAAATATGTGGGGTAAAAGGTTGATTTCTTGTGTACTCCGAACCACAAAAATACACCCACTTTTCTTGGTGGAATTTTCTTTTACACATTTTTCTGGAATTATTGCATGCATTCGAGCATATTTCCGTTATATTAATATGGAATTTTCGCTGTAAAGAAGTTAAACTAGGGTTAAGGGATTAACGCAAAGCTTTCGGAACTTATAAATGATCCGGGAAGTACGACTAAACACAGCTTTACGAGCTAATCTCCGGAATTTTGTGTAAAATAGCTGAAATACCGACCGACTTTAAGATGCACTTATTGTCCCCGTTCTGAGAAAGCAAAAGGAAGACAAAAGCATGTGAAAAATTACGACCAATTAGGTAGACGGCCCTAAAGGTTATCATGAAAACAATCCAACGAAGTTGGAAGGAAAGGGGAAAGGTATTTAAGTAAGGATCAGTTTGAGTTGGGACAAACAAGGGAACAAAAGACGCCATTATTTCATTTAATCTTATCGAAGAAAAGAAAATTAAAAGAGGCCAACCAGCGTTTATGGCACTCTTGGCTCAGAAAAAATCTTTTGGCGACGTTGGATTGTATATAATGCTACTTACCTTGAAAATATCACAATTAACTATAGAAATAAGATTGAGAAATGCTCTTTGTAAAGAACACGTGGCAGTGATCATAGATAGGGAAAGTAGAGTATACAAAATCAGGGGTGAGCCAAAGTGGTTAGCTCTCCATCTGTAATCGCTGAATCAAGAAGACAATGAAGTAGATAAATCCAATGGACGTCGTACAGATACGCGGGAAAAATAAAAGAAAATTTTAGTTCTCCATTTGCTTTTAGGGAAGAAGGTATTTTTACGAGACTGTCAGCCCTTAGGGATGAAGAGATGAAAAAATGCAACCTCAAGAAAAAAAAGGTGAAACACAATAAATTTCTGGTATCCAATTGAAGAGTTTTTACAAGCGAAGTAGGGAAGGACGTATATGAAATAATGGTAGACATTTTCTGTTCAGTTCGTGCGAGAGTTAGTTATGAATAGTAGAGTCAAGAAATGAGCAATAGTCAGGATTACGCGAACAAACAAGATTGCGAGAGAAATAAAATAAAAACCCGCAGTAACCGACCTAAAGATTGGTTTTTATGGTGAAGGTTTTGTTCAAGCTCAAAGACGTATGAAATTTGGAAATTCATGGTAGAAGGGCCTGTTTCTTTCCCTGTGCCACCTATGGATTCCCAGGGAGATTTGGTACAGAAAAATTACTGCTTGTGTGCAGTTGAGGGTGCTCAGAAGCGTCACCCGCACCTCTGGTTATTAGTCCACCTAAACCTAATCTGCTGGCCTAATGCGCTCCCCCAAACATTTACCAACGGAAAATAGCATTTATTGAGAATGGTATGTTTATTATGTACAGGATTGCATAAAACGAAATATGGCTCTGCTATTCCGCGATTGAGAAGCAAGGAGGTGAGCAGTAGAGAAAAAGGTTTACAGATGTTAAAATCATGGCCCTGTGAATGAATTGTGAGATAAATACACAGCCAGGGTGGATAACGAAAGAAGTACTTAAAGAAGCGGTGGATGGAAGTCTTTAGGAAAGAGACAAAAATACCTTATCCTGATCACATCCTGAGATTCAAATAAGTTAATCAAAACAGTGACCAAATATGTCATAGTATGGAATAACTGCAGAGAAAGAACAAAGATGAATTACGAGAAGCAGGTTTTGGAGGCTGTTAACTTAAGGGACTAATGGAGAATGTAGATGTTGGGGGGATCGAAATAAATGAAGATTGGAGAGCTGTTACAAACTCATGCTCGTATTTATATCCGAAAATAATTACCTATTTGACTGCTTTAGACCTATCAGTAATGCTCGCTAGTCTCTGTCATTAATTCTTTATTAAAATTTCACATTGAGACCCTAAAAATTGAATTGGAACTAATCACGGAAAATTTGTCTAAAATTTCTTTTCTAAAATGTTATACTTTATTTTACCTTAACATCTAGTAATTAAACCCAACGTACCTTAAAAATTAAACGGTACATAGCTCTTCCGTCAATATGTTGGAAATAAAGTAAGCTCTAAATTTCAATCGCGGGCCCTACTCCCAGCAACTCATACTACCTTATTTCAGGGATTAGTTATACCGTTCCTAGCTCTGTTATGATCTCATCACTTGATGGTGATAGTGCAGTGGTAGACATTTCTGAATCTACTTGAATTTATAGTGAGGTTGAGGGGGATAGGTGGTTAAAAATTCACTTTGATTAGTGGTTTTCTTATCAGTATTAGCCCTAATTATTATTTGCCTGAGATGGCCCAATAGTTGCGTGAACGCCAAAATAGCGTTTTAGGCTGAGGTAAAAAAAGTAAGATTTCGAACTTAACTTTTCCTGGAACCTATATGAAGCATTACATGGTCAGATATTTGCTCAAGAAATACTTTTTGCCGTGAAGATCCGCGGTCTATCGAAAAACCTGGTTAAAGCCTTTCCAATTCAAGCGCCTGATTTGCTGAAAGAATACCACAGTGGTGACAAATGAGCAATGAGGTAATGCCTATAAGCTCAGGGTAATCATCCGTTATGGTTCACGTGACAGACCTGAAAGTTTTCCTGCCCACAACGCGGTGAGCGTTCATTTGAGTTACTTTGATAAATAATTGAATCAATTCGTCAGTAATCTTGGCTTCGCATCGATAATTAGTCCACGAAGACCTGAAAAAGAGACGAGTTATCCCACCTTGAATATGGATTTACCCAATTTTAGCGTTGATTTGTTGAAAATTACTTAGAAAAATCTGCAATGGGAGCTTCTTTGAGTAGGTTAAGTTAAACGATATCCCTAGCAATTGATTATCTCTAATTTACATTACGTTGCGAGTGTTACTCTGCAGTTTTATTATTAATAATGAATCAAAGAGTAAGTATTTGAAAACTGTGATCACCTTTGATAGTGGATATTATCAGCAAAGTTTTTCTTCATACCCTCTTCATTTGAAGTTCAATCTGAGTTTGTCTCTCTCTCTAAAGATCCCAGTTTCTTGGCCGATCTTCTTACTTTGGCTCGATTATTGATTTGTTAAACTGAATGCTGCCAAAATTTATTAGGATAAACTTGATATCGCAGGAAGAAAGAAAATAGGTAACCTGACCCACTTTACTGAGTGACGGCGGTGATCCGCATGTGAGCGAAAAGTGATTGGTGTTCACGTCAAACATTGTGGATACAAAAGAGCTTAGCGTGTGCAGAAGAGTCAATCGCTGGTGTGGTCGAAGGCAAAATATTCCAGTGATGATGATGTTGCAGAGTGATGATTTTCGTGTGAAAATACGGTTGTATAGTATGTATATACTGTTAAAAAATTTCGTTAGTATAGAGCCAACATCTTCTTTTTCTAAGTTCTTCCTTTTTAGTAACGGAAGATATTTTTTGTCATATCTCCCTACACTAGGGAGTTATGGTGATCTAAAGAAGTGTAAAATACGTTCGACTACAAAATGTAATCGGTCTTCTACCATTACATCCCTCGCCATTTTTTCAAAGTTGTCACGTGACTGATAGTTCGCCCTTATTGAACCACCATTAAGACTTGTACATTGACCGATAAGAGTATGGCTTTTCGTTTTATGCATAAATTGCCTATACTTTATTGTAATTTTTCATACTTTGATTGGCATTCGATGAAAATTTGGGATTAAGGAACCGATGATTCTATCCTTTAAGTAATATCCTCCCTTGACACACCTCAAAGTGTCTTTAATCTTTTAACTTGTTAAGATGTCTTAAAGCTATTACTTATAGTATATCCTCAATCATGCGTAATACTTCTCGAAGAAACTGAATGTGGGCTATTCAGAAGTGTGTTATTGCAGGCAAAACGTCGATTACATCGGTTTGATTTCTGTAATTTGGCGAGTGCTTCCTTTTTTTGAAATGGTTCATGATCTGTAGAAATACATTTGTCACGCTTGAGGAAGTGATAAAGATCCTCAGAGTCACCTACCTACCTAGATCGAGACTCGTGGAAAGCTAACTGAGCTGGCTCTTTCTTATGTTATGCACTTGAAATCTTAAAAGAGTGAAACTTAAGTAAGGAAAACTTTTACGTTGCCGTGTTCATTTCATACGTCGGAGTTAGATGAGAAATAAAAGGCATACAGCTCTGTCAAAAAGTAGTCGTAGACAATAATTTGTAGTACTCAGGGGGAAAACACATCTATTATTGGGCAGATACCATGTCACTCGGTTAGGTTTCCGTTCAAAGTTTTGTCCAAGGAAACTTTTCGGTGCTCTTGTGGCAACCTTCCACATGGTACCATTGGGAGAAAATCACTGGTGAAGCCACATTATAAGAGCTTTTATCTTTGCTCTTTTAAAGTAGAGCATACTACACTCAATTGGCAACTAAATACTTCATGGAATCTCTACTCAGTTCGTTTATATTTTCGTGTCATTTCCCAAAATATTTGGCTCTTTACCTGTTTGAACTGACCTCTGTTGTTGTACGTTATCATGCCCTCATGTCATGTCCGCTAAAGATTTACAGCTAAATGTGTTTTTAGGGGAAAAATAGGGGCCAACTGAGTTGTTCCTATTATGATTTTCTTAAGGTTGTAATAAGAATCCAGGTGAAAGTAATTTTAATTAAACGAAAAATACAATGTATCTTTCCACTGTCCTTATCAGGCTACTCTAAGGGCTACTCAAAAGGACAATGGAAAGATACATTGCATTCTTCATTTAATTAACATGAATTTTCGCAAAGTTGATCCGGGAACAATTGAAGAAATTAATTTTATGTGAGAGTTTGCGTCAAAATTGGAATGTATGATGCGACGGAAGATTGAAGATGCCTAAAATATTGCATATCCTCTACAAGTGTATGGCTTAATTACTAGCTGTCATCATCCAATAGACTGCCACAATGCTAGAGGAGAAGGTCTTCATACGTTTGACGCGCAGACCAAGGCGGTGTGACGAACTTGGTGTTTTGGAATAACAGCCGTAAAACAGCCAACAGTGCCTTAACAGCTGAAGTACAGCAATGTGTTAGACAATGAAAACCGGCACAATATTATCCCGAAGAGAAATGGCTCACTTTAACGTTGTGCTGATATAATAACAAACCTGCTACTATCTTCTCGAATTAAATATCCTAGATGTGATCAATTCCATCGCTTTCATTTACCGGTGAGGGCTGCTCAATTTAATATGTCAATCAATTGTGATAAACTACGTACAAGGTTTTTATAAAAAGTATCCGGAACAATTTTTTCCTGACTTGACTGTGCGTTGCAGCGCGCTCGCACCACGCAGGCTCTTTGGTGAGAGGTCTGACCTTCAAGAGGCGCCAAGCGCCAATCGCCTGCGAACGTTATGTTAGGCTTGATACTGTTTCAGTGGACCCCTGTTGAGTGACTCGTTGTCAGCGGTAAATGCAGTGAACGATTGAACAGCGATACGCCATCAAATTTTGTGTTGGACTGGGTACGGAGACGTTGTGCATGATTTACGAAGTGTTTCAGGATGACAGCAGGTCACAAACTGCAGTTTTTAAGTGACACAGGCTCTTTAAAGATGGCCGAGAGAGTGTGGAGGACAAGCCGCGTACTGGACGGCCATTGACGTTAAGAGCTTACGACAACGTGCGTCTTGTGCGTGAAGTGCTCGACTGTCGGTTAAATGTTCCTATGATCGTAGAACCTATTGGTATTGATTAGATGAAAGCGCACACCATTGTCACTGAAAATTTTGCGATGAGAAATATCTGCGTACATCAACACCCGAAGGTCTTGACGGATGACGAAGAGCAGAGTTGAGTGTCTGTTTGTAAAGACCTTCTGCAGCGTGCTGAAGAAGACCCCGAATTTTTGCCCAACCCCCTCGCAGTCCATTGTTGGCACTAGTAAACTATTTCCTCTTCTCAAAAGTGAAATCCTCCCTCAAATGACACTACAATGGGGCCATAAGTGCCATCAAAGAAACTTGCTCGCGTATCCTTAAGGAGCTTCCGGAGTCCGCCTACCAGGGAGCCTTTGAGTCGTAAAAAAGCCGCTGGCAAAATTGTGTCGACATTCAAGTGATGAAATTTGAAGAGTTTTGGGGCCTTATAGTAATATTTGAAATTTTTTAATTTTGAAACAAATTTTCCTAAACTTTTACCGATACTTTTTATACTAACCTTGTATATGTCTTGAAATATTTACTTGAAATACTAAAATATTCGGGATAAGATTAGAATATTTGGCTAAGGCAATGAAATAAACGGGCCTAGGTGCCTATAGGTAAGGGACCTTTTAATACGTATTTTGGAATTTTATCCATTACCTCTACAAAATCAGGCAAAAGCTATAAAAAATGAACTATGAAAGGGAAATAGATGCCAAACTAAACAAAGGGATAACTACAAGGATACAACCAAAGGGATAACTACAGGACTATTCAACGTGCATCTATAAGTGGCTACTAAAGAAGAACAAGCATTGAGCATCGAAGGAATAATATTATTTAGTTTTTGTTATTTATTGGTTCCCTGGAAGCCACCGCAAAGGTTATCCCTTACGGAGTTTATCCCCTTTATTTCTCACATTTACTTAATTTCTTATTCACACTTCTAGTCAACCAATTTAATGCGGCGATCAAATTATTTTCTCTGTGCTAGTGCTAAAATCGAAAAATTTAACTATTGCCCACTTGCTTACCTCGTACGTTACCGTCGTGTTTCCAGTAGCATACCTGTACAATCCAGAGATTCTATTATACGTTCTTTTTACGACATACTCATAGTGTGAGCTTTCTGTTTGTCCATAAACATAGTTCAAGGAAAGTGCAACTTTTCTTTATTCTTGACCATTTTAGGATTTGTGTACTTCTGTTCAGAGTCCAAAACGTTCAATCAGGCCCTATCTATTACTTTTACAGAGCGATCACTTGTTTCCACCCAAATGCAGTTACTTCACAGTGTAAAAATCATTCGTCTTGACCGAGGCACAAACCGGCATTTTACGATTTCCGGGCGAGTGCTTTACAATGTAACCACCGAGACGTCCTATTTTTTTGTGAGTTTCTAGGGGCTTTATAGGAACAATGTGTAAGAAAGAAATACCATACATACAATGTAAGACGTATTCGAAGTCGTGTCACAGTGCATGAGGGTAAAGCCAACGTTTATACACAAATGCTTTTTTTTTCTTCGACAAATTCGAAGGGCTGCGAAATTTTTGCATTTTTGCATAGATTCATTTACGTAGATGCATTGCTGAGGAAAGATACCTGAGGATGAATTATTCAAGGTGTAACTGAAAGCCTTGCGTTTAACATAAATCACATTTAGATCACTATAGATAACTTCGCAGTCCATTTTATTACCTATGCAATTGACCGTATCATCCGTGAGTAATTCGGCATTGATATATATTTTGGAAGTAATTAGTTAGAGTGTTAATCTGGAATATGAAGAAGCTATTATCTTGTTTCCCTGCTGAATATAGATGGCTACCTTCACAAAATTGGAACTAATTCCATGGATTATTATCTTATGTTGACGTTATAAAAGAAAATACCAAACCCATTACACTCATTGGTTGTCAATTCCACATATTTGCTGTTTGTATATCAGCTTATTGAGCGTTACTTGAACAAAAGCTGTTCTTAATCTTAAAATACAACACGTAATTTGATACATAAGTTCCTCTATTTGTAGATTGCGGTGAATAAAAAACCAAGGTGACATTTCACCGTTCTCAAATCAAAGAGTACAGGATATCCCCAGGTATGAATTCAAAAGTGATTATGATTGGCAATGACGAAGTCGCAACTTAAATTCAAAGTACTGAAAAAACACTCTAGCATTAGAAAAAGAACGAGAAAAAGCACGCAATTTGGTCTCTCATTGAGTATATGTTGACGATAGGTTTTAGCTTTTCAGACAAAACTAACAACGATGGAGGAAAAATATCTATTAGCATCAGTATTAGAAGAAAAGAAAAAGGATAACAGTGAACTATCAATGTGATCCTAAGTTATGTGTGAAAGGAGGAAATACAAAATCCCAATATTCAAAGAATGATAGTAGGATAGCTGTAATGAGCATAAATATACGAGTAATTAGTCCTAAGAAAAGAAAGACAAATGAAGAATGGACGGATAACCTAAGAAAGGAGTCCGCGGCAACTTGTCAAAGGAGAAGTTGAAACAGCTTCAAGAATTAAAATGATTCACTTCAAGGAGCATTGTAGAATAGGTCATGTAATAATTCGTAATGAAATGGGTGCATTTTCATTCTCAAAGCGATGAAAATATTAAGAGAGAAGGTAAATATGAATAAAGTTGTGCACTGATAAACGGTCGTCGTACGCTGAGAATAAAGATGAAAAAGGAGGTCAAATATTGAGATCAGAATTTCATATCACATTGAAATATTTGCGAAAGGGTAGAGCTCCTGAAATTGACAATATCTCCTTAGATTTATTAGAACACACCAAAAATAAGACATTGGACTATTAAAACTTACATTTGTCATATAAAAAACGGAAAACAAATACCACTCAACTCCAGAGGAACTTCATTACCCCCATAGACACGCAAAAAAGGGAAAGAAGACTTGGCTGAAAACATTGGACCAGTTAGCCTTATTGTGCCTGCAAAACTTGGGATGTCATTTAAAGTTATATTAATTTGAACAATGGGGAATTTGTTGTTGACAATTTGAACCGTAGGGAATTCTTTCCGAGGCCAAAAACATTTTACCATGATTCAAAACATCAAAATCTCTAAATATTTCCTGGGATGATGAAACCTCATTCCTTTGTTGCATTTCGTTCTTTTTAGGTAACACATGCCTTCCTAAAAATTTGTTCTCTTATTATACAATCGTTTTATCTATTCTAGTGCCCCTGAGTCTCATAAATGATCCATGTGTGATGAATTTGGAATATCTTGCTGAATTTTAACTCTTTCTAAAGGGTTATTAAGTTACTGAGTCCTTACTTAAGATTTTTACCTGAATTTTCGGAAATAGTAATGGCAGTTGGGCAGTGATAAGCACTATTAAAAAGATACGAAATTAGTATCTTGGAAGCATATGCGTTATTTTACCACATTTACGTAAAAATTTGATTTAATTTTCGTTCCTTTTGAAAGCTTTTAATTTGTCAAAGTAGCATTGACTGATTTTCGTTTATATTTCTGGTTAGTGTTTTTTCCAAGGAAAATTTTTCCAGGAAAATTTCATCACTCCTCCGGGCCAACTTGCGCTTAGATAGGGTTAGTGATCTTACGGAAAAAAACAACGCACGCCCTTCTACGTGTGTTATGCGTAGCTCTCCATGATTCTGCATCATTCCGTCGGCTGAATGTAACGTTTGAGGCCGACGCTGGGAACTATACCAATCCAACCTAAAACAAACGGATCCCTCCGCCGACCCGTGGAATTGATGCTCGCGATCGTGTAATGTTATGAATTCCGGACACGTCGTTCGTTGGCCGCTGCCTAGATTTTCCATGGGTCTCTGGGGAGGAGTTATTTTCGTGGGATTGTGGTGGGGGATGTTTGGTTGTGTGTGTGTCGGATGCGTGATATGGACTGAATCCTGAGATGCATTGGTAGACTCTCCGATAATGGATCGGATTAGAGGACTAGTGTTTAAAAGGGTGGGTAAGGATAGGGGCTGCTTCGGCCAAATTGGCATCGTTCAATGTCCCGGAATGGACGGTCGACTGCATTCGTTCCGCGACTCCCTGTGGGGAAAGGGGGGGAACGGGGGACGGGTGGGGGGGGGAGTTTCCCTCTGCAGGGATGAGGTGGAAGGGGGGGTTCGGTTCGTGAGCTGAAAGAGAGGGAGGAGGCGATGGGAGTGTAATCCCCGCATGCGGAACGAATTGAGACTTTCTTCTCCATCATTGTCTCCGCGTTTCCGCGCGTGGGATTTTCCGTGGAAGTCCTTTCGCCTTTGCCCACATCCCACTGCAGTGAATTCCTAACTCTTGCCGGCGCATTACTTTTCTGCGGGCTCAGAAGCGGAAATCATGCCCCCTCTCCAATCCTACGGTCAGGTTTTTTTTCCTATTTGACTGCTGATTACCCTACCTTGGAGGTTAATTAACGGTTGAAAAAATTACTCTAATTTTTCAAGATTCAGGAAAATTGACCCGCAGGATTGTAGGCCATGCATTTCGAATTCAAAGGATAATGACAGGTGGAGAAAAAGAATTCCGCTGAATTCCATCCTGTTCCTATCTCAGCTCTCGCACAATTTTTTTCGTGCCTAGGCAAATGGCGAATGTAGCAAACAGTCCCTCGTGAATTACGCGTACCGCGGGGTATTACACTTATATCCGACGGAGTGGATGTTAAAGTATCTACAACGGAGCATGATGCTACATATTGTTAGGAAATGGTTATTGAAGAGGCAATAGAGACGCATAAGAGTGCAGGCGAGAGAGCAACATTCCATACTACTGTTAAAGTTTCGTAATATTTACCTTTTTACTTAAGCAAAATTTTTTTCTTTATCATAAATATTTGACTACTTTTGGCCCAATGTGTTGAAAGAATCTGGAACAAACTTAATTTCAGTTCATCGGGCTTCGACACTGCTCTTTTCTCAAATTGAGTTACTTCTGAGTGTGAGGTGAAACCGAAATGTAACGTAATTGCTCGCTGCTTGAAAAATCTCTTCATGCGCTTGGTTGAAATTAGTATTAGTCATTGGAGGAGATAACTGAAAACTAAGGTCATTTGTACAGTTTAGGATAAATGGGTGAGTTGATATGAGTAGGATGTTTAGGTAATTGGGGAAAGGTGGAGGGAAACCCGGCTTCGGTCTGGCGCAATAGTCCGTTTACCGTTTCATCCGACGGACGGTTTACTTCCTGAAAGTGCTCTCAGCGTAGCACCCCAAGTAGGGATCGGGATTCCGCTGAGAAATCCTGCCACCTCCGGAAATCGGACCCAAGCCCTCGGGGTGGTAGGACAGTGCATTAGCCACCGCACCGTCCCGATACCTCTCCGTGCGCTTAGAAGAAGGCAGTTATAATAAAGAGAAAAGGAAAATATTCTCTAGGGAGAATTAATTTATTCGCTGATGTCATATTTGCAATGGGAAAGGTGACCTACCGTATGGTTATCCTGCGTGGCTACGTGGGAAAATACAAATGATGTAGGTATTATCGCGGTGAGCTTGCCGTACTTCGTAATCGGAGCTATGTATCTCCAGGGCGGTGCGCCTGGGCTCTTAGGGAGCAATGTAGAGGAAAATTCCACTCCGATATGAGTAAAAAAAAATGAACAGCTCTGTATCAAAACTTGCTCTGCAGCCGTCTTTCACTGTGCTCCACTCGGATATGCATAACGAACATTTTTTTTATCGGGACGATCCTCTGTGCTTTCGCCTCGGGCTAAGGAGCGATTTCCTGTCCGTGCTGTGAAAATAAAAACATGAAGAGGTCTTTCCTTCACTCCCTGATCCAGAAAGGAGGTCGAGAAATCTTGTGCGTCGCGGAATTGGCACGATTCCGATTTGTGCTAATTTTAAGCCTTTAGTGACCCGTTAAATTTTTTTAGAATAACGTCAAAAGAAGGCGTGTTCATATTTATTGAGTGAAAAAAATTACTGAGTAACGGGAAATAAGGCTGATGTACGAGCTGAAGTGAAACATTTACGTTAGAGTACTCGTTTATTCTTTTTTTGGGGTTTTTCTACCCTTTAATATTTGATTTGAAATGGATTGGCATGATGTTATCTTGACTCCATTCAGAACTAGTCATCAATGTTACGGTTTACTTTCTGTGTGATTATAATCTACGATCTTGAACTCAGGAATAATTCTTGAAATATCAGTTATTGCCCGGAAATAAAATAGTAGATGAATACGAAACTGGGGCATTAAAAAATGAACATTTATTGCTCTCGGCCCTGTGTAAATTATATATGGTTTTGAAGTAATCCACAGTTTTTATTGCATTAAGTTTTGATAGTGTTTCAGTAGCTGCTAAAAAAAATTACTGTTATTTCCTAATCATTAAAGCTATATTTTCAAGTCAAATTTAATTAAAGCTAGTCTGAAGAGCTACGAAAAATGTTCACGGGAAAATTAGAGCGAAGCGATTTTTTTATTAGATTTTCTTTCTTTTATCACAGTTAGTTGGTGAATTAATTAAATATTAAATTGGCCAAAATAAGTGAAGCAATTTTCATGTTTGTGCAGCATTTTAGGCAAAACTGGAGGAAAAGCAGATGCCATTAGGAGAAGATATTATAGGCGAAATCTACGACGAAGTATTTTGTATATTAAATTATGTACGTAGCTGGGGGTTGTAAGTAATTATGAGGGAGAGAGCCTAAACGGATGTAAGAAGAAATTATTAATTAAAACATTAGTAATTGTATTTCAACTTGCCACTTAGAAATAAGGCTGAAAAGAGAAAGAGAATTTAATTTAAATTCAAGTTATGGTCAGAGTAGGGAGCCAGCGTTGGAAGCAGAGAAAAACAATCAATGCAACAACTAGGGCACTTAAAAAAGCATTTGATGCTAAAGGTTTGCGTATGAAACCTATTAAAATTTAATGCCAAGTGCCCTAAATTTTCAAGCAATCTTTTTTCATTATGAGCTATGCCCTATTAAAAGCATAGAAAAATAATAATCTACTCTGAGGAGAAAATTTAAAGCATTGGTTTATCAAAGAGAAGGCTGATTTTTATATACCCACATTAATGATTATTATCTTTTCACTCAGACGAATTTGAAATGTTAATGATATTTTGAGCCATAATAATTAAGCCGAAGAGTGGTGGCATAATTGATAGTATGACTAGCCTTATAACAAACGAGGGTGCCCGGAGGAATAATCCAGAATCGAACCTGGGTTCCCCATTCAGTAACCTAGGTCTCTACCCACTAGACTGCAACTCCCCAATGTTGAAAAATTAAAGGAAAATTAATTCGCGTGCCACTTCAGATAATAGAAAATTATTCAAAATGCTTCTTTTCGATACAAATATGATTTTTCTCTAATTTGTTTGCCGCTAAAATGTTATTCCTATTTTCTATTCTGTCAAGTTATTAATTCGAAGTAGTGAAGTCAATAAATGCAGAATTGACCGAAAATAGTAGACCGAAAAAATTGGGCCACTATTTGAGGGTTGAAAAATAATTTTCATCGAAACTAAAAAAATTGAAACATTGTAATTATTTTGTTATTTTTTGAGTTGAATAAATTTCGAGAAGGGCAAAGATAGAATTCAGATTTAATAATATTTAATAGTAGATGGGGCGGTAAGAGCTGTTGTGGAAACAGAAAAGTTATAAAATAGAATGAAATGTCATTTTGCCGAATGCGGCCAGAGACGTTTTATTTGTATTCAGTATTTCATTTAAAAATGCTTTTCTTGACACCTTAATACCTTCCCACCCACTCCCCCAACGCTCTCCCTTCCTCAATTCGTACTCTAACCTTCGTTCCCTAGATCTTTCAAATCCTTCGCAGAAAGCTTGTCTTGGCTTCCCAAATTATTCGTTTCTCCTTCACTTAATTTCCACCCTTTAGGAAAATACCATAGATTGGTAGACGAGATTTTTTTATGCAAATCAGATAAAATAATCTATAATTGTACTTACGCCTGATCTCGCGGAGTTTGCCCTATGTATTAATTAAATCAACGCTTGTGTGGTGTATGCTTGTTTGTGTGTGTATGTGACTTGTTTGTGTTTTTTCAAAAATTATTTATTTATTCATGAATGTTTATTTTGTCTACTTCAAAGTGATTCCCATTTGATATTATACACTAGTGCCCATATTTTTTCCAATCCTCGAAGCACCTCAAAAAATTATTTTTGTGATCTTCTTCAGCTCTTCCTTCGATGTAATCTTTATCTCGTCAATGGTAGCGTAGCGTCGTCCTTTCGTGGGCCTCTTCGGTTTCGGGATCAAGAAAAAGTCACTGGGGGCCATATCTGGGGAATACGGTGGTTTCGGCATCATTAGTGTGTTTTTTTGGCCAAAAATTCGCGCACAAGTACCGATGTGTGAGCAGAGGCGTTGATATCGTACAAAAGACAAATTTTGTTCTTCCACAAATCCGGGCGTTTGTGGCAGATTGCTTCGCGCAAATTGCGCATAACTAGCATGTAATATTACTTATTTACCGTTCTACCTTGTGGCAAGAACTCATGATGCACCACGCTCCTGCAATCGAAGAAAACTGTGAGTAAAACTTTCACATTCGACCAAACTTTTTTCGGCCTTGGCTCGTGCTGAAGCTTCCATTAGGATAATTGGGAGTTTGGAAGTTTCCACGTCATAACCATAAACCCATGACTCGTCACCATTAATGACTCTCTGGAGCAATTTTGGGTCGTCGCGGACAGAGTCCAACACCTTATTAGCAATGTTTTCATAGCGTTGCTGTTTTTGGTCGAAATTGAGCAATTTTGGTACGAATTTCGCGGCGACTCGTGTCATGCCCAAACCATAGGTAAAAATCGAATGGCACGAGTCATCACTAACTCCCTTCCCAGCACACTCTGCGCCTCCCATCCCCCAGAACTCAAATTTCCTCCACCCAAAACCTTCCAGACTGACCTGAATAAGACCTCGGAGAAGGCTGGAAGCTTAAACTTTCTGAAATTTGAGTGTCCTTTGACGTGTTCTCTATTTATATTTTTGTACTCTATTGTACCGGCCAAATATTATGCTGCTCTCGAGAATGATACACACAAAAACATTCAAACACGAAATCCCGCCATATGGTGAACAAATATTCATTCACATGGAAATAGATATGGAAAAGGGATAGGGACACATAAAAAGGACGAACACAGGAGAAATGGGGAAGGTGGAATCGAGCAGATCACAAGCGCAAAAATTTTTCCCTGCCCGGGACTCGAACACCGGATCTTTCGACTTGCTTGGCCGATGCTCTTTTTCCTGTATCTATTTCCATGTGAATACATATACATACGGATTACTCCGTTAAATTTCTTCCTGCCTCGTTTTCCCGAATGCTTAATACTTATACTTTACACTAAATACTGAATACTTAATAGTTCCATAGAACGTTATATAAACCCACAGCCGCTTACTATCAGATCGCTTTTCCCTGAAGGCCCTTGAGTAATCCTGGACCTAAGGTATCCTCATCTTCTACCTCTTTTGCATCTCTACTCGCTCACCAAATTATGTTTCCTGGCTCATCTTTGATTATTTTCAAGGGTTTTTCCATCTCACTCTATGACATTGAGTCCTGTATAGTGCACCAATTTCACTATTCCCGTGTGAACTTTCCACATCCTGGAACCGAGCCACCACGCTTCTTCCGCTTGGTTTGTTTCCCTACTAAGTTAATTATTGAACTTGTTATATTTATTTCTATATAACTCTGTGTTTACCCTCTTCAATTTCATTCTCTCGTTTATTTTTCTATTAGTCTCGTCCTTAATTCATGGTTTTCTTTTTCCCACATTCTTTTAAAATAGTTTTGTTTGCGGTTTTGATATCCCTTTGTTGATATGCTCCCATTGTTCTCCTATTTTTACTACCACTGTCTCTTCACTTGTAATCTCCTATGCAGCGTTCGTAAATTCCTTTCTTGTCGAACGGGTCAATGCTTCTATATTCCATTTCTCAAACCATCTTTACTGCTTTATATTTCGGATCGGACACTACACCTCATTATTACTAAATTTTGATACAAATTTCATGATCTGATTCAGCATCCGCTCGTGGAATACTTTGCCAACTTTATCGCGCTTGTCTGAAGACTGTACCAACTAAAATAAAGTCTGTTATAATTCGGCATTTTACATGTAATCCAAGGACTATTGTGGTTCGCCTTTACCGGGATTCGAACCCGGATCCCTCGATGTTCGGCCGAGTGCTTTAGCTAGTTAAGCTATTGAGGCTTCCCTTCAAACTCTGAAATTTTGAGAGATTTCAAACTATTGCACTTTGAAATTGTTGCATTTTAATTCACACTTAGCGGATGACTCCGTGAAAAGTTACTGTTGCCGCATCTCCCGCAGTTTCTTGAAAGTTTTTGAGGTGTTAAAAAATAGAGACTTTCATGAACAAATCTTTCCTCCTGTAGAGCTCTAACTCTTTCTCTTCTCGTTAATTATTTGTTCGTAAACCGTAGATCCCTACCTCGTTACCGTCTTTCCCGTAACGTCTTGTTCCCATTACTCATTACCCTAACATATTTCCTTCATGTAAGTGCTTAACTGATCGTAAATCCTGTCGACCTCTTCCACCCTATGATTGCTTGGTGGCTTAGAGTATTGAACTTTGACTAGGTTTGTTGGTTCAGTTCTTATTTCTACTAATAATATTTTATCGCTCCCCAGTTCTATATTTACTTTACTTCTTCCTACATTTTTTGTTCAATTTAACGCCACCCCTCGCTGGCACTCTTCCCCTCCGTTGTATATCACTCTGCAACTCTCGCTCTAGTAAGCTTACCTCGCACGGCCGTAACATATCTAATTTTCTATCTCTATCTTTCATTTTATGTTTAATAATTTTCCTGTTCCTAACGTTGCCGTCACATTTAAATTCCCTGGTATAACTAATTCGGCTCTCTTGCGTGTTTTCTGTACTGCAGCTGTTTATTTCGCTTTGCAAGGATATTGCGAGATGAGGGCATGACTTACGGTCCAGCGGACCGAATAGTATAGTTACCAGGACTCGTGCTCTGGTTTATGTTCTACATAGTAACATTGCGTATTTAATTGATGAGATTTCACATTATGTGCGTGCGAGTGTGCGCGGGCGTGTGTGCGCGCATTAGTACACGTACCAAGAATTGTTGTAGCGTCGATAAAATATTACACAGCTGCAAATTGTAACTATGCGGTGGTGGTCTGCTTAAGGTTGGCATGCCTGGTAGAATTTTGTTTTTGCACCCTCCGTTAACTTCAACGGTGTTGGAATTGAGAATACTGACCTTATGGCTGTTTCTTTTGCACGCTCAAGGAATAAATTAAAATGAAGAGATATAGACTACTACTTTCGGGTGGAATCAATCGTGAATTGGAACAAATTGGCACAAATAATTACTCCTGAGAATCGCTACTGCCTCCATGGCCTGAAAATTCCATGGAAATCGGGCGAAGTTTTGTGCATGTTGAACTACAGTGGTTTACCAACGAACCGAGGATGCTACATGATCCTCATTTCAAACCTCTTTATTGAAAGGTGATTGAGGAAGCGGCTGCATTTAAAAACATTTTTTGAGATTTTATTGAAAGATTAAATGTAAGTGTCCATTAGCTAACGAAGAAATTTTGCGAAAAGTCCCATATAAATTCAAATGAAAAGAACACTAAAAATAAGGAAATTTACGTCTTCTATCTTGTAAAATTAGATGTCTTGCTCAAGACGGTTGCAATTAGATCTAGTGAAATTTAATAGTGTTTAAACAAACCCCAGATGTTGCGAATAGCAACTTATTGGCGGCCGCGAAATCGTTTATTTATCTCGAGGTGTTTATGAGTCCCAAACTGATTAGGAAAAAGAAAATTAGGTAGAAGCCTGCGTAACTCCGTCGTCAGCACTTGAAAAAATAATATATTATGATAAAAAATCTGTTCTTGTTAGATTTTAACTGAAACATTTTCTTTTGACTTTGGAGTACTTCCCTTAAAGTTGTGAGCTATTCAATATTACGGGAAAAATGGCGCCCTGATAAATTAATTGGGCTCGTACATATATCGCATTTAAATCAGGAGAATGGGAAAAGTCAAAAAAGGAATTTTAAAGTGTTTCGTGGAATCATTCAGGAGGTAAAGAATAACAATCGATCGACGGAAAATAAATTCACCGGCTGGTGAATTAAGCATAATATTTAATTAGGAGAAACAGGAGAACATCGCACAATGAAAAATCAAGCATGCAAAAGAAAGTTTTGGAGGATCTTTAAAACACATGTTATGTAAGTCGAAGAGGGATACATTAGAAAAAATGAAAAGACGAGTAAGATTAAAAAGCGCGTGGAGACAAAAATGAAAAAAATGGGGGAAATATGTGACCATAGTTTCCAAAAATGCGGATTTTTTAATTATGTATAATATAACAGCCATAGTAAAAGACCAGAATTCTTGTAATCGAAATCCCCCAGGAGTCAGCTCGACACAATAAGTTTTAACCTACAAGGTAGGGGCTGCGCATGGTTATACGATTATATTTATGTATATTATTTTTTAAATAATATTTATAATATATATATATATATATTTGGAGGGTTCCCCCCACCTTTCCCCATCCATTTGAAAAACCCTGACCCCCTCATCCCTTACCCTTTCCTCCTGGTGCTTCACCCCCTGCCACGCACCTTTTTGGTGGCACGGAGGGTATTGATGTAGTTGTATACTATATGTAAACAAATCTGTGCATGCTGCGTAAGAGCACCGTATGGAATGGGAACCCCCTGGGAATTTTTGTAACCGGAAATACTCCGAACACATTACTCTCCACTGCTTCGCTACGTGAACCGAAGCGGCACACCTAGGAACTCCGTTTGAAGTAAGAAAGTTTATAGAGAGAGGGGACGAGGGGGATGTGTGAGAAGGAAGCGGAGAGGAAGGAAAGAGTGCGAGAGCGACGTATTAGCCGTTATTTGCCGGTTTGCGCCTCCCAAAAGTGAATCCAATTAATGCGGTTAATTCGGTTAACTCTAGGGTCGACCCAGTTCCCTTCCTCGTCCGTCGATGAGCATTCTCCCATCTTCAGAGACTCTGGACAGGGACCTGGGGGAAGGGGATCGTCGAAGAGAGAGAAGGGATGATGTACGCTGAGCCCTCGTCGTGCCTTTCCTCCCAAACACTATGCTCTACCCCACCAACTTTCTACCTGCACATGCGGGAGGGCTCTACCCCAAGGGATGAGATGTCTGGAGAGATGGTGCTGCTGCTTCTTGTCGGGAAATGCTTTTCGCTCCAAGGACGCGAGGATGGCACTCTCGAGGAGGAGGAGAAGTGGATGTGATGAGGACTTAGTGCTCGGGGGAAAGAAGGGAGAATGAGATTGGGTGGCTAGGGAGGGAGAGTGGGAGAGGGCTTCTCCCGCCCGGAAGCTGCCGCAGGGTTGACAAATCCGGGCCAGGAGCCTCGCTCTGCTCACTCGTGTTGGTCGCTGTAGCGGAATTTGTATACGTTCTCACCCTCTTGTGAGTGCACACCTTCGAACTGTGGTTGTGTATGTGTGTGTGTGTATATGTGTATGTATATATATATATATATATGTGTGTGTGTGTGTTTATATATACGATATATGTGTGTGTTTATATATTTATACATGTGTATGCTAATATGTATATGTATGTGTGTGTATATATATATATGTATTATATGTAGTATATGTGTATATATATATATATATATATATATATATATATATATATATATATATATATATATATGTATTATCTACAGGAAAGTCGAAAATGACAGAGACCGTGACAAACTTCAAAGGGACATTAATAAAATGGCAGATTGGGTGACAAAAAATGGGATGGATATTAATGTTAACAAATGCAAATCAATCACTTTTAGCAATAAGGTAATTTGAAACAATAGGGAATATAAATTCTCAGAAAATGTCATTCCTAGAAGTGATACTGTCAAATACTTAGGTGTATATTTAACTAAGGACTTATATGTAGTATTGTGCCGCGTGTAGACCGCGGAAGGCTCGTTTGGAGCCGCATTGAGGGTTTAAATCAGAGATTGCTGGGATTTTGCCGGGGAATCGGAGCGGACTTCGTTGATCTGAGGCCCGTCCTCTCATCGTGTCGGGTACCCCTTAATCGCTCCGGGGTCCATTATACTGCCGAGGCATCGCAGTTGGTAGCGCGTAGGTTACACGAACACGTTTCGAGGGTTTAGCATAGCTGGTAGGCAAGAGCGTAGGTCATATATTGGGAAAAATAAAGTAGAATCCAGCGCTTTTTGTCAATTCAGTTCAGATAATGCCTCTCATATCCCCAAAAAAATTGAACAAACAAACACTTGCGTTAAAACAACATATAACTCACGTAAATTTAATAAAATTGGTGCCTCTACATACATAACAGATAGCAATGCAAGTGAATGTAATTCTTTTGTCTCTGTTCACCACGAATCGTCTCAAAACAGTTTTGTTAGCGTACATAAAACCGAAAAACAAGAAGTTATTAGCCATATTAAAATTATAACATTAAACTGCCGTAGCATTAGAAACAAAATATCGGATATTGAACATATTTTTGTCAGTACAAACGCGGACATAGTAGTTGGAACAGAAAGTTGGCTCACGGGAGAAATAGCAAACAATGAGGTTTTTCCAAACGGTTTCACAATTTACAGAAGGGACAGACCAAATAGGTTGGGTGGGGGAGTATTTATTGCAGTAAAGTCACATCTCAGTAGCCAACGATATGATTGCGACGTAAATGACATAGAAAGCATTTGGTGCAACATTAAGGACTACAACGGCAGAAGCCTATACGTGTGTTCATTTTATAGACCCCCAGATTCTAACACAGATGTCCTACACAAGCTCGACGAACAAATATCCACTATCAGCAGCAGACAAAGCAACAGTATTACTATAATCGCTGGTGACACAAATCTACCGTCAATTGACTGGGACAACTACTGCGTAGGAAAATCTGCCAAAAACAGAGATTCATGCCAAGAACTCCTTCATATATTCACAAAACACTCCTTAGAACAAATTGTTAAATCACCAACACGGGGCCAAAGCATACTAGACATCTTTGCGACTTCTATGCCCGAAATCATTCCTAACATTGAAATAATAGACGGAATCAGTGACCATAAGGCTATTCTTGTAGAGTTAAAAACTAAGTTCATCAAAATAAACAAAGAAAAGCGTAAAATATACCTATACAACAAGGCAAATTTTAACGGACTAAGAGAATATTTAAACATAAAAATACCAGAATACATCACAAAAACACTGACAACAAATACAGAGAACACTTGGAATTATTTCTTAAATATTTTACGCGAAGGAATAAAGACGTACATCCCGTCCAAACTCAAATGCGACAGTAAGGAACCTAGATGGTACAACGGGGAAGTCAGATCGGCATTAAGAAGGCAAAGAAAGCTACAGTCAAATTTTAAAAAGAGTTTAAAAAGTGACGATATAATTTATATGAATACAACGAAACAGCAACTAAAAGAATGTCGTAGTAAGACGAAAAGTATTATGCGCACAGCACTACACTCTTTTAAATCTAAAATGCTAAGCGAATATCTTCAGGAAAATCCAAAGTCATTCTGGTCCTATGTTAGGGAAATACAGGGTAAACGTCCCACTGTTCACTCTTTGAGGACGGAAAATGGGGAAGTCATTACAGATAGCGTGAAAAAGGCAAATATGTTAAACCATTTTTTCCAGAGCGTCTACAACAAAAACACAAACGCACCAAACGATCCTCCACACCCACCCGGGGAACACATGAGCGATCTTACACTGACCAAGCAGGGAATAGTACATCTGCTCCGTAGTATCAAAGCACACAAGGCACCTGGTCCGGAAGAAATACCTGCTAGAATATTAAAGGAATTAGCTGACGACATTGCCCCATTTTTACATATTGTTTTTCTAAAATCGATAGAAGAAGGCTCAGTGCCTCGCGACTGGAAGCTAGCCCATATAACTCCCATCTATAAAGGCGGAGATAGGGATAAACCAACCAATTACCGACCCATTTCTTTAACATCGATCTCTTGTAAAATATTGGAACACATTATTGTCACTAACATTATGAGATTTCTTGATAGTAGGGAAATACTAATCCACAACCAGCACGGATTTAGGAAAAGCAGATCTTGCGAAACACAACTTGGTCTCTTCATTCACGATATACTTAGATCGGGAGAAAACAACACACAAGTCGATGTAGTATTCCTGGATTTCAAAAAAGCCTTCGACAAAGTCCCACACAATACATTGTTACATAAACTTAAATACTATGGGATCAATGAGAAAATAATTAATTGGATTAGAGACTTCTTGTCAAACCGCAAACACATAGTAGTCATAGATGGGTTGTGCTCAACGGAGAGAGATGTAACTTCGGGCGTCCCCCAGGGAAGTGTAATAGGGCCTCTTCTGTTCTTAATATACATAAATGACTTAAGCACACACGTAAGTAGCAATCTAAGGTTATTTGCTGACGACACGGTGATATACAGGGAAATAAGGAGCCAACTAGATCGCGAGCTACTCTCTAGAGACTTAGACAATATCTCGGAATGATGCAATAAATGGGGATTAACACTTAATATAGATAAATGCGCAGTTTTGAAATTTTGGAATAAAGGAAGCGAGGAACAGGATATAAACTACAAAATAGAGGGTTCAGTATTGACTACGGCAAATCAAGTTAAATATTTGGGGGTTGTTCTAACACCACGCCTTTCATGGGGAGCACATATCAGGACAATATGCGGATCAGCTTTAAAGAAACTTGGCTTCATAAAACGGGTGGTGGGGAAATGTAATGAAAAAGTTAAAGAGAGGTGTTATTTTGCTCTAGTTAGACCTCATTTGGAATATGCCGCAAGTATTTGGGATCCGTGGGAGAAAATTTGGCAAAAAGAATTAGATAAAGTCCAGAGAAAATCCGCTAGATTCGTTAAAAATTGTTATGATAAAAACACAAGTGTGACAGGTCTCTTAGGGGATTTAGGCTGGGAACCACTTGAAGTGCGGAGAGAACAAGCGAGGCTTAGACTTTTAGAAAGGTTCAGAACAAACGCGTTTAACTATGACACTGAAGGAATTATAATGGCCCCACACTACTTAGGTAGATCAGACCACAAAGATAAACTAAGGGAGATAGATTCCAAGACAGATAGGTACAAATACTCATTCTTTCCCCGAACAATCAGAAATCATAATAGCAAGAAACCGAAGTCACTTTAGAAATATTAAAAACGTTGAATTTACCAGTCGGAGCAAAGTTAAACACTGCAAAGCTTTTAGGTATACTTTCAGGTGCATGTGTATGTTAGTTGGTAGTTTTATTGTGTTTGCATGTATGTGGGGTGTAAGTGTTCATGCATGAATGTATGCCATGTTTTTTTTATATATGATTTTGTGGTTATTGCATGCGGTTTTTTTTTTCTTTTTCTTTTCTAAATTACGGGTGGTGTCCTAGCACCCCCCGCCACACGCCCTTGCGGCGGCTTGCGGGGTATTAAGTAGATGTAGATGTAGATGGGTGGGGGCTAAATGTGGAGTGCATCTATAAGAAAGCTTTCAAAACTCTTCATTGGGTAATGAGAAACCTCAAAGGGAGCGTTAGAGCAACCAAGGAGAAGGCTTATCAGACCCTAGTAAGGCCAATTTTAGAGTACGCTTCTCTTGTATGGGACCCTCATGAAGAAGGTCATATTAAAAAACTGGAAAAGGTGCAAAGAAAGGCTGCCCGATATGTACTGGGGAAGCATGGGAGGATGGAGAGTGTGTCTGACATGCTAGAAACGCTGGGCTGGGAACCTCTAGAATCTAGAAGAAAAGTAAGCAGACTTTGTGGAATGTTCCGAATTTTGAAGGGGGAGAAAGCTTGGGCAGATCTTAGGAAAGAGGCGGGGAACCCAAATTTTATAGGCAGAAATGATCACAAATTTAAGATAAAATGCCGGGCACAGAGAACAAATAAAAAAAAAATTCTTTTCTAAATAGAACAATTGTTGAGTGGAACACTTTACCTGCAAAAATATTCGAGCCCTTTCCTAACAGAGTGTATACTTTTAAGAATAGATGTAAGGCATATATGTAATAATTTGATTGATGTGTGGTGTATGGTATTATATGTAATAGCTTAATTTTTTTTTTAATTTATCTTTTTTTTTCTTGCTGATAAATGGTTGTAAATGGGATGGGGATTCACTTGTTTTGTTAAAGAGATTTGTGTTTTGAAGTCTAGTTTTATGTATTATCTTTTGCAATTATTTGGGACTTGTGTGCCACCTGACAATGTCTATCAGCACATGTGTATTTTTAATAATAATAATATATATATATATATATATATATACATATATATATATATATATATATATATGGGTCGCGGTAGTCCATAATTAAAAAAATTCGTTTCATCGATAGAAACAAACTGGGAATATTTTTCCCTTCTTCGCGAGTGAGCGACTACTGACTGGAGGGTCCCGGGTTCGATTCCCGGGCAAGGCACTCTGGGCACCTGCAGCTCCACCCAAGCTATGTGACTTTTCGGGTACCAGATCTTCCTGGGAAACCATAACCGGCACAGGGAAAAGAACTGGCCCCCCTTACCTGATGTGTGAATTTCACACGCCGTCGGGCTTAGTACTGGGTGAACTCTGCCATCACCTGTCAAACCGACCTTCGGGTTGATTACTGTTTTTATGGTATATATACATGTGTGTGTGTATATATATATATATATATATATATATATATATATATATATATATATATACATATACATATATATACATATATATACATATATATATAAATTTATTTATTTATTTATTTATATATACACACACTCACAGCGGGCGCCGAAGGGTACTGGCAATTTGTGAATCCTCGTTAATCTTCCTTTTGTGTCCATTTTAAAGCTCCGTTTTTGAAGTTTACATTGTTTCCCGCAACTGGAAATAATTTAAACCATGTGTTCCCTTACATTATAAAGTATGAACGGCTGAAAAATATTTCCAAAACTTTCTTGCTCAAGGAAAATTTAGAAGGGGTTTAATCTCATTTGGTCCTTCGTTGGCACCACTTCACCACACTGGGTACTTCGGCAGTAGGGTTCAGTGTGAATAAAATGGGTTTGATTCCAAAGAGGAATCAGCTTATCTGATAATTGATTCGGTGGTTTTACATAAAATATTTACCTGAATAATCATTTTACAAACATTTCGGTTCCAACGATATTATCAAGGCTGTATTGGCAAATTATTATTCGTTCATCGCATTATATCATACGTTATAGTACTATTGCATAATATTTTTATTATTTCATGATGGCGAAGTTTTTTACAAAAAAAAATGACCAGTATAGTTTTTACGTTTTCATGAAATGGTAATAGATACAGGGTCGTGCCCATAAGTGGTAGGACTGATTTTTTCTGGCGCGAACGGAGCGGTGGAGGGGGGTCTGCCTTGCAGGGTAAGGTAGAGGGGCTCTTAGCAACAGACTGACACCAACCTCAGTCGCCTGCGGGCTGTCGTTGAGTGAGGACGCCGTTTTTAGTGAAGCAAAACAAACGTCGAAAAACAAAATGAATCTGAATTTAGTGCAACGTTATTCCGTGAAGTTTTGTGCGAAACTCGGGAAGACGGCGACTGAGACCCTCGATATGATCAAGCCGGCTTATGGGGACACTGCCTTAAGCCGTCCCACAGTATTTGAGTGGCACAAGTTGTTTAAAGAGGGTGGGGAGCTAGTTGAAGACGACCATCGCTCCGGACGGCCGTCGACGGCAAGAACTGACACGAATGTGGACACAGTGAGAACAGTGCTGAACACAGACCGACGCTTAACCAGTGAAGAAATTGCAAACCAGTTGGGTATGTTTGCATCCAACGTCCAACGCATTATTTCACAGGATTTGGCCATGCGCAAGATGGTGGCGAAAATTCTGCCATGGCGCGCTCGTCGTCAGACAGCTCCTGGCCAAATACGGCGTTGACACGTTGCCTCACCCGCCCTATTCTCCCGATCTGGCACCACCGGGCTTCTTCTTCGTCCCCCTGATGAAAAGACAGCTCAAGGGACGACGTTTTGACTCGATAAAGGCTGTTCAAGAGGCTTCGACGAGGGTCATCAACGGCGCCCCCAAAGAAAATTTCCAGCGGGCGTACGGGGAATGGGAGCAACGTTATGCTAAGTGTGTAGCAGCTCAAGGAGCATACTTTGAAGATTATTAAGTCGATGTAAGTACATCGTCAATAAAATTCTTGTAAAAAAATTAGTCCTACCACTTTTGGATGTGACCTTGTAATTCAAAAAGAGGACCTCTTCTCTCATGCATCGTATATATATGATAGAAGTCTAGATATATTTAAATAAATTCCCTGTTCACTGATCTAAGTCACGGTTTTGTTGACATTCTGCATTTCCTTAAATACCTTTTTTCAAACAATGGGTGATATTCACAATAATTCTTTGAAAAAAGAAAACTTTGGAAATATTTCACCTTCACGAGTAAATTGAATAGTATCATACTTCTTCACAAAATTCTTCTCAATAAGAAATCATCAAATCAAGGGTGGCCTTGCTATGGAATAAACTTCAATTGAGCCAACTTACGCTGAAGTATTAAAAAATTTAATATAAGCCAATTTTATCGCAACAGTCCCTTCAATTGCCTTCTTTAAAAAATATAAATCGAATTCAAGAGGTGCTTATTTTGCAGCCGAGTGTTTAGTTTCTCTATTAAAGACGGCAAAGGTGCATGTGCAGACTTCCGGCACAAACTCCCTATGCACCATTTTCGAATTTGCGCTCGCGTGATAAATGTATGACATTTTTACATGAAGTGTACTATATTTATGTAAAATGAATAGTCTGTATTAATATTTACAGTTTACCCGAAGTGAAACTACTCCCGTTCAAGAGCAAAATAACGTTTACATAAATCCTGTTTTATACTAGGTATGCAGAACAAATACATATATTCACCCTTGCTTATATATGTTTGAAATTATGCCGCAAATACATCAATATGTTGTTCTGATGTTTTTGATATGATTATTAGGAATTGTATTTTAAAAAGCAACCACTTAAAGATTGCATCCACGCATTATCATCAACTCACACGTTTATTCTATTTAGTTAATATATATCACATTTTATCTCAACAAAATTTGGTGTTTAAACCTTAATTGTAGAAACAGAATGGCAGGAAATGACTCATCAAAGAAGAAATGGAGACAGTATAATCTGGATTATCTTGAGTATTGATTTATAGAGTCACTAATAAACAAGCACATCTATATGCTTACTATGCGAAAGGGTGTTTTCAAATGAGGCAATGAAACCTTCCCGACTAATTGACCATTTTAGGAAGGCACATCCTTATAAGGCAGAAAAGACAGTAATATTTTTTTTAGTCACTTCGTGGTAGATCGCAAAATCTTCTTGCACTTTCATTTATGTTGTTTAATGCTCCAAAACATATCACTGATGGTTTTCGTGCATTATACAATATTTCACTAATGATTTCCAAATCTGGAAAGCGGTATACAATTGGTGAAGAACTCATCTTACCAGCAGTAAGTGAAGTCCCCTGTACTGTTCTGCTTAAGCCACCGTATGATACAATATAAATTATTCCAGAATCTTCAACACTTCAGTTCAACGACGAATGAATGAAATGGCTGAAAATGTGGAAGATATATTGTGCAGTATCCTGAAAACAGCAAAATTTGTATAACAGTTGGACGAGTCAACTTTGCCAGGTAATAAATCTGTGGTTCTAGCTTATGCACGCTTTATTAAAGATGAAAATCCATCTCAAGAGTTGTTGTTTGCAAGGAAATTGGAAACTGATCCTAAAAGGGAGTCAATACTATATATCGTATTGTGTAGCAGTTCTTCAGCGACAAAAAAATTCACTTTCTAATATACTTGCTGTTGCGACAGACGGAGCTCCGTCAGTGGCTGGTCGTTATCGCGATTTTATTGTATCCTTGAGGAAATATGTACCAAATGTTTTTGATATTTATTGTGTCATTCACCGACAAAATCTAGTGGCTAAAATACTGAATGGTCGCCTTCACAATTCCTTAAACATTGTTATTACAGCGGTTAACAAAATCAAAGTCCATGCTCTTAATGATCGACTCTTTCGAGAGTTGTGTGATGAAAACGGAAGATGTCAAACTTTTGTTACCGCGTGTGCAAGTTATTTGGCTATCAAAAGGCAGTTGTATTAGCCCCTCTATAATCTTTTGACAGTGGCGTGCAGTTTTTTTGAGGAGAAAGATGCTTTTCTTAGTAACAACCTTAAGGGATTAGGAGTGACGTGGCATTTTTGTCTGAACTATGCGCAAAATTCAATGAAATGAATTTTAAATTGCAGTGAAATGATAGTAACCTTATAAAGGAAAAATCTGTGGTGACTGTTTTTATTTCCAAGTTGCTTTTATAAAAGCGCAACATTGGTCACCGCAAGCTCTTATCAATTTCATTCCCTGCTTAAGATAGAAGAGGAAACTGGTATGGGTGACAAGGATTTGAGAGTCTTTTGTGACCATTTAGCCACCTTGCATAAAAATATGTCGAGGCAATTTGAGGATCTTCTTTTGTTGTTATTCCCAGACTGATTAATGTATCTGTTTGTAGATATTGAGGAAGTTGGAGTATTAGAGGAAGAATTAATTGGACTACAAAATGACGTCGAATGGAAACCAAAGTTTAAGAGAAATTATCAAGAGTTTTAGTTAAAGAAGGACGTTTCCGATCGTTATCCTGCATAATGGATGGCGGTTAAAAAGCGCCTTGCATTTCCGACTTATTATTTGGTAGAACATGGTTTTAGTGAAGTCATTCAGCTTATGTTAAAGCAGAGAAACATGCTTCAGGTTTGTGAACGCGGTAATTTAGGACTCCTGATAAGTGACATTAAACTGGACGTTGAAAAACTGGAATCAGGTCACCAAGCCCATTCATTTGATTGAAATAGTATGTCATTAAATTAGGCAATAGAATCTCCTTAAATGCCTAGACCATGAAAACCTAAAATCAATATTCGCTAAATTGTTTTACTTATTTAAACATAACATAATTGGTTATTCTATTTTCATAAGTTGAAATTGTTCATATTATATAATAGCTTGATTTTAGTAAAAAATGACATAAACTTATAAACAAAGCTTTCTTGAAATTTTCGTTTTGATAATTCATTATTATGCAAAAAGTATATTCTCACCTGAGTTCCTTTTATTGTCTATTAATTCTTTTGCAAAAATGTGATATTAAAACTAAGTATCTATTGGATTCTAAATGAAAATAAATGAAAAAAATTTCCTCATTTGGTTATTTTGTTTTTAATTATGATTTTGATTATTATTTTAAAGCTACCGATTAGGGGGAGTTGAATATAGGTTTATCAATACAAGGTGGGGGTTGCTCGAAAAAGTTTGGGAAACACTGTATTAGATTAGGTAGAAACACTCACGAGAGAAAAATAGCATTTGGACGGCACAATAGAACACAAAAATATAAATAGAGAACACGTAAAAGGACACTCCTACTTCAGAAAGTTTAAGATTTCGGTCTTCTCTGAGGCCTTCTTCAGGTCAGACTGGAAGGTCTCTTGCGGAGAGAGTGTGGGGTGTGGGGTGGGGGAGGCGCAGGGTATATTGGGAAAGGAATTAAAGATGGCGGTTGAGGGTCGGAATTTCAAAGTATCGGAAAGCTGGTATGTATGCGGATTCACGAGTTTTCAACTCTACAACGGTGGCTGAATGGGGTAGGGACTCTAGGATGGTTAGGGAGAAACACTGGTCGAAGTTTGTGGGAATTTGCGTGTGAAGGGATAGGAAGAGAAGAGGATTAGGCAGAATTACAGGAATAGCGGTGATTGTTCATTCGAATGAACAAGGGGGTGATGCATTTGCCTATGCAAAATGAAGTGCATTGTTTGCATGACAGAAGAAGGCCTGGGAGAAGGCCGAAAGCATTAACTTTCTGAAATTTGTGTCCTTCTACGTTTTCTCTATTTTATTTTTGTGTTCTATTGTGCCGTCCAAATGATGCATATAAATACATAAATATATAAACATATATTTAGGTATAAACATATATAATATATAAAAATATATGTATATATATATATATATATAGTATATATATATACCATAAACACAGTAATCAACCTGAAGGTCGGTTTAGTAGGTGATGGTAGAGATCACCCAGTACTAAGCCCTATACGGCGTGTGAAAATTCACACATCAGGGTAGGGGGGCCAGTTCCTTTCCCTGTGCCGGTTATGGTTCCCCAGGAAGATCTGGTACCCGAAAAATCACTTCAGCTTGGGTGGAGCTGCAGGTGTCCAGAGTGCCTTGCCCGGGAATCGAACCCGGTACCCTCCGGTCAGCAGTGCAACGCTTTACCCAATGGACTACCGCGACCCATATATATATATATACTATATATGGGGAACCATAGGCGGAACTGGGAAAGGAATCGGCCTTCCTACCAATATAAGTACAGTCGCAGACGTAGTGATGGCCTAAAATATAAAAAGAGACACTAGTGACTTGTTTTTATTTATATTTTGTTGGCGCAACGACATTTGTCAACGGAAGGAAGAAGACCAAAAGGAAGGAAGACTCTTGTCCCTTCCGCTGGGAAAGTTGGGAAAAAGATGAAATCGTGTGTCATTTTTTGTATTTTTGTGCCATATTTACGCCTGTTACAATACTTGCATGTGCGTGTGTGTGTAAATGCGCTCATACAAATTTGTGGCGGAAAAGAGACGAAAAACACAAGAATAAAGACCACATAAACTTAGGGCCCTCCGAATATTTCAATAATTGGGTGTTTCTTTTTGCCAAATTTCTCATGTTACTATGTTTGTCACTTTGTGTTTGTGCTTTCTAAATGTATCGCTACTATTTGCACAAATATATGTATATATATATATATATATATATATATATATATATATATATATATATATATATATGTGCACAATTTGCGCTCGTTTATGTGTGCGTCCATATATTCATATCGCTTTTGAAACGATCCAAGTAATTAGCGTGGTTAACCATACTTTTTGACAATATATTACATAATAGTATTGAATGAAATTTATTTTATAATTTTGTTTGTGTTTTTGCATCCAACATGTTAATCTTGTCTTTTAGATTTTCATTTTGGTGCCTTTGATCGAAGGTTAATTGTGCGCATCTCCTCATTCGGCAAATTATGAGATTATTCGTAGAAAGTGCTTTTACGCTACACACTCAATATTTAGGCAATTTTTAGGATGGGACGTAGTTTTTACTCTTAACGTCCGTAGATATTTCGGTGATGCTAGTTACCCAACCTAAAACTAGAGATTGAATCTCACTTTCTATTTCGATTTTAACTGTCACGTGAAACATAGTTGCAGTCTTAAAAGATCACGGATGTTCCCAAACACTGTGAGGGAGGATGACAAAAATCAATCCATATTCGCTGATAATATTAAATAAATGTACAATTAAACCTCATGTATTTAAAGTAATAGAATGTGTAATTAATTGCCTTTCATATGGACAAGAAAAACGCGACTAATTGCGTCACTTTGCTTTAACGGGGAAAGAAAATTTATCGGAGCTTAAAAGTCTAGAATGTAAATTTTAATAATAACCGGCAAAATAGAAGGTGCTATATTTTAAAATTTTGATAATCTGTAATCAATGCCGCTGGCACCAAGATCCTAATTTCAGCCTCAACTCCATTAATTCAAATTAAAAAACCGCATCAGATGGAGCGTGCCTACTTATAAATCATCCATCGAGGTCCGACCTTACATCCTCTTAATGCGTTTCATAAATTGTCTCACACTTGATGAATTTCAAAGATCCCGGCCTAATGGTATAGTACCTCTTATCGACCTCCGTGACCTCCTTTCTGTTTAAGCGAAGACATTTTCGAAATTCTCTTGTGTGATGAATAATTACTCATGATTTACGTTCTACGGTATTTCTGTTATATTGCAAAGAAAACCTTAATTTAAAATATACTCTGGCCATAAAAAAGTACAAATAATTACAGATTATTAAGCATAATGCTTGCCAAATGGAAAATCACAGAAGCAAGATAAAACATTGAGAAGAAGTTCCAAATGGACAGAAGACATTTTTTCCAATGATTAAACTATAGATTAGTTGGAAGCCTTGCTTTTCGATTGTGAAAAGTAATTAAATATCATGCCATCGCAATGTTATGACCTACATGACTAATGATGAAACACTGTTTTGATTCTTACAAATATGTTAGTAAAATAAACTTTGAGATATATCAAATTTTCTTAGCTTAAACATCAAGCCTCCAACATATGTATGTCAAAGAGGTCGTCGCGTATTTGAAAGGCCTTTGTAGAGAACTTCTATTTTCAGCCTCTTTGCTCTCCGCATGCGTCGGAGGCCTGTGCGCTCACTGAGATAAACATATTTCGTATGTCATCGAGTTCCCTGGGTATCTTTAAAATGTTGCTGGATGAATTGACCTTATTTATTTTTGGGGATTATTAATGAAACATTTCAGTGAGATAGATATAGGAAATAACCGTATTACTTATCCGGCAATGTATGCGAGTATCTACCATAAGACATTCCAATTCCCTTCCTTTTGATTCTGCAACGGATGTTGATCCTTAGAATACCATTTTCCCCTAAAAAGCTGACCTTATTAGTAAACCTGGGAGTACTGTGGAAGTCTTGTTATTGGTTTTTACTAGGTAGACTTTTGTGTTCTTTATTTATTTATGTATTTTTTTCTCCTTTATCTTATCCTATCATCTCAGTATCTTTAAAATCTAACCTTGCCCTGCAAAGAATTTTTTTCTGGAAGGTTTCTCTTATATCTTGTCATAATCCTTACTCTCCTCCGTTGGGAAACCAGGAAGGCTGCTCTTCTGTCACAGGCTATTGCGCGCTGTTATCCTGGTTCGCAACGCGATTTAGAGATATTTTTTCTCTAGTAATATTATTAGGGAGACGATAGACTCCACCATAGCATATCACTACAAAGTCTCCTTCAGTCGAGCCCAGTCCCTAGGTATGAGAAGCGTGTAGACAGCTAATATCTCCAATGCCTTTCTGGCACAAGCCAACGTGCACCATTTCGCTCCTCAGAGGAAATCGACTCCATCCAAAATAACTCTCAGCTGCACTTTCACAAACCATTTAAACTCCCGCTTTGGCTTATGGGCGTCACTACGTCAGTCACAAACGAAGAACGTTAATGAGAGCGTATTCATTTTACAATTTTTCAATCTCGGTGCGTTAAAGTCCAGATTATTTTCGAGAGAAAAACTAATATTTAAATCCAAATAGTATATTACAGTAGAATCTTTAAAATTCCTTGTACGAGTAGTCCTGTTTCTAAATTGTACATCTCTTATCTCCATGGAATTCATTCGAAATTAATTACTCATACTACCCGCTGACTGATGGGCGGATGATATACGAATATTTCTTCTTTTGTCAGAAGGGCTTTATGCCTCAATTTGGCCATCATTCTTGGATTTTTCATGAGTGTCGCGAGTCAAATTGAACATTTGTTTCTCATGCAAAGAAATGGAGCGTTCGAGGTATCGGGGATTCACGACAGATTGTTTCCGTAATCGAATGCCACTTTCTGTTCTTTCATAGCTTTTTTTCCACCCTACCAGGTGTTTTTTTTCTTTTCGTTCAGTTCTTTTCGTGAATAGACGTTTATAATTCACTCGCCGGCATCGTTATTGGCCTTCGCGCGAAGAATTACTGGAGAAAGACATGTTTCGTTTTCGATATTTCCTATCGGAAGGACTCGGAGGAATTTTCGCGCTGGATGGAATGAAGGTTTTTCCAAGCAAATAAATGGCACGTGTGATGGAGGTTAGTGGGTTAGAGAGAGTGAGAGATGGAGAGGTAGGGAGGAAGAGACGGTAGTGTCGATGCTTCCGTAGTAGTGGCGATCGAGGGAGGATATAGGGGATGTAAAAGAGGGTACGATGGGGGAGTATGACACGGTAAAATAAAGGGGAGCACTTAACCCCTGTGGTTTAGACTCCGGAGAAGTTCCTCCTCGTTTCATCAAACGGAGGTCGGACCCCCTTGTCCCCTACCTCCGGCCCTCCTCCCCCGACTCGCGCTCTCCATCCACCCACCTCCCTACTCTTATTAACCCCCTCCTGCACGCTCGCCTCTTTCACACCATCTAACGCTTCCCCGTCTGGCATCTAACCGTCAGGGTTGCCAACGTTGGATCATTCACCTCTGCACAATTGTACGGAGGCCCTTAGCCTACGCCCGGTGCCCTGGAGGGTCGACTTGGATTGTCAAATTAATTGTCGCTCGTGATGCAACAGTCAACTCCTTAAAGGGTTAGCGCAGCAACTAATTAGTGGGTTAACACTTGACGGACGGTGTTAGGAGTGGTGATCGATAAACCAGTGAATTTATTACAAAAACTCGAGCAGAAAATCCACGCAGGTCTTGGATTTAAACTCGGGGAGGAATGGAAAGGATGCGCTCGGAATTAATTGGGTGAGGTCCAGAGTCCTGTTTGAGTGGGTGGCATGGTTAATTAAGGGACCTCCTGCCTACAAACCGGGTGTTCAAATGAGTTTGAAACCACGAGTACAATACACTGGACGCTCAGTCGGTCTCCATCTTTGGATTACTTGGATCTCCCTTCCCTGGGTGTCCATTCCTCTAGGCCCATTTATAGCGCATCCATTTTCCTTCCTAACTGAACCAGTTCTTTTAAAATCGTGCTCTTGAGCTAATACACAGTGATAACACAAGTTCAGTTTCCCTTGTAGAGAAACGTCTAATGTTTTTAGTCAAATGATTCATCAAAACTAAAAATTATAAATTTATCTAACCTATAGTAAGCACAGTGTAGCAGTGATAAATATTGGAAACAAACATTCCTACATTTAATTTCGCAGTCCCATATTCAAGGTAGCCCGCTAATCTTATTGATTCTTCTCATGTAAATTCTTTTTTGCTTGAATTATTCATTTTCACTCTGGTGCTTTTTATCAATTGCATAGTATATACATACGCCTCTGTTCTATTCTTTCTTCGGTGTGCATAGTTCGGAGAACTATTTCCAGTCATTTACTGCTGCGTATTGCTTCGTTTCACATTTTACCTCCTTTTTTGATCTTATGTTTTATTCTCCAGTATCATGATTCGAAGGCTCTAGTTTTATAGTATGTTTTTATACTGAAGGATACATCCCACTTATATATGGCCCTGCTCCATCCAAATATTTTCACTAATTCCTTCCTTGTTTGCAACCATATTTAAATCTATCGTATCCCTTACCCATCCTACCTGGTTTTTGCAAGCCTTGCCACACACCTTTTTAGTGGATCACGGGGTATTTATGGAGACGTATATTTGAGAGATATTATTTTTCAAAATCATAGACTGCCAGTTTTCTTTCATGTTGCAGTTAGCATTTCAATTTCCCTGGTTTGGCCTCATTTAGAATATACTGATAGTATATAGGATCCTCACGAAGCTGGATTGATTGCCGAATTGGGTCGCGCGCAGCGTAGAGAAGTTGAATCTGTAAAAAGTTGTCATGATAAACTTAATAGCGTATCCAGGAGCTAGACTAGGAATCACTCACAGAGCGAAGGTTAAATTACAGATCAAATACCTTGCATTTATTGGAAGGATGTCTCTTTAGCAGTGGTGTTGAAAATGTATTATTACCTTCATCGTACTACGTTAGGAGAGATAATGCTATTAAAATTAGGGAGATTAAGTGTAGGACAGATAGATTTGATATTTGATTTTTTCCACGAATAATAAGGGATCAGAATGATTAAAAATCAGAATAGCATTTTCCGACCGCGTTAGTGTCATATTCGGGTCAAAATTAGTCTGGTGTGTATTCAGCCCCCTGCCACATACCCTAGTGGTGACTCACCAGGTAAAACTAAAATATCAAAATTCCATATCGCGACTTGCCTGCGTAATTGAAGATTTTACCTTCCAATAGTGAAAGTGGCATCTAGAAGAAGGAAAAAAATTAATGACCGTTAAACTGCGTAAAGATGTGAGGAAATGATTAGTGCACACTTCAAAATGAAGCTTTGTGCTTTAAGAGTATGAGACCAGGTCTTCGAGGCAAAAGAATGACCATAGTTTGAAGGCTTGGGAGATTTGGGTGTGGCAGAGAAGAGAGAACTTCAGTTGGGCAGAGGGTAGGAAAAACGCTGAGATTTTAAATATCGTAGGCGAAGAGAAGGAGTTGCTAGGGAATCCAAAAAAGGCAGAGAAAGTTGATGGTTGTAATATTGAAAGTCCCTTGACCTTCGTCGTTGGCCCTTCCATTTCATGTTAACTCATTCGTTTTCCTAAAAAATCCGTTGGCTCTCTGTCTGTTCCCATCTGAATTTTCTATTTTCTATGGTGAACATAGAAACGCGTTCTTTCTTCTCCGTCTAACGTTTCTAGTTCATAAGTGTATATATGTTTATATATGTATGCATAGATACACATTAAAACACGAAATCCCGCCATATAACGAACACATATTCATTCACATGGAAATAGAAAAAGGAAGAGGGATGGGAAAATATATAAAGGAAGAACACAGGAGAGGCGGGGAAGGCGGAATCAAGCAGATCACAAGCGCAAAAATATTTTTCCCCGGTCAAGGAAACATTTCTTCGTTTGTAATCTGCTCGATTTCGCCTACCCCACCACTCCTATTTTCGTTCTTTATATATGTTCCTATCCCTCTTCCTTTTATCTATTTCCATGTGAATGAATGAATATATATTTATACACATACATACACACACACACACACACACCCATACACACACAAATACATGTAAACATACATTGGCGGTCACTGCACTCTCTCTTTGCCACGATCCAAAACCTTTAAGTCCCGGCAGTTGGCAGCAATGTGCTCTTCGTCTCTCCTGTCCACAGTTCACCCCCTCCTGTCTTCTACCGACAGTCAACCCCCTTCCTTCCCGCACCCTTCACTCTCACACACACACACCGGCATACACCTGCGATTTCTTTCCCGCTCACGTAAGGGCCCTCGGACGTTATTGCGTGACCCTTCCTTCCCCTCGTCTGCCCACCACGTCGCCCTTCCCGACTCCCCTCTCTCCTCCGATTCTTCCGGAGTGGACCATGTCCTTCCCCACGCATCACCCCCTCTCCCCCCCTTCCCGTTAAATCCCTTTTGTCTCCTCCCCCTTCGCACTCACGTCCCCATCCACCCTCCCGACTGGAAAATGGGAGCGGGAGAGAAATAAATGACTGCGACAGAATTATTAAAAAGTTTGCGATGGGAATGTTTTTTAGATGTTTTTTTCCATACTCGGTTTTCTTTTCTCCTTCGGGGAAGGTATGCTGGGAGTAGGCGTGAGAATATGGCTTCTCGGAGACGTGAGAGAACCACAATTGACCCTATCTTTTTTTCCACATCGTCGGCCTGGAGAGGAAATTCGCGTGGGCATCTCCAGATATTTTGTGGGCGAAGGAGACAAATCGGAAAAGTTGTTTCTCGCTCATGTTGAATTGAATGGGGTTCCATCAGCACCATTTTTGTGTTCCGTGTGATGCAATCATAATTTTCGTCACACAACGGTGGAGTGATCTGTTTGGTCCACTGAGAGAACAACCATTGGTGAATTTAAAGCAAATATAGTCAATGATTCATACAGCCGTGGTAAACATTTCTCGAAATAAATTAAAACGTATAAGTAGTAGGATATAAACACATGTGAAAAATGGAAGAAATTATTGGTAACTTGTTATATCCGACAAACTTTGAGCCAGCTACACAGATTCATATTAAATGATGGTTACCTGCGAGGTATTATCCTGAAGAGAGAATTAATACACTTAGCATGCATTGCCATAATACGTAAATCAATGCTGTTGATGCTATCAAAATCACAAAACTTTACCGAACGTTCTCCGTGATTTATTTGGTGAATTGTGAGATCCCACAAAAATGAAGTTCAATGTACCATATCCATAATCAATGCAACTTACTTAATATTAAATAAATAAAGATTAATAAAATGATGCCATTAATTATTATCACGCATTGAATAATATTGTTTTCCTGTAAAATTCGAAATTCTAGACGGTTTTTCAAGATTTAATTCTATTTTGCTGACTATAAATAAATACCTGTATACATTAACTGTACCATTAATCCAGAGGTAGAGCGTTGGACTACTGACCGGAGGGCCCGGATTTGATTCCCGGGCTAGCTTCTCTGGGCACCTGCAGCTCCATCCAAGCTATGTGATTTTTTGGGTACTAGATTTTCCTGAGAAACCATTACTGGCACATGGAGAGGAGCCGATCCCCTGCCTCGATGTGTGAATTTCACACGCTATCGGGCTTAGTACGGGGTGAAATCTATTATCACCTACCAAACTGACCTTGGGATTGAATACTCGGTATATGGTTTATAAATTAATTAAAATAGGTTTCCCTATATGCATGTGAATTATAACTTTCAACATTGTCTAACTTCAAAGAAATAATTTGTTTTTTTAAGCATAAAAAATCGAAGGCATAAGAAAAACCTTAAAGGAACAATGTATACGATGGTAGTTTACCTTTCTCTTTTTTTCCACATGTTGCATTCGGTTTTGAATCATTAATTGAATACCATTTCGAAAATGAGTTAGGTCTTAGCACCTGCCGGTCAAACAGACGGTTCGTGGTACATTTTTGAATCAATTTTTTTCCGTCAGAAATTGACATCCTTCCACCACCTTGTCAAAGAGTTATGTAACTATTTTTCTGGGTTGTGCGGAAGAGTGTGTGGGTTCATCAACTCTTAAGATTATAATTATGTATTATATATATATGTATATAAATATATATATAAATATATATATATATATATATATATATATATATATATATATATATATAATTTACCATGCAGGAGCATTCCAGCAATATTTTATTTTCGAGTAATCAGAATACTTATCCCTAACGGTTTCTTTTCTTCTGCAATGTTGAGGAATTGTGCGGGGAAAAAGTCCTTATGATCTTACGTTTCCGATGCAGAAATATAAACCATGTAAAATTATGTGTAAATAGCAAGTATAATTTTCCCCCGCACGACTTTTTAACAGAATCACTAAGAGGAATGTCTCTGATATATGTTATTACAGTTTACCAGTCGACTATTTCATCATAATCATATACATGAGTCCATCATATTTTTAGCATGGTGGAAGACGCAGTGCGAGGATATGGAAAGTCTGCAGAGGAAGGGTGAAATCGGTGCGCTGTACAGCAAAGTAAAATCGTTATCGGGAAGTAAGAAAGGAAGAGCTATGCTAGCAGTTAGAGATAAGGCGGGTAAGGTGATAGTTGACGCAGGAAAGATCCAAGAGAGATGGAAGGAGTATATAGAAGAACTGTATAGTAAAGAACTCAGACCAACAAAGTTAGACTTTGAAAAAGAAAATGACGTAGAGGAAGACAGCTTAGGTCCAAACTACTAGACAATGAGATACAAAGGGCAATAAGGGAGATGAAACTAAATAAGGCCGTGGGGGTTGATAACATTCCCGCGGAACTATTGAAATGTTTAGGAAAATGTGGGAGGAAGAGGCTATATGGGCTGATTCGTAGTATTTATGAGGAAGGTATCTGGCCGGAAGACTTTGTGAGATCAGTTTTAGTTCCTATTCCGAAATAGGTAAAGGCTACATCTTGTGAGGACTACAAGACGATAAGTTTGATATCTCACGCAGCTAAAGTTGTTCTCAGGATCATAAACAAAAGGATAGAGAGTAGGGCAAATGATTACTTAGGGGATGATCAGTTTGGGTTTAGGAAGGGGAGAGGTACGCGTGATGCAATTGCAGTAATGATAATTATTAATCGAGAGGAATATAGAACACAACCAGGAGGTATTTGCATGTTTCGTAGATTTCGAAAAAGCGTTTGATAGAGTGAATTGGGAAAAACTAATGAGTATATTGCAGAAAATAGGTATAGATTGGAGGGAAAGGAGGCTAATCCGCAATCTGTACATGTCTCAGACTGCTCAGGTGCGGGTGGGAAACGGGGAGTCCGGATGGGCAGTGTTAGGAAGGGGTGTAAGGCAGGGTTGCCCATTATCACCGTTGCTGTTCAACCTGTATGCAGAGGAAATGATCAAAGAGGCATGGGAAGAATTGGAGGTAGGAATGAAAGTGGGCGGGGAATTCGTAAAATCAGTTAGGTTTGCTGATGACCAAGCTTTAGTTTGTCAGTCAGCCAAGGGGCTGCAAGCATTGCTGATTGAATTGGAAATTCAGTGCGACAGGTATGGGATGAAAATCAATATTAATAAAACAAAGGTTAGGCGATTCTCTAGAAAGAAAAAGGCCAAGCTTAACATTAAAATAGGAGGGCAAAAACTAGAGCAGGTAGAACAGTTTACGTATCTCGGTAGTGTTTTGGACCAACGCGGTCAAAGTGGTAGGGACGTGAGGAGAAGAATTGCGCTAGGCAAAGAGGCTTTCACAAGGAGGAGGGAGTTGATGACAGGGACTTTGAGTAAGGATGTTAAGAAAAGACTCGTAAAAACTTTGATATGGAGCGTAGTTATGTAGGGCGCGGAAACGTGGTCATTGAAGCAGGAGGATAGACGTAGTTTGGAGGCTTTTGAAATGTGGGTGTGGAGAAGAATGGAGAAGGTGAAATGGACAGAGAAGAAAACAAATGAGGAAGTACTTGGTATGGTAGGCGAAGAGATGGGTTTGTTGGAAGCAATCCTATGGAGGCAGGGAAAGTGGATGAAGGGGGTTTTGACCGGTAGTGGGATGTTGAAGACTGTGATTGAGGGTAGAATGTTGGGCAGAAGAGGAAAGGGAAGGAACAGGATAGGGATGTTGGACGGGATGAAGGGAGGATGAAAGGACTTAGAGATGAAGAGGGACCTGATATAGAGTAGGATGATGGATTTTGTGTTTTGTTAGGAGTAATAAAATATTTGTTTGGTAGTTGTGTCCATCCAAAAACCTACCTTAACCGGTAGATTACCTTTAAAAAAATACATAAGTACTACTTCCGTTCAGCAGTGAGTAGTCTGATAGCAGCAATAGAAAATGAGGCTATCATGAGTTTGTTTTCTAGAGGTATGCTTCTTCTCAAGTTCCGAGTTTGATATAGCAATTTTTAAAGGTTTATTATAGATTCTGCATGCGATATTAGTTATTAGGAATCGCATCTGTTTTGGCATGGATAAGAAAATCAATGTATTTTAGCTTTGCTTTTGCTTTTACTTTGATTGTAAGATATTTAATTATAAATATTATATGTTTTTGATCGTGGTTTCTTGAGAAAATAAATCGACCCGCATAATTGGACAAATGCTAAATTAATTGGAGTCATGGATTTTACTCTGGGTTCTAACTATATGAATAGAATCTCATAGGAAATAAGAAACGACTCGCATGTCCTTGAATGATCTCAGAGTGACTGAGAACTGGAGAAAAATGAAATTGAGGAATTTTCGTGACCATAATATTTGGATTTGATGGGACTCATATTAGCTCTAGCAGTTCATTTTCTCATCGAAATGGAAAACTTTTTCATTTTTGGAAATTGAATACATGATCCATCCAGGTATAAAAATAGGAAAACGATACCCCCCTCTCTCTCTTTGGACCATCACAAATTGACGTGCCTCACTGATTATTCGATTTGCTTCTTCTCATACCAAGGGAATTGTTATGGTTAGAATTGTTGAGTGGTGGTATGGAAATTAAGAGACACTATTTAGTCCAGTGATTATCAGTGATGTTAAAGATTTTTTTCGCCTTTCTCTTCTCACACGTGCGAGTTACTAAACTTTTCTCGTTTAATTTTTTTAACACCAACCTTCGAATATTATTTAGTGAGGTAAAAAATTTGCATTTAAAATAGTTCCTTAAAATCCAGTTTTTGCTGGAAATAATGACTTGATAAAGAAATGATACATTTAATTAACTTTACTTGAATAATCATTAATTCATGCATAGTCATTTACGGCGGAAAACATCCGTTAAAGCGACAAGAAATAAACTCTTTAAATGTTTGAAACACGCGACGCTGAAAAGCATTCTTTCTGACGAGGCATGGAAATTTTGAATATTTTAATGACAAATTTTTGGATATGATTTAAAAAATTGATTTAGTTATTCAATTTTAGTGGCCAAATTTTGCAAGTTAACCCAAGTGCTCAAATAAATAGATAAAAGATAGATATCTAGATAAATCCTCACCAGAATGTTAAATTTTATCTATTTTGACATCGAAATAAAATACAGGAAATCTTATTCGTGTAACTTTCATCATATTTTATGGCCGAGGTAATGTAATACGTGATTGACGTCTATCATCTCGTCGTTATCTGACTGTGTGCATTAGAATTTGTATTAGCATCTCATTGGTATTCGTATTTTGAATTGACGATATGCTTGTGTTAGCATAAAGTCTGAATATTGCCAAGCACGCAAAAAACCGTTTCCTCTCCGCAATATGTCTAAAATATGAGGAATCGATTATTTATTTTGCAAATTTGATTCAATCGGGCGACACTGTTTTAGATTACAACATGGCAAAGATCGTAGATGACAAAGATCTCAGACCATCTTTTACGTACACTAATGGTGTTCACTTTAAGTCAGGTCATAGTCATTTGATAAGTGAAGACTCTCAATAGCTCAAGTCAGGTCATAGTCATCTGATAAGTAAAGACTCTCAATATCGGCCAGACAGTCGAATGATCCCGCCGCGATCTCAGGGTAAATTACATATCCTCGATAGCTCAAGTGGTTAAGAGCATCCGCCCGGCAAGTGGAAAGATCCGGTGTTCGAGTCCCGGTTGAGGAAATATTTTTACTCTTGTGATCCGTTCGATTCCGCCTTCCCCACCTCTATTGTGTTCGTCCTTTATACGTGTTCCTATCCCTTTTCCTTATATATGTTTCTGTATATATGAGTATTTATTCGCCGTTTGGCGGGATTTCGTGTTTGAATGTATATATATATATATATATATATATATATATATATATATATATATATATATATATATATATATATATATATATATATATATATATCATTCAAACACGAAATCCCGCCAAACGGCGAATAAATACTCATATATATAGAAACAGATATAAGGAAAAGGGATAGGAACACATATAAAGGACGAACACAATAAAGATGGGGAAGGCGGAATCGAACGGATCACAAGAGTAAAAATATTTCAAGGAAATATTTTTACTCTTGTGATCCGTTCTTGTTTCCTTATATCTGTTTCTGTATATATGAGTATATATATATATATATATATATATATATATATATATATATATATATATATATATATATATATGAGGCATGCTCATAAAGTAAGGGCCGTTTGGTCATAGGAAAAAGTATACTCATATGAAACACATTTCATGGGCACTTTTAGTTAGCTTCAAGTCTACTTCACTTCTCTACATAATCGCCGTTCACTTCTTAGCATTTTTCGTAGCTCTTGAGTTCCTCTTCGGTTTCGAAACGTTGTCCACCGAGCCACTGTTTCAACTGCAAGAAGAGGAAGTAGTCGCTAGGTGCAAGGTCAGGATTGTACGGTGGGTGGTCAAAGAGTTCCCAACGAAAAGCTTGAATTTTCTTATTGGTTTTGGCAGCAGTGTGAGGACGCGCGTTATCGTGGAGGAGAATTACGCCGGATGACAGTTTCCCGCGTCGTTTGTATTGGATCGCACGTCTCAGTTTGTTGAGCGTTTTGCAGTACACATAAGCCGTAATTGTTTTCTCACGTTCCATAAATTCCACCAAAAGAACACCGTTTATGTCCCAAAAAACGGTAGCCATATATTTTCGACTTGTGCACGGAGTTGGCTTAAACGTTTTCGGTTTTGGTGAATATAAGTGTCGCCAAGTCATTGGTTGCTGTTTCTGGATTGATGTAGGATATCCACGTCTCGGACCCGGTAACAATGCGAGAAAACAAGTCATCTGCATCCTGTTGGTAACGGCCAAAAAACTCTCGTCTACCGGACATTCTTTGCTCTTTGTTGTGGTCGGTGAACATTTTTGGTACCCTCCTTGAACACAATTTGTGCTATCTGAGGTTTTCCGTGACAATATTGTAAACAGTAGGGGTAATTGTTCAGCCAGGCATTAATCGTAAATCGACGATCACATCGCAGTTTTTGTTCCACTTGCGAAACAATTTCATCGGTCAGAATACTGGACCTGCCACTTCGCTCTTCGTCATGGACATTTTTTCGTCCATTTTTAAAATCACAACACCATTGTCTAACCTTTCCTTCACTCATAACTGTATGTCCATAAACTAGGGATGACTCCCGATGAATGTCAGCAGCCGACAATCCTTTTTCTTTCAAGAATCGGATGGCAGAACGCACTTCCCAGCTGGCGGGATGAACGATTGTCGCGGATAGTGTTGTTTGTATTCACGGACAAGCAAACGACTTCTGAAACAAAACAAATGCTGCTATAGCTTCTCAATGACTCAGTAGATGGCGCTGCATTAGTAAAACTAGGTTCTGAAACGCCAATATTTAATTTTAAGCAAACGGCCCTTACTTTATGAATATGCTTCGTGTGTGTGTGAATATATATAGTATACAGGGTCGCACCAAAAAGTGGTAGGAATGATTTTTTTACGACCCTGTATATATATATATATATATATATTTTTTTATTTAAGGTATTTTACCGATTAAGGTAGGTTTTCGGATGGACACTACTACCAAACAAACATTTTATTACTCCTAACAAAACACAAAATCCATCATCCTACTCTATATCAGGTCCCTCTTCATCTCTAAGTCCTTTCTTCCTCCCTTCATCCCCTCCAACGTCCCTATCCTGTTCCTTCCCTTTCCTCTATTGCCCAACATTCTCCCCTCTATCACAGTCTTCAACATCCCACTGCCGGTCAACAACCCCTTCATCCACTTCTCCTGCCTTCATAGGATTGCTCCCAAAAAACCCCTCTCTTCGCCCACCATACGAAGTACTTCCTCATTTGTTTTCTTCTCTGTCCATTTCACCTTCTCCATTCTTCTCCACACCCACATTTCAAAAGCCTCCAATCTACGTCTATCCTCCTGCTTCAATGACCACGTTTCCGCGCCCTACATAACTACGCTCCATATCAAAGTTTTTACGAGTCTTTTCTTAACATCCTTACTCAAAGTCCCTGTCATCAACTCCCTCCTCCTTGTGAAAGCCTCTTTGCCTAGCGCAATTCTTCTCCTTACGTCCCTACTACTTAGACCGTGTTGGTTTAAAACACTACCGAGATACGTAAACTGTTCTACCTGCTCTAGTTTTTGCCCTCCTATTTTAATGTTAAGCTTGGCCTTTTTCTTTCTAGAAAATCGCCTAACCTTTGTTTTATTAATATCGATTCTCATTCCATGCCTGTCGCACTGAATTTCCAATTCAATCAGCAATGCTTGCAACGCCTTGGCTGACTGACAAACTAAAGCTTGGTCATCAGCAAACCTAACTGATTTTACGAATTCCCCGCCCACTTTCATTCCTACCTCGAGTTCTTCCCATTCCTCTTTGATCATTTCCTCTGCTTGTTTATGATCCTGAGAACAACTTTAGCTGCGTGGGATATCAAACTTATCGTCTTGTAGTCCTCACAAGATGTAGCCGTTACCTATTTCGGAATAGCAACTAAAACTGATCTCACAAAGTCTTCCGGCCAGATACCTTCCTCATAAATACTACGAATCAGCCCATATAGCCTCTTCCTCCCACATTTTCCTAAACATTTTAAAAGTTCCACGGGAATGTTATCCATCCCCACGGCCTTATTTAGTTTCATCTCCCTTATTGTCCTTTCTATCTCATTGTCTAGTATGCCTAGGCCTAAGCTGTCTTCCTCTACGTCATATTCTTTTTCAATGTCTAACTTTATTGTTCTGAGTTATTTACTATACAGTTATTCTATATACTCCTTCCATCTCTCTTGGATCTTTCCTGTGTCAACTATTACCTTACCCGCCTTATCTCTAACTGCTAGCATAGCTCTTCCTTTCTTACTTCCCGATAACGATTTAACTTTGCTGTACAGCGCACAGATTTCACCCTTCCTCTGCAGACTTTCCATATCCTCACACTGCGTCTTCCACCATGCTTCTCTTGCTCTATTTGTTGCCCACCTCAATTTATTGTTCAATTCCTTGTACTTTATTTTGCCTAATTCTGTATTTATATTCTTCCATTTTCGCCGCTCATCCATCTTTGTAATCATCTCATCCGTGATCCATGGTTTCCTAGTCCTTTTAGCGTTAACGGTTCCAACAGTGTCTTTTGCGGCTTTAGACAACCCTTTCTTGATCATTTCCCATTTTTCTTCGATAGTACTAAGCCCTTTACCATTCTCCATGATTTTCTCTACCGCCTGTTTGTATTCCTTCCTTTTCAACCCATTTAATTCTTCTACATTCCATTTTCTAACTTGCCGCCCCTGCCTTATCATTTTGAAACGTACGCTACATTTCATAACAACTAAATTGTGGTCTGAGTCCGCATCCGCTCCCGGGAAGCTGTGGGAATTTATCACACTGTTCCTAAACCTGTGTCTAACCAGGATATAATCTAGCTGATATCTTCCTGAGTCACCTGGCATTTTCCATGTATACCCGCGTCTTTTGTGGTGTCTAAACCAAGTGTTGGTGATGACTAACCCCTGTCTCCTGCAGAACTCAACTGCTTTTTCCCCGCGGTCATTCCTCGTGCCTAAACCGTAGTCCCCCACCTCATCACAATCTCTTCCTTCGCCTACTGTCGCATTCCAATCCCCCATCACTATCAGATGTTTCCCTGCAGGAACACACACGATTATGTCTTCTAACTGATCGTATATCCTATCGATCTCTTCTTCATTATGGTTACTCGGTGGCATGTATACCTGAATAATAAGCAAGTTCGTCGGTTTTGCTTTTATCTCTATTAGTAATAATCTATCCGTTACCTGCTCTATGTCGACTACGCTTCTTCCTACCTCTTTATTTAATACTATGGCAACCCCTCGTTGGCTCTCGTCCCCGCCGCTGTATATTATTCTGTAATTATCACTCCAGTAATCCCCGCTATCTTTCCATCTCACCTCGCATAGACCTAAAATATCTATTGTATTGATATATATATATATATATATATATATATGCATATATATAATATATATAAATGCTTATATATAATACATGAATATATATATATATATATTTATTTATAGATATATATATATATACATATATATATATATATGTATATATATATATACACACATACACAGCTCCTTTGTAGAAGTATTATATAACACTGGTGGATTGTGGTAAATCATGTACTATGGAAGGAGATCAACTATCATGCGTTGCAATTAGTTTCAAACTATTCCTGGACTCATTCTCAGACTTTGGCTTATCCAGATTCTCCCGCTCTATTATGCACTTATCCTCCTTTACACCCACCTCCCTCACGCCTCGTACGCCTTTTACGCGTTTAATAAGGGCAGGCCAAGTAGGTTGCCCCCAAGCAAACGCTCGCTAACCTCCTTATTCGGGCGGCTGGACCACAGCTCATTTCCCTCGCGAGTTTTACGCGTTCACGGCGGCTGCCAGTGCACATAATCAGGGCTTAATCTGGACCCTTCAACCATTCCACACTCAAGTTCATCATGCCACGACGAGGCGGTCCCGAATTTCCCGCTACAATGGGGTCAATAATATTCCCGGCGTCTTGTGAGGTGGCGTACGCTGTGTCTCTTTCCGACATGTATTCGGGACGTAATTAGGGTCTCATGACTCTTTCCACCTCGCTGTCTAGACAACGGGCCCATCGTGGCTAGCGTCGCCAAGGGTCGCCATGGACATGAACGGAAGCCGGTGGTGGGTCCGAGCAGGGGATCGGCGAAGTTTTTGAGGGATGCACATATTCCATAACTGAGAGTTGAAAAAATGACATTTACTAATTATTGGGGAACTTTTCTCTTACTAATATTACAATCCATTTGCTTATATTTAACAATATTTAACCCCTATCATTTTGCTCAGTTCTTATTATGATTTATTTTGAACTATTTTTGGGGATTCATTCTGTTGTACGAGTTATAATGGAGTGGGTGAATTACTATGAATGTTACCATTATACTGTGTTCTCATCAATTTCCAACGGCCAAATATAATCCTTTTCCCAGAACTTGTTTCAGAAAAAAATGCTGAATACATGAATAAAAATAGTTTTCTTACGTTCTTTCTTTCATAAAAATTGAAAATCATGTTATACTTGAAGGTAACCTTAGGGCACTAATTCGTAGACCAAAAATTACCCTATAGCAAAATAGTTTATACCTTTTTCATAGCTGCCTTTTACAATATAAATATTGTCATCGATAACTGTTTTCCATGCGCCAATATTATGGTGTTCCACATAATTTGCATGATAGTGTACAAAATCTGTTACAATAACATCTTTTTACTGCGATATCCAAAGTATTTGCTTTGAACAATCGATGCAATCACTTTTTCCTTTAGGAAGACAAGGCTACTGTATTTCTCGTGTCAATTATATGGATACGTACCTCCGACAATTGAACAATCGATGCAATCACTTTGTTGTTCCTTTAAGAAGACCAGGCTACTTTATTTCTCCTGTCAATTATATGGATACGTACCTCAGACAATTCAACGCCTTAGTAAGAATGTCATTTCCAGGGACCATTGTCGCGGAATGAACTTGTCTAAGATTTTACTGAGTAGATGTCAGTAATGTCTCATAACTCCAATCTTTTTGTCAAAGAAATCATTCTCAAGAGTTGATGCATGTAGGTTTTTTTAAAATTGTCGGCAACCATCTGGTGACGCCATAGTTTTTGTTTAATTTTTTTTATTTACATGGTACCCTGCAAACGGTTACAAAACAGACTACCCTTGATCCAAAACACCTTTCCCTCCTAGCGCCAAGGGTTAATTGCCAAATTGGATCACTTGCAAAGTAGAGAAGCTTGATTTGTAAAACATTATTATGATAAACTGATTATCATATCAAATTTATTAGAGGAGCTGTGCTAGGAATCACTCAAGGAGCGAAGGTTAAATTACTGAGTAAATCTCTTGCATAAATTGGAAGGATGTCTCATTAGCTATGATGTTGAAACTGCATTATTACCCCTATCGTACTACGGCAAGCGATATCTTGTTAATTAAATTAGAGAGATTAAAGGTGGAACAGATAGATTTTTTAGATGCCATTTGTTCTATGAACGACAAGGGGTCAGAATAACTTTGCCCGACTGCGGTAGGGGTAAAATATTCGGGCCAAAATTAGTCTGGTGTGTATTCACCCCCTGCCACACACACTAGCGGTGGCTTGCAAGGTATTAAAAAATAAAATAAATAAATAAATTTCTGATCCCTCATCGTTTATGGGAAAATTGACGTCTTCAATTTATCTGTTCCACTCTTAATCTCTTTAATTTTATTGACATGACCCCTCCTAGCGTAGAACAATGGGGCTGCCAAGTGTTGCACCAGCGTTATACTCGTAGCATTAAGGTCATCTGATAAAGCTGCGCTCTCCTCAGGATTACGGATATCACGGCAAGCCACTTCATTTACGGCAAATAAAAGTATCTTACTGTTGACTTCGGAGTCAGTGGAAATTACTTCAGGCGATAACCAGCGATGTGTTATCGGACCTCTTTTATCCTTAATTTACGTTAACGAGATTGATTTCGGAGTAGGCGTTACCCTTAGTCAGGAACTCTCCTGGGTGAAACGAATACGGGGAGTATGTACACAAGCTAACAAAAAATTAAGATTTAGTAGAAGAGTACTGGTTAAATGTGATGAAAATTTTAAAGAGAAATGTTATCTTTCGCTGGTTAGGTCTCATTTAGAATACGCTGCAAGTATATGGGATCCTCACGAAGTTGAATTTATTGCCGAATTAGATCGCATGCAGCGTAGAAGAGCTAGATTTGTAAAACGTTTTAATGATAATTGGAGTAGTGTATCAAAAATATTAACGGAGCTAGGCTGGAAATCACTCAGGGAAATTAAATCTCTTGCATTAATTGGAAGGATGTATCTTTAGCATTGATGTTGTAAATGTATTATTACCCCACCGTGCTACGGTATGAGAGGTCATTCTAGCGAGATTAAGAGTAGAACAGATAGATTTAAGATGCCACTTTTTCACAAACAATACGGGATCAGAATAGCATTGTCCGACCGCGGTAGGGTCATATTCGGGTCAAAATTAGTCTGTTGCGTATTTACACGCTGCCACTCACCCTAGCGATGGTTTGCATGATACTGAAAAATCTAAAATATGTCTACCTTTTCGGAAGCCGTGATGGTTTTTCATCAATAACTCATGACAGTCGGTGTGTCTCACGTTCAGACTAACATTCATTTATATATTTCATGACCGTGCATGATAATTTATGTGTTTGAATTTGCTCTATATTTGTTCGGTTCCTACTTCTCTACGTTTTTGTACATAGGTTCTAAATTAGCCGTTTTTCAATCACTCGGAACCGGGAAATTGCAGCAGTTTGCACCAATATTGTATTCCGTTTTATCAATAAACATCTAAATTCGAACATATGACTCTCACGATGACAGAATCAAAGACGTTGCATTTCCACCGGAAATTCCCGTGGAAGTCTTTGATTATTTCTTCGTGCGTTACAAATGGATTTCCACAAAGTTTCGGCCTCCACCATCTCTAAAATATATTACCCTCCTCCACGGGTTGGCCCTACATTGCCGTTGAAAACTTGTGTCGTGGGTTTTAAAGAATTAAGAGTGCTTCGGGGTTATTTTTTTAATTTCATACTCTCTGGGGAATCATAAATGTTAATTAAGAGTATTTAAAAGACTTGTCAGGTGCATTGAGAGTATGCCGTAAGAATTCAGGGCAGGCAATGTCATCAAGGTAGAATAATAGCTATTAAGAGCCGTTGATACTATCCAAATTCTTTCTTGTTAAGCCAGGGTTACAAGCTCGACGGCTCAATGGCCACAAGTACCACAGGCCCGGCTGATGAAAATTAGATAGAGTCTGTACCCAGGTTTTAGGATCGTATGGTATAATACAGAACTGGTTGTCATATCCAAAGTCTATCAAAAAACACTAGTTGCTCAAATTAACGACCAGTGCCATTCGGAAGGCTAAAATGACAAATTCCAGTGTCGGATGTAAATTGAAGACCAATGTACCAGATATAGAATTGGAAATCACAAATCAAGACTGTCTGTCAAAACTCCGATTTTCGCAACTAAGTTGAACATAATGTCAGAGGTTTATTAATTGTATTGGGGAAAACTTACTAAAAAATTTCATAGTTGATAGAATCAGCTTGAAAATTCGTATTCTGCTGGACATAACGTTCCGGCTGCGTGTTTTAATATTCGACTTTATAACCATGAAAATGTTTACTCCGTGTGGTAGAATTGAATCTATTGGCATATTTTAGATATTGGAGCTTGACTGTAGAGGTATGCTATGATTTTATCCTCGGTAACGGAATGAGGAAAATGATGCATTGGAATAATTCCGGGATTCTTAATAATTCTGGAAACAAATTCCTCTAGCGTTACATCGTATTTCGTACAACTAGAGGGAAACACGTTCTTCTGGTATTATAATTGGGATGAATGGCGATTCAGTATGTTTTACTGTGCAACACTCGTCTCCATATGGAACTCCAGTCATTTACATTTATCTGTAATGGCACAAACATTGTATTTAGCATTCTTTAAATGTGGTTTTACCCTCGATGCTTCCGGGGAAGAAGTTAAGTTGCTACATTTTGACTTTTTGGATAAAAATCGAAATACCATTCTGAGATAAAATGATTATTGTTTAGCTCGTTTATGGGTATCTGGTTAAATTAAACCGGTTTGATTTAATAATTTTAATGGAATAACATGATAAACCTATGTAAATATTGAAAAATACCACAATCCTTGTACCGACCATACAGCTTATAAAATTGAGGAATTAAAGGGGCAAACTCAATTCCTGAGGCATTATCCAACTAGCCCATACCTCCCCAATCGGTTATTCGATTCATGCAAAATTTTCGAAAGCTCTCTGCGAAATTCTGTCTTATTAATGCCCTTTGTGCTCGCACGAATGCGATTTTAGCCAATTTTTGCTCTTCTTCCCCTCTCTCTATCTACATTTCATCCTACCTTCCCCCAATCCCTTCGTACCCTTTCCAACTCTTCCTCCCTTCCCTTTTACCCAGTGTTCTCACCCCTTATCCTATTCTTTTTTCATGATTTCCGCGTTTCAGTTCACTTCATCTTTCCTCTTAGAAAAAACTATCCATCATCGTTCTTTGATCCATATCTCCCCATGTTTTTTATTTATGTTGATTTTTCTATCCTAATTTTATGCACTGAGGGCTTGATTTTTGCTAGATGACTACTTTTGCGCGTGGCGCCTCCATTCGTCCATGAAATCAGTAGTCGTGTTTTTTTACTGTCTCTTCGATAAACCGATAACGAAATTTCATAGTCCACTCAAAAAGTCACGCAACACAATGAAAAATAACTTTACCTTATTGCGTACTTGTGAGTTTCATTTTAAGCCAATTAAAATTTCATCTTAGACAATATTTGACATACCAATTACTATCTCCAAATCTCTATTTTTTCTTCTTTCTATTGCTGTTGAATGAAATCAATATCATGTAATCCTTAAATCCCCCGAACTCCGCGGTATATTATTTGATCACTCTGATATCCTAACGTTTTGGTTAAATCAGTTGACGCTCGCTGCTTACATTGGTGGTTGACTTGAACCGCTAAAGAAGCAAAATACAAATATGAATATATCACCCACTGTTTTTCAATGATGAATACGGGGTCTTATTATCATTCGTGAGGAAAAAACTTACTTGTTTTCTTCATTGTAATGACGGAACTGATGCGAATTTTACAGCTCACGCATTCATGATTATGCGATATCGTAATGGGATTATCGATGTGTTATTACAATGAAATTTCTATTTTTCTGTACGATCACGCACGTTTTCCCTCTTTATATAATGAGGCCGTGTATGTGATCCAACTTCAGGATCAATATGGTCAATCGACCGATTTAATGTTAAAAAAATAATTAAATATATGTTAACTGTAATTTTAAAATACACTAGTCGCACAATTTTTCTAGATAATTTCAAAAACGGCCGAGGAATCAGATAAATTATGCCCTGATCACCTTGTGGAATAATAAAACGAATGATATAGGATGCGTCTACTATTTTAATGCACTAATGTAGCTCCTTTGGAGATTCCATCGTATACCGCTTATCGGCGATCACCTGCGCCTGTCCAGAAGGCCAGTGGTGCCGGAGCTCAACAGTGGAATAACGTGTACTTAGCATTTTCTCTGCTTGAAATTCCTTGTGTATCTACTATCGTCGTAGAATGCATAGGAGGTGGTCGCACGTAATGAAGACATACGTGGCGACGTTGTTTTAAAATTTTGCGGAGTTGTTGCAATCTTCACTTAAGCTAAAGTTCCACCCACTCTCAATTATCGTAGGTATTATTTACTAATGTTAATGTGGTTCTCGCAGTGATGATTCATTAAGAACTGTAGCCTTATTTTAATCTGTAAATGCAAAAAATACCCAAAATATTATTTACTCTAAATATGTGAGTATTTCATAAGTGCTGATATCTAAAATAACACACACGTTCTTATCAATTACCTTAGATTTCCTTCGCATCAATAAAATAATCAGCACTCATTAAAAATTCTAATGTACGGCCGTATCAATATTTAATTGAAAAAATATGACTTGTTTCGGACTAAGTGGTTTACTTTCCCAGTGTTATCATTGATTTATGTGTTTTCTAGTTGACTACAAAAATTATTATTTGCCTATTCCGCCGGCAATTCAGTTAGTTATTTTCGAACTTAAAAAATCCCTGAATGCTAATTTGAAATCATTGATCGATTTTTAGTCCTCACGCATTTAACCGTTCGCACTACTCGTACATGTATGTCATATTTTGTAAATGATTAAAAATTTAGCTTTATTTCAACTATCTGTAGTTTTCTCAACTATCCCTATTAAAACATTGTCCGGCCGAGGTAGGGGTCATACAGGTATGCGAGTCAAAATTAGTCTTGTGTATATTTACCCCCTGTCACGCACCCTAGTGGTTTATTGCATGGTACTAAAATATATAAATAATAATCTAAAATAAGAGTTTAAGTGACTCAGAAAATTGAGACGAAAATGAAAAATCTTTCATCCAAATTCTGGGAAAAAAAGATGCCTTTACACTCTTGTAGAAACACATGTGTGGCCATAAGGCTTAAACAAGCTTAATTCTCTTGAATCTAATAAAAAAAGCTGTTAAACTCAGATTGGAATTCGGTACACGAAAGTCAATTATATTCTGTTTTTCATCATGATAGGTTATCCTGATGAAAATTGATTTGCAGCGTGGCTGGTCTCCCGTTCCTGCCAAATCCTTTATCCATTCATTATTCCACGGCACCAGATCTCCCATCACTTTGTTCTCGCAAGTCACCCTCGTCCTTTCTCTGCGTATCTTCCATTTTACGTTTCCTTCCATTAGCAATGATAGTCGATAAAATAGCGATCTTCAGAATGCGTTCACATAGTTTTCCCATTCGTCTTGTCATTATTCGATTAACACTACTCTCTTCAACCCACTATTCGAATACTTTTTCATTTGTCATTGATTTGAAGCCTGTTTATGTGTCATTTTTCTGTAGCACCGCATTTCCATCACTACTCTTCTTATTTTCCATAGCGTCTATTTATAACGCTTCACATGATTAATGAGACTAATATATCCTATCTAATGATTGAGCAAAGATATTAGGGTCAAAATTTGCCAAAACATCACTATAATTACTAACGCGTCGGCTCAAACAATCAGGATGAAATAGAAATGGAAGGTGGATATAGTTTGATTGACGTAGAGAATGAATTAAGAAGATGACCTAAGTGGTTACAGTGGCATAATATTATCGATAATCATCAGGGAATCTTCAGATTATAGTCGTATCTGAAATGTTTCAATGCCATGCACGATTTATGAGATTGATGGCGGTATACGTGCAATACAGCCAATTAACAAGATGGGGACTTAAAACAGCAACCTTGATTACGGTCGTACTCCTAATAGTTTTCCTTCATTACTTCTAGATCTCAACAAAGTGAACACTTTCGCAGTATTCGCAAAAAGGAAGGATGAAACTGGGGTCTATTTCTTTTGGGCAGTGCAAATTGGTCACTTCACGCCGCCGATCCCGATTATCTATGATTTGCGCCAGCTTGAGGTAACTACAGCGACAGTTTGTTATCTTTTTTAGAAAACTCCTCGTAATTCACCGATTTGATATCGGTGGTTTAGAATGTAATATGGGGCCGCAATGATGAGGAGACTGCCAATTTCGCAGTCAGTATAGCAGCAGCTAATCATGATGCAAACGAAGAACAGCCATATTCTTTCATAAAAATACAAATATACATCAATATTGAAAATTGTGACCGAAATGGGACCGAATCCAACCTGAGCGGAAAATGCTATCAAATCAATTGATCAAAACATTTTTTGTGGCAACAGGCATAATGATTATTTCACGTATGAACGGCTTTAATCCTAAGGACATCGCGTAGGAAATTAGAACTCTTGATTTGATAAGTGGCAATTAACATCCATAATTGATCAGGCAGATTGATCATTCATTTTGCCCATTGGAGATTAAATATACCATAAATAAACAACATTTTGTGTTTGTGGATCTAAAATTAGAAGAGGTTATTCAATTTTTATTTTTAAGTTGATAACCATTGATTATGAAATATCCACTCATTATTCAAGGTCTTTGGTAAAAAATGGTTTTTTCATGCATGAATGCATCCCATATGGTAGTGCTCATGGTACGGGTTAATTATCTTCAATTCATGTACAGCATTAACTTTCAAACAAATTCTGAATGCACCTCTTGTCGTTTGCAGCTGTGTACCTCTATATAATCCGATGGATTACCTAAGAGTTTTGGATCACGTGAATGAAAAAAAGCCCCGACAACTCTCTTTCTAATAAGAGAGACACTATAAAAAAATCGTGGACTCCCCAATCTCAAAGTAATACGCCCTGGTGTTTTACAAACATGTTGTGCTCAATTGTACAAGCCTACTTTTCAAGGAAGATAATGTCTAAGCAGGTTAAAAAAAACATTTTTCTCATATTATCTTGATTTATTTCGCCTTGTTAGAATGAATGGAACACAATAATAAGAAAATAGGAGTGTTTTGGCGCTGTGAGTTATCTCATACCAACGCATGGTGCTCTTAATGACTCTTTGGAAGGTTTTTTGCACCTCAGTGTGGCAGTATGATATCTTCGTTATACCCAAAAGCATTAAATATTCATTCAGAGCTAAAAAAGAATTTAAAGAATATGAGACCAAACTGGAAATATTTACTGTAAAAATTAAGCAGATTCTGCCGCTCTATCTTTCCACGTACACTTGCATAATTTAGCAGCGGTGGTTGCTGGGTATGTGCTCAGCTTCGATCGAGTGTACGTCGGGAAAACGCCTTCGCACGCGGGCTGTCTAGTTCCGATGATATCTCTTGTGCTGGTTTTAACTTGATAATGCAAGGGTAATTTCCCGGAGCTTATGATTAGCCATCGTATGAATTGAATCTTTTTGTATACTTTTTTAATGCGTTTTTAACCTTTCCGATGGATTTTTGAACCTTTCCTTCATCATTTTCGCTGAATTTTCCGAGGCAAAGAAGTACGCACAAGTGACATTCATTCTTTTTCGAGTAGATTCAAAGCCACGCTCTCAGAAACAGCTCGCTCGGTGACCACAATTTGTATTTTGTTATCCAAAGGAAATCTTATACTGTGTTGAATTTGTGACCCCGCGTTTGTTCTTTTTTTCTATTACCAAGGCTTTGAATTTTTTCACAGACAAAATTCGTTAATAGACTTCGCAGTACAAGAAGCATTGACTGTTTCATGATTGTATTATAAAATGTACATCACTAGTTTTGATTGCAAATTCGATGAGGATGATTTATTTGAAAACGTAAATTTAGCTTAGTATTATATTTTTTTAAACAACGTCTGGAAAACAGTCTAGCGCAATTTAGATCATCCGTCAACAATTTCGACAAAATTTGCGAGTGAATCGGTTATAAAAAATTATTATTTATTTTTATTATTTAAGAATTGCATTGCAATTAGGCGAATTTCCCTATACCAACGGTCAAGTTTGGTCAAAGATCACTCTTACAACGAAAAATACATACATACACGCACTAGAAAAACAGATAAGAGACAACATATTCTTACATACAATGACACTTCCACATCATATACAAAATGCCGTCCACATCACATACAAACAATTTTAATAACTACAATGAAGTTTATTACCCAGTAGCTGCTTTACATTTATACTTAAAACTTCTAAAATTGAATGGAAAGGGTTCAAACAAACCTCCAGTGTGTATTGGAGGAAGATTCAAAGTAATTTAAAAATGTTTTGATTAGTATAATTTCAAATATTTTTGTTAAAATCTAAAATATAATAATTTCATTAAAGCGGCGTACGATAACAATCAAATTAATATGTAAAACATGAGAACTTAAATTTTCGATTCCGTGAGTGTCTGTTTGATCAGTATTGTTTACATTTTCCTAGATGTAGATTATGACCCCACACTCCTTGGGTAGGTTAGACAACACAGTTAAGGGAGGATGACAACAGTACTGATAGATAAAACAAAGAAAAGATAGTAACAATTTACCACCAGATAAGTTAAATAGCATGACCGGGTTTCGATGAATTACATTATCTTCAGACCTGAAGATGATGTAATACATTGAAAATCGGTCGTACGTGTAACCTTATCTAGTGAAAAATTGTTACAGTATCTTTATTATATTCAAATTCCACCACATCACGCCTAAAACTACTCAATTTGAGGTAGATATAAATACTTGTTCTTTCCTCTGAAATTCAGAAATCAATTCAATCAATAGCGTGAAATCAAATTCATAATACGTGACAGATAAATACATTAGAATTACGAGTTAGGATAGAACTAAACGACGCGTTGACATCTGGTACGTTTGTATTTGAATAGTTTGTTAGTTAATAGTGTATGTATTTGCAGATGTGTAAGTTAAAATGGGTTTTGCATGAACATAGCCTTCTTTGAGAGTATCAATTGGCATGCTTTTGTTTGTTTTGCATACAGTTGATTTTTTTTGCGGGTGGTGTTCTAACACACCCTACCACGTACGAGGGTGGTTCAATAAGTACCTGTGTTGGAAATGAAGAAACCATTTTTTCAAAAACATTTTTTTTTATTTTTCAACATAGTCCCTTTTTAGAAAGATACACTTCTCCCAACGTTCCGGCCATTTTTTTAACACCTCCAAAAATAGGATTTGTCGAACTCTCCGAAATACGCTTCTGTCTCGGCGATAACTTCCTCGTTTGAGCTAATTTTTTTTTTCCCGCAAGCCATTTCTTCATGTTAGGGAATAAGAAAAAGTCGCAGGGAGCCAGATCGGGTGAATACGGGGGTGCGGCAGCAATTAATAACGTAGTTCATGCAGTTTGGCGGCGACAACTCCGGATGAATGTGCTGGTGCGTTATCGTGGTGAAACAGCACCTTCTTTTTCGCCAAATTCGTCCGTGTCTTCTCGTATTATAGCGGCGTACTCTGTAGATTTAGATGCAGGAGTGACTTTTCCAAAATGCTGACATATCAGGACATCTAACCATGCCAATCGGAGTTTATTTACATAGCTGATGAATCCTAGAAAACGTTTTGGGTTAGTTTATGTATCAATCTAGGGAAAAAAGTTTTTAATGACTACTAGTATAAAAAATATCTTTTCTTCATTATGAAGTTAAGTAATCTCTCCGCTTTGATCGGCCCGTATAATACATTCTGCCAACATTTGCATGCTTTCGTTTATGTGTACTTAAAAACCGACATTTTTAAGTCATCATCATTAAGCGGTCGATAATAGTCATTCAGGAATTATTAACTAATCGTACACATTAGCTAATGGGAATCCTGTAATTGGCTTCTTTAAGTTAATCAAATGGATTATTTCTCTGAATCCTTTAATCTTTTGAAAGATTGCGGCCCCCCTGTGTTTATTTATTCATCTGAATCCAAATTGGTTTTTCGACAGATTATCTTCAAACCTACCTTTTATCCCTCAGGTGGTTCTTCATATCAGTATTTTAACGCCTGTAACACCGGACTTAAAGTTGTTCCTTGTCTCTTTCCTTTGTAGTTCTCCAGTTTTATTTTTTGAGCTTTCAATCAATTCCTTTGAAAATTTTTTCGATCAAATCTACTTTCAACTTCTTTGACTCTCAAACATGATGAACTGAAGATAAATTATTTTGAGAGCTATTCTCTTTCGTTTTTTATTGACTTCTTCAGATCACTTGTTTTTCCTTCGATGCTGATTTCTTTTCCTCTCTCCAGACTTGATTGGTGTCCGTGGTGACTTTTTCAATAGTTATATTCCTTTATGGATTTCCGATTTTCATATTGATTCATATTTTTCTTTATTTATCTTTAAACCTATTAAGCGGTTGCCCTCGACGCCAAAATCATGATCATCATTAATGCCTCAACCTGAAAAACTCTAGCGCAGTATAATCGGATTTTCACACCTCTTTTGGCAACATCTTGAAAGAATTTTCCCAATACATCTTTCAGGTATATCCTCTGCATCAGCGCTGATTAAGGACTGCTTTCTTCTACCCCGGTCATACATGTACCTTCTCCGTAGCCATATTTCCTATTGCACCTTGTTTCTCCAAGTTGAACTGCCATTTCCCGCTTCAGCCTTTTTGCTCTCCAAAATCTCTGTTTCATTTGACTGTTGTAATTAGCATCCCCTACATGTATATTAGTGCTGCGATGAGAACTTCATTTCTTATGAAACCTTGCAGTATTTCTTCTGCGCGCAAGGGCGCGTCCATCACAAATCTGCATATATCTCTGTTCCCGCGGAATCTCTTATCAATTTAATTTAACCTCTCGTTCTACTTTCATTGCGTCACTATTCTGTTGCATTCTTCTTAAAATATTTCGTCAACTCTTTCTACTCTCGAGTTCTCACTTGCATTTCATTTCCATTGTTATTAGAATGACTAACCATAGTTCATCCGTCATATTTTTCAGTGTCATCTTCATTGTTTTAGTCCCACAGTTCCATGCCCCTATTCTTAATTTAACTCTTTGATGGAGATGCTCTTTCCAGTCAGGCTCGCCTTGGAAGTAGTGTATTACCGTGAAGAATAACGGAAAGATCAGGTCTCTCATTGCTTTAACGACGTGAGCAAGTAACTGTTACTAGAGCGCAAAAATAAACAGAATCAAAAAGTAAGTTGAAGGATGAGGCGAGGGAAAATTTGTAATTAATGACCTTCTAAAATATTTCCTATTAAATATTACGTCGGTCTTCATTGATTTCAATGAACCAACCCCATTTACATCCTTCGGCCCTTACGAGGTGGTTCTAGGACACATAGGATCGTTCGACTAACCCACTTCATAGTTGACAAAATACTTTATGAGCATTGGCTTCGTCGGGGACGAGGTCGAAACCGAAGGAAGATTGATTAGAAATGGATGGACGGAGGGGCGCTTTAAAACACCGGTCGGAGAGACAAAACAAGCCCGAGGGTAGGTTTAGTGGTTTCGAAATCCAGCGTATCAATGGTTGACAGCGGGTCGTTATTCATATTTCATTTTCTGTGGCCTCGCGGGATAGAAAGAGCGTCGGCCAAATTTCGAGGCGTAGCTTTGAATGGGGAAGGGTGGGGAGAATATGTGAGGAAAAATTGCGGTGTGGCATGAACTGGAACCTGACATGCTCTCTGCTCTTCAAAGCAGAGGTTGAGGCCTCGATGGAGTCCACAGTAGGTGGCATTCAAATTTCCCGATCGAGTAATAAATTGCCACGAACCACGAGTCTCTGCGGAAGCATATTTTTTTTCCTCGAAAATCAAACGTAGTCTAGCCACAGTTTTTAGTTTCATTGCTCACCCGTATCTTTGATATTAGTCCTCGATCCGAGTTGTTCAATGATATTTATCCAACTTATACTCGCCATGGGATAAACTCACGCGTCGCCCGAACTAACTCGTCGATTGTCTTGAAATATAAATCATTTCTCCTCATATGTTGATCAATTTAAACGTCGTGATTTGAACGATAGTTAAAAATGTCGAAGTTGTGAAGGGCAAGGCCGCATTTCAAGGCCAATCGTCTTTAAGGTTATTCGATTCGATTTATTTATTAAGAATGTCGCATTATAATCGAACTTTCTGTTTAGTGATGTTCATGTCTCATTTTTATGCCATGTGGTCACATCTAAGCTGCATCTGTTTTTATTTAAACTATCCTCTAATGAACATGAGTACAATTGGACCATTCAAAGATGACGTCTGCTCTTTATATCTCTCTTCAATAAATACATATATTAAGAAATACAAAATTATATTCTATAGTTTAAGGTAGGAAATGACGAGTTCATTATCCAAAGGTGCTACGATACCCCCTTTATTTACCTCTCCTAAGAAAACAGAACCCGACATCACAGGAACTGGGATAAACCCTTCTTTAATTCCGCATACTATACTTCCACCCTCCATTTCTTCCTACCGACATGCCCATCCTATTTTTACCCCTTCCGCGCTAACTTACCTCTCTCCTCTCTATCCGCACTGGCTTCCCACCCATAGTTCCCGGGTCCGAATTATGGAGATGACAGATATTATCAGTGGTATCCCGATCCCCACTTGAGGTGCTTTGTGGAGAGCACTTTCAGTGATTGCGGCGTCCGTCGGATGGGACTTTAAACTGCGGACCCCTTGGCGCCTTTCGTTAAGAGTAGGCTAATGCCGACGCCGGGTTTCTCTTCACCCTTTACCCTTTCCCATCCATCCCTAATGGTACAAACGACCTCGGTTGCCTCCCCTAAATTTACTAATACTCCACTCTATCACAGTCTTCAAAATTCCAAGGTCAATCAAAATGCTCTGCATCACCTTTCCTGTTTTTTTGTAATTCTCCCAACATTTTCATTCTCTCTCATTCCCGTATTCCTTTATTTTCATTTTCGTCCATTTCACCTTTTCCATCTTTCTGTACACATACATTTAAAAAGTCTCCAATCACCTAATATCCTACTTCAACGACCATGTTTCCTCGTCGTGCAAAACTAAGCTCCATTTTTTAATGAGCCTTTTCTTAAAATTTTTAATCAATGTCCCTGTTATACATTCTGGTCTCATATGAAAATTTCCCCTGCTTGACATATTTCTCTTTCTTTTGTCTGTACTACTTTGACCATTTTGGTCCAGAACACTTCCGAGTTAGGTTAGTTAGGTTCTTTTCTATCTCCTCTTGCACATCAACTCCTATTATAACATTTAACTGAGCCTATCTCTTTCTCTAAAACTTCTTTTACAGTCGTTCTCATCTTATACCTATAGCACTGACATTCCAGTGGGCTCAGAAATGATTGCAACTCCTTATCTAACTGGCTTAATAAAAGTGATCATCCGAAAATCTGACTGATTTCATGAATTTCCCGCCGATTTTCATTCCTGTCTCCAGCTCTTTCAGTGCCAATTTTACCACTTCCTCCACAATGTACACATTAAATACCCTGGGTGATAATGGACATGTTTGTCTAACCCCTCTTCCTCACACTGCCCATCCCAACTCTTTCCTTCCCTTTCAATCCCTTTGAATTGTTTACATTGATTCCCATCGCATTGACTTTCTGCGATGTTTGTAACCCCATCCTCCGCAAACCTAGCTGATATTATGACTTCTCCACCGAATTTCATTCCTATCTCCAGTTTTTGTATATCTACAAATTTCCTCTAAATATGCGTTGAAAGTCAAAGGTGGTATTGAGCACTCTTGTCTTACCCCTCTTCTTTAAATGAATCTTCACGACTCTCCTTCAGCCCTTTGCAGCTGAGCTGTCTGAGGCATTTACAGGTGTGGATAAATCTCATATCCGTGCTCTTATTTTCAGCAACATGTACATTTTAACCAATTCACTCAATCAATCGCTCTCTCGCTATTTACGAAACAAAAAAATACATCCTGATTATATCCCATGTTCCTTTATATTCTCCTATTAGGCTTCCTATCCCTTTCTTGAATTACAGAAAAACACACCTCTGATGATACTCCGGCCATTTTTCACCCTCATAAATACTACGAATAAGTTCATAAAAATTTCTCGCACGAATTCCTAAGCCTTTTAGTAGTTCCGCGGAGATGTTTTCAGCCCCGAAGTTCTCATTTTATTGCAATATCCTAAATGCTCTTTCTTTTTCACCATCAATTATGCCTATACCTGTACCCGTACCCAAAAAGATAGAACTCACTCGTTTTCATATCGATAAATCAATATATAAATAATGGGTACGGTACGTGTATGAGATTTTTAGGGCATTGTAAAGGAATATGACCTTTCCGGGTCGTGAATAGTATACGCTTTGACCTCCTGGCCAGACGAAAATAGCTGTGCCATCAAAATGGTGTTTCAATTCTTTTCCTGTTTTCATCTCCTCAATCCTTAGCACCTTCGTTTCCACCGCACGGTTATCGTTCTTTTAGATTGTGCTTTTTACGGCTTGTGTGTATACCGGGGAGCATTGCAATATTCTGCATCTATATGGCTCCGTAAGAACTCAAGTGGAACAATGGACTCACTTCATAATCAGAATAACCAAATTATGAGAAAATTATTCGAGCAGTCGATCTAGTGTAGTGGCCCACGAATTCTACAAGGAGTGAACGAGTTTTTAATTAGTCACCATTTGTTTGTATTCCCTACCCTCTCCCTAATTTTTGTCAGTCATTATTCATTAAAGTTAAATCAAAAAAAATTATCAATACCCTCTACTTAGAGAGCATGATTAAAATAAGAATGATTATTAATCTGCTTGTTCTACTTTGACAAAAGAATATGGATTTCCACCCAAGCATACTGAATGAGCATGCGTGATTTTAAAAGTACAAGTAATGTCTGTTCTGAACTTCATCTAGCATCTTAAATATCGCTGTTCATAATCCACGATCACGAAGGCTGTAAGCATAGACAATTGATCGCAAATTAGAAACGACAAGCAGTGTCACACTTCACATCGTTTCCCATGAGTTAAGTCCAGCGAATACAGTGCATTTCTAGTCGCTCCCGTATACACCTGAAAGGACTCTCGTAGTCACCACGCCACATCAAATAGACTGAGAACAGCAGGCATTAATACCGCGTCACAATAGACCATTTACCTCTGACAAAGCGAGCGAGTGCCGAATCGAGAAAGGGAATTCTCACAGTGATGCGCATCTCTTCGTCACTGCGGGCCACTCCGCATTAAACATGGTAAATACGTCTTCTAAAAATTTTTCCGTTGATTACACAGCGTTCAACGCGGTTTGCTTACTTTGTTTGGCAGCGGTAGGTCGGCGCTGCAGAGGAAAGAACGCCAAACTCTTTTCACTCCGTATTATCCATTTTATTCGGTGGTGAAAATCCCTCGGTGAGAGTTGTTCTCTTCGTGGCTTCATTTCTGCATCAAGTTGGTGCCGGCAGCAGTCCAATGAAACGCAATGCCTCCAGAAAATTCCAAATAATATCCAGGGGAGGCGGAAGGGGTCTGTACTGCTCCGTTGAGAATGTATGCCCTGGACTTTTACATGCCTTTTTTATTATTTCCTTGACGCATACACTTTAGAAGCACACGAAAATGCGACTTCACCCTTCTTTCCTGATAATCCGAACTCAGTCTGATTGACCCTACTCCGATATTATGCAGGAGAGATCTCTGTATTTCTGTATTCTGTACATTGCATAATTAATTGCGGAATACGGAAATCCGTCTACTCTTTTCAACGTGTTCTTGAATTCTACAAAGCTGATGAGATTTCCTGAATTCTGCCCACTCCGCCGGGCGCGCTCCTACCTATTTAGCTTAGAAAATATCTTGCAAATGATCTGTATTAATTAATTATTACATAATATTGTCATCACCACATTGGCCTCAAGCATCCTCCTTTTGAGGTCCAAAATAATTTACTCCTGAAAGAAAAATTAGCCGTTTCCCGGTTCTTAAAGTTTTTAGCGATGATTCTCCAGGTGAACTTTTCCGCGAAATAAATTAAATCAATCGTGCATCCAATGCTTCTACTTTTCTTTTTTTAGTTATAGAAATTGCATAAACTCACAACCCAATTAATTCTTAGGGCGTACTTTTTTATCGAATAAGCTATGGTGAAAACAAAAAAAATCTTCCTTTCATTAAAATTGAACTGGGAGAGTTTGGGGGAATAATTAATATTTCAAGTGATTTGACGGTCTTCACTTTCCTGAGTTCTTTTTATATCTCTCCATCAGTCTTGGACCAATATTATTATTACCCACCTCAAATTTCCGATCTAATTGCGTGTGATAATATCCTGGTTCATTTTTATATAATTTAAAGATGTATTTCAACCATTTTCCTTGCCTTTCTCTCAGTTCAGTGAATTAATTCCTAGCCTTATTTCTCCTAGCCTAGCCTTTCATAGGAATTTTAATTCTTTCATTCTTAGCATCCTGAAAAATCTTTCATAGAGTAAAATGTGTCCATTTCTCCGTTTTAGATATCCCTCCATCTCCTTCCTAATATTTTACCGGAAATAATGCGAGGAAAGCGGAAGAAAATATGAATAATTTGAACTTACTTTGAACAACCAATGTAGAGATTTTTCTTAAAAATCGATGACTGCATTATAAAAATATATATTCTGTGAGAAAGAATTGTTCAAATATGCAAAAAAATTAAGTCGCATCTGTGTTCATTGATGGAGAAATCTTGATGTCAATTTTCGTGCCTGCCTACCGTCCCTGCACAACAGCAGAGTGTCAATAGTTAGTTACTTACTTAATTTGTTAAAAAAATGAAGTAGACAAATACCAGATAGTAGAAACGATATTTTCCAAGATCGAAGGGGCCTAATTATATTCTCTTCCATCCTACCATTTTCCAATAACGTATTTTTATTTTCTGAATGCCATAATCATCAAAATGTTAACATCGCAAATATAATTGTGATGAAAAACGCAGAAAAGTATCATGACACCATTGATAATCATCTTGAAGAGGGATATCCAACCATTTGGGCTTGCTGGGCCGCGTTGGCAAGAGAAACAATGTTTTGAGCCGCAATAAAAATACAAATTTCTACGAACAAAATACAAATTTCTACAAACAAAATACAAATGAAAATACAAACAATGACTGATGATCAAAGACATTCCAGATATTGGACAAATTTCTTGATGCCCGTTCTTAGATTGATAATGTCGTGAAAATCACATTCGTTTTTGACATATAGATTTGTTTGATTACGTTATGGGTTTGCGATAGGAAATCAAGAAAATATACGTATATTAATAAACAGACTTCATTATTAAAAATATTAATTTATAAAAATAGTAAACAATTAAGCAGCTTAAAATTATTGGGATATTTTCTACTCTCTTTGGCGTCACATTAACATCCGATTCGATGTATCGGGCTCTTTCCATAAGTAATATAATCGAATTCCCCGCTCTTATTGGTTGGATTTGAATCAAATTACTTGGAGTAGATGGAAGAGACGCTACGCGCGCCGACCGTGTCACGAAAGATTAACCGAGCGGAAATTTCAAGTGTACTTTTGCAGCGTATTGAAAATGAACCAGATTATTTGACCAACGTCATCACTGGTGATGAAATCTGGGTTTTTGAAACGACCCGGAAACAAAACGCCGAAGCTCTGAGTGGCACACCGACCAGTCCCTCAAGCTCAAAAACACAAGAATGAGCAAATCAAAAGTGAAAACAATGCTCATTGTTTTTTTCGACAGTAAAGTAGTGGGCCATAAGGAATTTGTTCCTCAGACAGACAGCTAATGCTGCCTACTACGTGGATGTGCTGGAAAGATTCTGAAAAAGGGTCATCAGGACGAGAAAAAGACATACGCTACCTGGCAACTCCATCACGACAACGCGCCTTGCCACAACTCAATACGAGTCCGCGAGTTCCTGGCCATACACCAGGTTCCAGCCCTGCCCCACCCCCCTTATAGTCCTAATGTTGCCCCAGCAGACTTCTTTTTGTTCCCTCGGATTAAGGCAGCCTTGAAAGGAACCCGTTTTTCGTCCATAGAAGAGATCCAATCAGCCGTGATGAAGACCTAGCGACAGTTCTCATCCCGAAGACGCCTTCCAGGGCGCGTATCGGTCATGGCAGAGTTGCTGGAATAAATGTGTGGAGGCCAATGGATAGTACTTTGAAGAATATTTAGTGTTTGTGCAAATCTGTTCAATAAATGACTTAAAAAAATAAAATCATTACTTTTGGAACGCACCCAGTAAATACGAAGTTTCAATTCTTGTAACGTTGTCGTGAACTTATAAAGTATAAAGATATTTTAGTGTTAGTTCTACTCTTGGGATGTGTCACCCTTGAAAATGCTTGCTTACACACGGGAAAATATTAATAAATGATTTAGCTATTTTTGTTGAAAATTGCTTGTGAGTTACATGCATGACCGTCCTTGCTCGTCTGCGACCCGAGAGAACCATGATCACGATTCTTAAAAAAAGTAAAGAACCCCAACGTAGGACTCCGAATCTTCAAGCTAGGTAATTTCTCCATCTCAAGTGGGAGTTTTACTTGAGTAAGACCATCAAGTTTGCAAACTTTTTCCGATGATATATGCTACAGGTGAAAACATTAAAATATACCGGCACGTCAATTTAGCACAGATTTTTAATTACATCGGGGATAGGAAAAAGTTAAAAGGATAGGAAAAAATGTTGAACAAAATATTATCAACCTTGTACACATAGAATTGAAAATCATGTAATTTCTGGCCATCTGTTCAGTTGAAGCTATGAAGATATTCTTCTCGGGGAACCAAACATTTCACGAGTCCACCATAAAGAATTTAAATTTTACTAAATACAATTAGTTTTCCGTTAGTCGACTCCAATGCTCCGACTACTCAAAATCCAAATTTACTTGCTCCTGCTACTTTTTAACTTTTATTATTTTTTTCGTTGGAGGAATATCATTTGACGATATTGGAAAATCGATCACATAGCATTCCTGAAAATTATCAACATTATTATTAACTCTTTATGCTTAGTTAACCTCCTCCGAATTCTCTGAATTGACAGTTGCATTCGCTTGATTTGGTCCTTTGTGAACCTGAATATCTGTTGAAAAGGGTTGCATTTGCGAATTATGTACTACCAATCGTATCTAATCACGTCAAATACAGATATGCAAAACTTGAGAAGGTCACTTCTACTTGCTGTGGGAGTGAACGTAATGTATTATGGGCCGTACTACATTTGAGCTGGAAATTTTGGCCCCTCGGCCTCTTAGTGTTAGAGTGAAGAGTCACCTATGCAGTGTTTATGGAGACCAGAACTTCGTAATACAAAGGCTGATGTTATGTTAATCGGCTGATAATGGTTTTTATATTAATAGATCTAACTGAAAAAATAGCGTTTTTACAATATATCCGCCCAGCTCAACCAGCCATTTTCGGTGAAATTTGTAAGGAATGTTCATTGCTTGACCGTGCACATTTGTTTAGGTACTTATTTGATATTAACCGCGCACCAATTTTAGCGTGATTGAGTATCGTAAACGTATTCCGATAATTTCATCGCCGCAATCCGCATTATTCTGACCTCCAGATATAGAATTCGTTTGCCATACGTATTTCTTCGCAGGGAATATTGCGGGTTGTCAGTTGACGATCTGATGATTCTTGAATTGAATGCCGTACATTTTTCGGCAGCGGTCCCTGGAATCCAGCGCAGCCCTGCTCATGGAACTCCTGGATTATCGTGACCCATTCCAGTGTAAATTATAATACTAAATTCAATTGCTGTCCAGTGTGAATAAGGTCTATGAAGAAAGTTGGAGTTACATCCGATTGTTAATCGCAATACTTTAAATATACAGTTTGGAGGAAAATAACTGAACTTAGGAATGCATGCATTCTTATATCGAAATCCTCAAATGAACTGGCATATTGGGTAAGAACATTCAAAGAGCAACTTTTCTGTTTTCTGTTGTCTTGGCTTGCTTTTCGAGCTGCTTTCTGATACTATGTATTCTGTGAACTCATTAAAACGTTCTAAACTGACTCAGTAGTCGGAGCATATACAACCGAGTTATTACTGCCCGTTTTCTTATTCCACGGGGGGTTCTTTATACGCCGCTGGACTGGAATTTTTTTAAAAGTAAAGGAAAACATTTTTCTGACGAATTTTTTTATCATATGCGTTTTCCTAAAAGGCTTCGCCAAGGTTCTCTATAAAGCCTTCCAGAAATCCATTTGAATATGAAAGAACGCCTTTCAAGTTCAACTGTGTGTATTCAGTGTCAAAAGCGTTTATCCAGTTGATTAAAACGGTAATGAGTTCACTTTATTTTCATTAGTATGTGCGGCGCTTGTTGATTTTAACGAGTCCGTTTCTGAGTTTTGCATTTTGTTGGGAACGTTGCTAAAAGGTAACTTTATGCAGTTTATTCAAATGCTAACAAGATCTATGGGAAGTTCGGAAAGAATAATACAATTTTTAATTAATGAAAATGCCACGGCTAATGCAATTTTAAAATTTAACTTAGCGGGCACGCCGAGAAAGGGGGAAGTAATGAAATATACCTCGGACGCCCCAATTCCACTTGGAGAAAATTCGGAAAGAGGTTTGGTCTGTAGTAATTCTTCTTTCGCGAATAAAATGATAATGTTTACTGGAGTTTTTTTCACATTTTAATGAGAAAGTACGAACCGAGTCAGCGCCGAGGAATCCGCGGGATTATGCTGACGCTGCAAAGGTTTCCCTTGATATTTAATGGTATTTCCCGGATTGCGTGAATACGTGAGAAACAGATGAGTAATATTTTCGTAACTATTTTTTCACGCACTAAATCTGAATTTTCAAGGCTATCAAAGTTCCCTGATTTTCTGGAAAGTCTAATGCCTTATACCAAACTTATAAAAGAATTTTCTTCGGTACCTTTTAGGTTATCTCTCCTACTTTTTTCCGGGCAAAATGACCATTTCTTACTCTCCTCTCGCCCAATAAAACTAAAATGCATCATTGTCACCCAGATTTCATAATTTCACTGCTTCTAAAAAGCGCCGATCTTCATGTCTTCTCACTTCTTTAAATTTACCAAGCCATTTTCCTCCCCTCCCAAAATATTGAATGCTTGTACGTCCTTCTTCCACTCTGATCAAAAAATTTTCATCCGCCATAGAGAAATCTCAAAACCTCAAATAATATACGCTCGTCCTCAATCAATATCATTAGAAAAATTGATTAAAGAGATCTCAATTCAAGTAAGTGTCGTTTTGTGTGTATATTGGTCCATCATACCTATTGGGGGAAGATGAAAAGTATGGTTCTTTTAAAACTTTGAAGAAATATGCGTCAAATCATCGCTTCTTGGTACGAAAATGAATAGAAAATTATGATGGACAGTGTGAATCAAAATTAAGCTCTAGGATTAAAAATCTCCGCCAAGTTATCCATCATCTCCTCTATGAAATATAATCAGAGGAAAAACGAGTTTGCTTACATCATCCAGTCAGGCTCAGCAATAACGTCATAACATAAAAGCGTCCAACTATTATTTGTTCGTTTTGAGATTTGAAAATTCACACAGGAGTTAACATTTAAAAATCCATATTTAGGTTCTCAAGCCAGAGCTACTGGTACTCTACATAGTCATGAAAGGATATTGCGCGAGACCGTTAGCATCCCGAGCTAGTACGCATTGATACACACCTTTGGCGATGAACCTTCTCACATAATCCTTTGCGTCCATTTCCATAATTAATCCACGCTTTGTTCCTTCCGTTTTCCTTTTGATGTGGTCAGGAGAGGAAATTGCCGCGAGAGAATCCCTAATGCTTCATGCTCAAAGGATACGTTGGCTATGGATGCGACTAGAGCGGCTGAGAAAATCTTCGGATTACGAGAGCTTAAACAGTTGATTTCCATTATAGTAGCCGGGACTGACAGGCGAATGAAGATCGTTCTCAGTTTTCTCGAGTTATTTTGATAGCTCATTTTGAACGCCTGTATTGTTCTAATTTTAAGTTATATCTCATTTCCAATATTATACCATTGAAAAATTTAATGGACAATGAAGTTGAATCTAAAGATTACCATTTTCCATTATGAATATGATAGGATATAAGAAATACATCTACACATTAGGAGATTCAGAATGCTACAGACAAAAGTGAGGTTCAATAAAGAGTAAAAGTGTGAAACAAAAATATTTGCGTGAGAAAAACATACATTTATCCTTTCGGAAAGTTCAAATTTTCAGATTGACGACTGAAAACGTTAACTCGCTGACGAGACTGTAACAAGACGGAGTAACATCTTCAATGGTGCACGAATTTTTCAAAAAATAATTTTTTGCAGTAAAATTTACTTGACTCACACGACTCTTTTGGACGAATTATGTTCTCATCAAGCGAAAACATTGTTGGAAGGATAAGCATATAAACCACTTAGAGTAATGTGGGGCAGGTGGAGATGATTTACTCGTGGAAGCGGTTGTCGCGTGATGAGTGGAGTGGGGAGTTGTTTATTGCGGGCTGAGTTGGATCTTGAGCGTAATCTGTGGAGGATGGATGGGGAATAGTAGAGCAAAAACTGCCCATTGACTATTATGTAGTTATGATGAATGTTAATTCATTTAATTAAAAAAGTGTTCCAGTATCTTCAGTCGAATATAAACAAGTATTTCAATAAAACATATTCATTTCAGAAATTCAAACCTTATCTTTGCAAAATATTATCTTACAACGATTATTTGATTCACGGTGTATCTATCCATCATTATCTTAAACGAACAACATTCCACTTCCTATTTAGTAGACTTCTCCATATTCCCTTGTATCCCAAATATTTTCAAAAAAGATTGAAAAAAAAACGAATCAGCCGTGGAGGAAACTGATTCCTCAAAAGCCAAAGAAAAACACCCGATTAAAAAAGGAAAACTAAATAGCAACAGGTCACATTTACCTGATTCTTAAGCGGAAGATCCTAGTTAAAATGGAATTTACTAGATCTCATACTTTTTTCCCAAAATCACATCCGTATATGTATCCTTAAACAAAGTAAACTATATGTATCCTTAAACAATATATGTATATTTTTTCTCTCTCAACAATTTATTTTTTGTTATTTTATATGTTCAACAATGTATTAATTCCTTTCACAGCCTGCTAATTTATCAATGTTACCATTCCTCCTCCTCCTCCGCCCCCTCTTCCTACCTCAACCAATCCTTGCTTTCCTCCCTCCCTCCTCTTCCTCTCCGTCCAGAGCTATACCTGTATATACTGTGTTTGACTTGTATTTTTACCTGATGATGCTATACCATAACGAAACCTAGGTCGTAAATAAAAGTTTTTTATGAGGAAAAAGGAAGCATTTTAAATTTAATTTCAATATGAAGAATTTCCACCAAGTGACGCCAGAAACTGTTTCACTTAAACAAAGTAACAACTAAAAACTTGCTGCGTAAAAATACAGGAAAAACTAGCACCATATCTAAAACAGACATTTTAAAACTCGTATGTAAAGATTGTGCCATTATTAATGAGTGTTTACAGATTGGCATAATGAACAGGATAAATTCACATGAGAGCGCTTTATTTTCTCACTCAATCCCTTCATTTTTTGCAAATTATCTGCTTACAGGTAAACAAACGCCTTCATTGATCCCAATAATGCGAATTTTCGGAAAGAAAGGAATGAAATTGAGCATACTGGAAAAACTTTAAATCATCCAAGATAGTAATAATATCCTGACCATGCAGTCGTCAATGCGCAACCACTCTCCGTCGCTTCTTTCAGATTACCACAAAACGCATTTAACAACAATCTTCCGTATACATTTTACCAGACAACCATTTCCATCAAAGAACAACCTCATTTAACATACCCATATTAACCGCAGAGGTATAAGTACTTGTTCCCTTTCAGCACTGTTTCGTCATATGATAACGGCATTCCTCCACATCAATCGCGTGCTCCAAGGAAAGTTTATTCTGGGAAAAAACTTTCCAAGTTAAAAGAGACACCAACCTGGCACCGTCAATTTTAACATTGTAGGTTCGTGAACCATTGTTTTACTGTATTTTGATTTAACTGATATACATTAATTAATAATTAATAAATTATTAATTTCCGTGCCTATCATTTTCCCTAACCATTTTTTTATTATAGTAAGTTTGCAATTGCTTAAAGATTAGATTTGCATTTTGAGGGACATTGATATTCATTGGTGTCACTGAAGTATTTGTCGTCTGTCGTAATTTCGGTATATTTTATGAGCGTGCTAAACTTGACCGTGTAAAAGGAAGTAACGTTATTGAGTATTAATTATTGATTTAATTTCGTTATGAATCACCTGAAATCTCTGCAGAAACAGAAAAATTCAATAGAGAAATAGAAATTATTATCAGGCATAAAATCAACCCCCTGCTTTCCTTTTGCATCGTTATTTTCACTTGCTCAAGGCACTCTCCTAGTCTCCGCAAATGGTGGAAACAATTTAAAAAAATTCTTTTTTCACCTATTCAGGTTACACTCTTTTATTCCCCTCTCCCTATCCATTTTTATTATTCATGGCATCGATAGAATTCCTCAAAGTTTCCCTGTCTTCAGCACGAAAAAAATCTTACCATTTTAATTTCTTCCTCCTTCCGCATTTTAAGCAAACTGCACCATAATAAGGCCTTCCTCTACCAAGCGGGTGTTATTAAAAAATTGTTTTAATTTTCATCTCCGGTGAAACTAATTAAGTAATATAGTTAAGTAAAATAACTCATTCTTTTTACAACGCACCAAGTTAAACTTAGTTATTTCATTTTCTCCGAACTCAAGTCATAAGGCTTGTGAGCTTGAGTTAGAAGAAAATTAAATATTTGAAGCATATGCGAAGCTGACTAGTTTGAATGAGAATCACTGATGTTTTGGTAAAAGTATGTAAAATGCAAGAGAGAAACCCTGGGTAACAAGATCCTTCAACACTGCACATCTTTGAAGTTATGTACCTACTTCATATATTCTCTTCCTTCCTTGTTCACCTTTATCCTGGAATAATTAAAGTAATGTAATTCGCTCTGAATATGTGGAAGCTAAAACCTTTGCCTGGCGAAGCGTTTATGTTAAAAATCAGTCCTACCACTTTTGGGTGCGTCCCTGTATTTTAAGAATGAGGGGATTGAAATTTTTATTTCGTTCTTTCTCTGTCTTAAATTAAAAAGCACTTAGTTCATTGTCCAAATTTCACGTAGTTTCCCGGCCATATGGTAAAAATAATTGCGTTGTGAAATTATCTATTTTGGGTGCATGTATTCCAGACCTACTTTATACTTTGACGCCAGTGGCCGCATTCCAATGGAACGCTTATCAGAATCGCGCGTTGCCGAATTCCCTCGGGTCCTAGATAACGTGGAAGTCTGTAGCTTATGGAAACCAGGAGATACGGAAGCCATTCTCAGGATTTTAGTAGTTTAATTCAAATAGCAGCTACAAAAACTAATGGGCACGTTGGATAGGCTGGAACAGAAAACTCTGGTCACACTATTACTTCCAATAGCATACAAACATCCATCGGAAGGAGTTCAGTTGACCTGCGGCCTCCCAATAAGGATGTCCTTTTACCTGTTCGATGATTGACGAAGAAGAAGAAAATTAATCTCGGGAATAAATGTAAAGCCTCTTACAAAGTGCTTACGAAGTTGACCCAAATCTATAATAAAATGCAATTACTGTTTTCAATGCATCTGTTTTGCTTTGATGTTAAGATCAGTCGTTTACTTAAATTTTATTAAATTATTTGCAAAGTATGGATTTTGATTTTATCAGTATGCCATCTCGTATTTCTATCGTCATGACATAAGAGTAACTAACCTTTTGTTTGATGGCTAGCACATATGAGGAATGAGGCAGGAAAACCCTACTCCAGCCTAAAAAAGGACATCCCCAATTCCTAACCCTCCTCAGTCTTATGACTCAGCGCTAATTATTCTGTTATTTTTGATCACCCATCATGAAGTTTCTATAAAGTTGAGCAGAATGATAATGAATTTATTCTGTTATTTTATATTGTGAAAATCTACCGTTTGAAGTGTTGGAGGCAAACTGTATTTTTTTAGCCTCGCCTAATCGTGCATACTCAGTCACTCCATTCTACATTTAGCTCTTCAATACCGCGCATATTCTACCTTCCTTCATACCGCCCAATATGCCCATCTTTTTCTTCCTCCTACCTCTCCTGCCCAACATTCTCCCATCTATTGAAGTCTCCAACACCCCAGTGGCTATGGACTGTTGAAGATAAAATTTCAAAATATTTTTTGAATACATCTCGCTTATAATGTTTGCCTTGGTAGGTAATAAGAGTAATACCAACACCATTAGTATTATACTTATTAAAGGCAGATTTTGGACTTTCCCTAATTTCAGGCTAGATTCTTTCCTTATAAAGGAACGTATAAGTCCAAACAATATCCTCCTTTCGTTTTTACACAGGCTCGACAGTGGTTTCTCCGGGAATATTATCTGGTATTAATGCCTTTTCCGACTTCATTTCCAGTAGCGCTTATCACTTTTTCACTATCCAGGACTCCTGACCCCAAGCTATTCTCGTATACGGCGTATTCCGTATTTCAAATCTGGCAGGCCTAATACTGTACCATAATATCTTCTACTTATTCCTTACTTTCCTGAATTTTTCCCGGCTTTATTTATAATTTCCTTGTATCTCGGAGGACATTAAATAGCTTTTGCTTTGCCATGTCTTGAAAAATCTCTTACTTTCCTGCATAGTCGACCCACTCTTTACGGACGATTAATTTTTTCCAAATCCTCAAATTACTCTTTCCACCGCCTTTTCTTGGATTCTCAACTTGATCCTTAAAAAATTGTTTCTCGACTTTGTTTAGTTTTCCGCATATTTTCCGAGTTATCTGGCATAAAGGCATGTTTTTATGACAAAATTCATGTAATATTCTGTCTAAAATAATTCCCACAGGGTTTATTTCCTAACTGTATGCGAAAGCAACCAATATTGCTTCGCGAAATAGAGTTTGCGGAGGACATTTCTTCATTTACGTTCGACTGGGATAAATTTTTTGCTGTCGAAAATAATTTTTTCGTAATTTTTACGTGCATTCTTACAAAATACAACATGCAATCTTCTGTCGTATAGTGATTTAGAGATTAAAGGGATATATTTTTTTATAAATTGCAACCCAGGTGACAATACAGAAATGTGTTCTGATTATAACCAATCAATATAATTGTAGGTTTACAGCATTCCTCAAAAGATTACCTTAGGAGAGGGGTTGGTGGGTGAGAGAAGGGAGGAAGAGGAAAACAAAGACGCAGCACAATTCATTGGAATCCAACGCAGACACTTAAAATTGGACACAACGAGAAGGTCTGAGATTGTCAATCTGTATCAAATATTCCAGGCATAGAAATATCCCTTGAACACATAACAAAATGTCGTTTTTAGATATGGGAAAAACAGGAGGAACATAAATTTACAAGAGGAAAACGTGACTCGATAGTGTTCCGAAGTTCCGAATCGAGGATTTCTCTTCGTTCATTGCCGGCGATATTGTTGCCTATAGACAAAGTATTTCCCCTAATCTAATATGATTATTCCTAGTTTTATTTTTAATCATTCTCATTGATTTGATTCCAAATCAGTGTTGTTCATCACCAAATCAGTGTCAATTGTATTCTACTTCATAGTTAAAACATACTTTGCCATCCCCTAAACCACTCTGGCTAGTATTCTAACCATGCTTTGTTTATGTCCGTAGATATTATTTTTGCATATGCCCGCTCACCACCTTTCGTATTTCTTCGATATTGTTTTATAACTTCATGACGTACTCATACACTTAAGCCAATGGACCTTATTGCTTTCATTACTTGAGCATGTCCTTCACTTTTACCATGGCTCTTCACTTCCACCCGACGACGTCTTTGTGAAGTTTGCATCAATCTTCTATCGTTATAGTGCAATATTTTCTTATAAAAACTATAGTTAAGTTCTACTTAAAGTTGTCAATATTTATGAAAACGTTATCGTTAATACTTTCATGCGTCACATGATGGAAGTTTTTTCGTCATAGGCGTCATCATTGTCGAAAGAAAAGTCTTGGTATAGTCCCGACAAAATTTGACCATTTCACAGTTATTGGTTGCAAACTATTTATACAATCATTGACCTTGATGGATTCAATATTTCACGAATATTTAATAAATATGATATTGGATAAAAAGGTATTGTAACGAGAAAATTGCAATAATTTGAATAAAAACGTACATATATGTACGTATTTCTATAGGGGAAATTCAGGGTGATTCGTAAGTGAATTATTATCATGAAAATCTGACCTGATGTGTGCCCGTTATCTTTCCCAATGTCCGCCTCGTATTCTTTGCGAATCAGATATTTGGTCGCACTTCCGTTTCAGATGATATATTCAGCGCCATCCAACCCCATCAAATATGTTAAACCACTTCGGCGATATCAGTCTTCCCTTGGAATTCCAGATAGGTTTATGATTGCGCGATATGACACGGCGGAGAAGTGAAAGGAAGAGGGCACTGCAGTGGAACGGGGAATATTCGATCAAAGAAGTGAATAATGTGTGAAGGGAAGCATACTCACGTCAGCTTGAGCCAGATTGAATGGGCTCAAAAGAGAGAGGAAAGAAAAGGGGATATGAGCAAGACACTTCGTCATTTTTTGTATACCCACCCACGCACGCAATTATGTATACATACATTTTTCTCCTCCTATAGGAAGAAGTTAGGAGTCTCAAGTGAGGGAGAGAGATATGCGCTCACGTCAAACCGGCGATTGCCCTTGTTATTTACGGCGGATTTTCCTGGTCGTTTTTTCGGTTGCATGTGAAATTATCGATCAACTGGGCCTCGCAATAAAAATATGGTGAGACGTGGAGCAGGGAAGTGGGAGTAAGGTGATGGTCTCAAGAGTTTGAGAAAGAGAGAGGGGAGAAAAAGTAGACGCCTGTGAAAATTGAGCGGAAATAAAACCAACGTCCTCAGAGGCGCCTGATTCGTCGGAGTCCGCCGAAGAATGGACCAATTTCTTATCCGCGTTTACGGCGGAGAGACGTGCGGTATGATATTTCCTATCGCTTCCTCGCTCACGTTATTCTTCTCTTCCCTTTTTCGACGAGATTCTTCGGCGGTTTGGTTCAATGAAGGTTCGATTCCCTATCCACTTTCCCTCAACCTTGAGAGTAAGGATACTTCCTTCTTCTTGGATCACGGAAATCGGTGCTTAATACCCCACTCGAAGTTTTCGTCGAGGGCTTTTGAATCCTCCTTCCCCGGCGGTCCTTGCCGAGATTGAGCTCTGAGAACGGGTCTTCGTTCCTTCGTGATACCTTATTTGAGCAAATAAATACCGATTTCGTATTGTGATCACTTGGTCAACGTAACTCCCATGATATACGAAGTTGATTCAAATTTGTATCCATTTTCCCCAACCCGACGACTCATTCTTCTCCTTCCTCTTCATTTGTTATGGAGGGCGGTTTTGGCTCGCTTCGCACACTTGTTGGTTCTTCAGACTCCGCATTAACTCCAGTTTCTTAACCCGTGGGTCACGACCCGAATTTGGGTCACCAAGCTATTTTAAGTGAGTCGCGAAGCATTTTTAACTCACGGTGACATTATAAAGCACTGATGTGCGGACATTATTTTAATTTCGCAAGCTTCTCTTATTTCGGGATTTTGACTCGCCAGACTAAAGGCATTGTTCCAATTTGGGTCAAGAGTCCAAAAGGATAAAACCACTCCTATTTTTGCCTTTATTTTTTTTTAATATCCCTTTCACTTCTCATTTCACTCTTATCTCTTCATCAACGCCACTGGCCGTTTATCGTGTGACGGTTTGACTCAACTCAGTTCATTCATTGGGTAACCGCTTAATTTCTAACTTTTCTTCAGTTTGACGCTGTCATTATTTTATGTATGTATCTCATTTGGGGTTCTTTCTTTTACGATAGGCATTGTCTTCGCCGTGACACGAAAACTGTTCGACAGTTTTATCTTTTCTTTTAAGGTTATTCATGCTTCTTCCTTCTTTTAAGTCTGCTACTGAAGCATAACAGAAAGTCAATGAAAGAAGGGACCATTTGGTCTCAATTTCGCCCAAATAAAGACCTCTGTCTTTCAACATATCTATATCTATCTATTTCTACTATTGTTCACAAAACGTTTTCATTAGTGTCTCGATCGGTCCGTGTGACCTTCAAATATGTCCTAAAGCACCACAATTCCGTTAACTGCTGCCCTCATCCAAGTCATAATCACCTGATAATGGCAATGTTTTGTTAAAACCAGGGTATGAAATAAAAAGATGTTAACAGAAATGATTGCCGAGGCATGCTTACTCAATAGCTTCCTTTCTAATTGCAGTTAACGTTTTCAAAGCTGTGGTTCAGCTTTTTGTGTATCGTTTTGTTTAAATTCATTTGGAGATTTTAAGGATCTGTAAACAAAATGTATTTTGTAAAAGGTAAAACTGATAGTATAATCATGCGTATTAAATTTTTCTAAACATTTAATTACACGCATTTCTATGACAACCTCTGTCATTTAATTTATCCTATTATTTCTATGACAACCTCTGTCATTTAAAGTACCCAGGACTGGTTTACCGGTTACTGTGCTTACTGAGATATTTGAATTCTTGGATTGTTGTCTTTCAGTGATTGATTTGGAAACTTTTTAACAGAAAAATGTGCTGTGCATGGTTTGCGTATGTATATTCACTAAGAGAATGAGTTTTGGATTATGATTTTGAGGATTTGCTATTCAAAAAGCTATTTGAACATGAAGACATTTTAGTTTTGGTGTTATATTAGTTTTGTGGAAAATCATTAAATATTTATTGTAAACGAGGTACCGCAATTACCAATTTATTGATGACCGTTTTTATATTTTATCATACCTTCTGGTTAAACCCTCACTAACATTATTATAAGGTATAAAGAACTCAAGAAGAAAATTTTGTATAGATCAAAGTTTAGGATAGCAGGAAGTCTGTAGTAGCCCAACACGATATATGATAGCGGTTGGAGTCAAACCAAGACCTAACCTCTAGACAAAAGAACACCTCTGACGATAAAGTCATCTTTTTTCAATATCATGTATTGGAAATTGAAGTTAACACCTGTATTTTATGCATTTTGATAATGTATAATGCTACCACGAAGACTAATAATTCCTGAACTTATTTTAAATAGTTGAGCTAGTAATCAAATATCCCAACTCTGCGTCTAAAATAGCCTCACATGATGTCGGTGGGTAGTAGTTTTCTGAAGAATAAATTTTTAAAGCAGGAAATGAAATTTGATGAAATTGCGTGGAGGCTTGCTTGATTTTTATGTACCAAACAAAAATTAAGTTTGTTTGCAATGGGGAATTTATAATTTTTATGGATAATATATTCGTTTGGAAAATTGCCGGTAATTTCGAAGATGCGAGTAGATCGTCCGAGACACTTATGGAAAAAGAAGCATCATGTAATCATGAGAGCAAAAGGAATATCAGGTTTGCGATATTTTACCGGAAATTGCCGTGAAAACAGTAAGCTTTTGATGATCCCGTATTGGAAATTACTCGTCACATTAATCGGCTACATTATTTATTCTTGTCTACGGAGCAGATTAGGGAAACAATGCCGCTGAGCATTACGCTTATCTTCATTAAAAACTGTTATATAGTCACGTCAATTGTCAACGCATTATTAATATTCAATGTTAAATTTTTTTAAGCAGTGGTGACACTATAAGGCATGGAGAAATCAATGTGAAGGTGACGCCAACAAATTTTCCTATTTTTTACCCTGTCGCCCGAGAGATGAGGAAGAGGACGTTTCACGAGGGTTCGAGGACGAGAAAGAGTTGCCAACCGGCAGGCGCGGCTCCGGGAAACATCGATTGCGACATCCAGCAATTAACAGACGCGTGCATCGGCGCGGGAGACAAAAGGCCGTGGGATTTGTCCGGCGGTAGCTCAGTCGGTCCGTCAAGTTGGTCGGCGGGCGCGCGGCGAGGACAATGGGGGTTGCTGCGTGGATACTTGTATTGTGCTGCCACTGCCGAGCGGCGTACGTTACGGAAGGCGAAAGGAGATGGGGCGCCGTCTCCACTTTAAAGCTGTTGGTTATCCGACCTTTTCGTGCCTTGGGTCACGAACGTGTCCGATAAGTGCTCTCCAAAGTACAATCGACCCTGTTGAAGGCTTTCTCTAAGGAAACATTACACATGCGTGTAATCAAAAATCGAAATGCCATTAAGGCGGCCGTATCGATATTTGAATGTGTGCAGGTTTTGGTGAAATCCGGTGAAATTGTTTCTGAAAACCGTGTATGTGTATGCATGAGGGCATATTGATGAATTTCCGGGTTATTTTGTGAGTTTTTGAGTAGAATTTATGAGTAAATTCTAGTTTAACATTTTTGAAAAACCAATCCAAGGTAATCTCTGATGGCTGATGGCAATCATCCGCATTAAAACGCTATTATTTTCATCTATATTTTCGATAAAAATTAATGTACAATAGTTATAATCGTTAAGTACCAAATTGGTAATAAATTTAATGAGAGGCCTTACTGACCTTCATTTTATTAAAAGTTAGATTTTTCAAAACTTAAGTTAGCAATTTAAAAATTTTTGTGGACTCAAAGGAGTGAAAACAAATTTTAATTCATGCAACAGTTCAAACTATAATCTCTACGTTCCATAAATTTCCGGAGATTTGGTTATTTACTTTCAATTATTTTTTTATTTTCGAGATAAATTGGGATTCCATTATTTCCTAAGTGGTAATGCATAAATTTCAGATGAATCGACAAGACATACCAAAGTACGTACCTCTCCAACCACCTTAAAGTTCCACACTGTCGATCGGAGAAAATCCTTTGACCTGCTCAACTTTAAAGATTATAATCTTGATCCTAATGGCAAATCTCCGCGATACTTTTGCAGGCCGCAACAGATATGAGACCTTGCCCTCCGGCCCTAGATTGGACACTTCCGCTTTACTTTACCAAGAAAATCTCTCGCTCTCTCATTGCAAGCCAGGTTCGATTGGCATGTACATTTCCTCGGCTGTTCCCGTCCGAGCCATCACACTCTGGTCACTTCACACCTACCCCTTCAGAGTGGACAGGTCTTCCTACTGGCACAGGAATCGACGCAATAATGATGTAGGTCTCTGGTCGGGGCGTTACGTATTCCTGAATGGACCCGGATGTAATCCATCCCGTTTTCAGGGGAAAGATGCTCGTCGGCCTTCGTGTTTTGCCTTGTGCCGCTGGCACGACATACTCACGGATGGAAGTTTCGGAAGTACTCAATCCCTGCTGAAATTCATTTTAATTTAATGAGCCACTTGTGTGAATTGGGTTCTCAGGTGCTCCCATAGGCCTACTCCCCTTTAATGAAAAAGGGAACGTCGTCACGTCATGGAATGTATCTTTTCGTACGGTGGAATGCGAACCTGTGGGGATTGACCTGTGAGGTAGTCACTGAGCTGTCTGACTATCGTTACGTTTTTATGGTTCTCAATCAAGGTTAGCAATTTTGGGCTACCGCACGTATTAACTTTTCATGACCTAGTTTGGAGTTAGATGTGTCGTATCCTGCTCCATCTTTGTAGGAGAGAGGGCGAATATCTTTGGTGTGCAGAGTGGTCAACCCGCTGCCGATGATATGAATGATGTATGAAAAAACAAAAATGGTTTAGTGATTTAGTATATACACAAAACCCCTCGGAATGAACCCCAAAGTACTCAATAAAGAAAAACAACCAATCCCAACCATCTAATCTTTCTCTCACATCCGCATTCTACTTTGACCACCGAAAGAAGTCCCTCGCGTCTATGTGCTACCCATTTTATCTCCTAAGGATTATGTTAAAGACTGTCTCGGCTATTCTCGAGGTTAGTGCCCTTCCCTTGAACTTCATTAACATCAATCTCTTTTGCCCGCATGAGATATGCCTTCCCCTCGCCATTTCCTTCCATGAGGATTCTCATTGCTAGTAGTCGGAGGCATACCCTACGAAACAACGCTACAACCAAAGTCCTAATGCAGCATTACTTATGACCGATTCATGTGCTACTTGACTATAACAAACGTGGTTACGGTTTTCATATTTTTGCAAAACTTTTAACCTAATCTTGAGAATGACTATAGTATTACATTTAATTCTAATTTATCTAGGTATTTTAGTTTTGATCATCTCGGTGAATGTTATACGAAATATTTTGTTCAGTGAGATCCCTCCAAAATTAATAATATCTACTATTACATTTGAATCTATAACAAACCTGCTCCGTAAGGTCATGCAAGTATTTTTTATGGTGTCCATGATTATTGATAGAAGCATCCTGTGAAAGAAATAGATATTTCAACTTACTGTTCCCTTCTGTTTGAATTTGGTTAAAAATTGTGCGAAGGAAAACTAGGCCTTGAATGGGCCAACTCAACATTCCATCTGTTATAATTGTGTCCACTAGTTACCATTTGATTACTATACTTGTATTATGCCATGCATGGCGGTTTATTTCGGGGCTCATATTTCGTTGATTTTGATAGTGTACAGGCATAACATCGCTCGATTGATATTATGAATTAAATTTGTAATTTATTTATGTCTCCAAAAGCTCCTAATTTATATTTTTTGCGGGATAATATTCCGGATTATTTCATTCTTAACGCCTATTCGCGAACTAGGGAAATAGATTATTTTATTGAATGTAAAAGTGTACCGAGTTTACTGTGATGGATCCAAAATTCTCGTACCACACTCAAGTGTCTTGTTCATCACTTTGTGGAAACATTTCGTTATAATTAAAGGATAAATCAATTTACGATCTTAATACACCAAATATGGTTAACATAGTTTACCACTGTCAAGTTTAAATGTAATGAAACACTGTATTATGACGTACTGTGCATTTGTCTTTTTTATATTACAATGTTTACATTCTAGTGATATTAAATAATGAATGCATGGTGAAGCATTATCTTTGTGCTATAATACAAACGGAGAAGACCATTATACCTTTCGTTCAACACCAGGGTGACTCCATTTTCTCTGTGACGATAAAATGTAAGTTTTCTATTATATTCAAAATCATTTTTTGAACGTTGAAATGCATTAATTAAAATATAGCTCTGTTTGCAGCAATCAGTTCATCAGAGCTGAAATTCATTTAAGTCTTCTTTCTTGTCTTCACACTGGGGGAAAGATCTCATTTTTTCATCTCAGAGGAGTTATTTTGAGTCTTCGAAGCAGCATTTGTGAAAGGTCATCGTTTTAAATCTTGTTTATGCCAGATTTTCTCCGAGCACCATCCTTTCTCAAGTGGGTCGTGGAGAACGTATTTCGGATCCCCAAGTGCCATCGAATCCCAAGATCCATGTAAGAGTACAGAACTTTGTGAGAGATATAGCTTGGTTTTGTATGTGCATATATTCATATTGAACCAAAAAATATATTCACGCTAGCCCAGAAAAAAACTCAAGAAGGGATCGAGGAAAGGTTGCCCAAGCCGGACACTTTCTTCCTTCTCTCTTCCCATTCATCTATAACAACATGCTTGCAATATCCCCACCGCTCCTACATCCCTTCCCCTCTCATCTCCCCTTATCCCGTCCGTTCTAATATTTGGCACTCCTCCCTCTGATACCCCTCCCATTTTCTTACCTAGTCCTTCATCCCTTTCACCCTCGCGCTTATTTGCTCCCGGCGTCTTCTATTTGTATTCACCTTCCACGTTTGCTTTATCCGATTTAGCTATGGACATTCGCAAACCATATTTGCCGTTTACCTCTCTGGTTTCGCATACGTGGAATGTACTTACCTAAACCACACATTCCTCACACTTTGCCTTATCTGAGTGAAAACATGGACTGACCCAGGTAACTCTTCTTAAAAATAACCTAACTCGATTTGCTCTCTCCCTCGGCTCTGCCACCTTCCGAATGAAGTGCACTCAAGTCATTATCAAACGATTGCCGCCGACCTTCTTTTACCATAAGTGGAAGAGAAGCGGTTTCAATTTATCTTTTCTCTTGCATTCCAAATATTCCTTATCCAGCCATCCTATGTCAAAATATGCATCGATGTGAATTAGCATACCGTTTTGCACATGTTTTTCATATTTTTTCTTCATATTTCGCTCTGATTTTTGCTAAAAAACTCTTTTATTTTCTAACCGTGGGAGGGATAGAAATGTGAAGTGTTATTTGAAATTGCGAAAATATAGAGAGCTAAAATTTATGAAAAATGGATTTTTTCTGAAGGTGGGAGGACGTCAAGTCGGCCCTTACCTATGCAACCTCCCAAGCACTCTCCCCTTTCCCCCCCGAGACCAGCCAGACACACGCGTGAGGTCCGGGGAACCTTTTTCAATGTTTGTCTCCGAGGATCCCCAGGTGCGTGTGTGCTTCCGGGGTGGACCCATGGGTGTATACGGTCCAAACTGTACCCTATTCACACCCCACTCTCTTATATCAGCCTTTACGACACGTCCCTTTCCTCATCCTCCCTCCCTCCCCCCTTCATCACTTGGTTCTCATCTTTTCTCCTTTCTTAGGATCCCCTTGCCCAGCTTATTTCTCGTGGAGCGGCACATTATACTGCGTTCCCTTCCACAGAGGCTTTGATGTGTGTTCCCTCGTTTCTGAGTGAAGAAAATTAAAAAAAAAACATTAATATGCTGTTCGCTGAAAGGATTTAACCACTCAAGAAGTTAATAAAAAAAGAGCGACGTTTTGACTTCTTTCGGAATAAGGTGCCTGGTTTTCGGTTACTTATGGATTTTGGAGAGCATCTTGAAGGTTATATGAAAAACGTTCAATCATAAGTTACTATTGAAGATTGCTTCGTCGTGAGATTTTTTTTGCGAATTTTAAGCTCCGGGATATGGCTCCTCAGTCATAAGCAGCGATGTTGTGCCGATGCAAACATATTACTTTTCTTTGAAACGAATTGATATTATTGCGTGTAAAATAAATTATTTCGGAGTGGCAAAATCCTTTATGTCACCACTAGGGAATATTAATGAAAGAAGGAATACTCAAGAGAGGATCACTAATGGCTATTCGAATTTAAATCCCTAGTGAGAGAATGTTTCCGTAGTCCCAGTTCGTTGCCAATCTCATTCACCTAATGGAATTAATTTTTTAATATACCTACAGCGTAACAATGCCTCGCCAACTCAAATTTGTGATGAATTTCGCCCAATAAATGACTAGTAGTTGTAATCAAACAGGCGACACATGGAAAGGGATTGGCTCCCTAACCAAGATGTGCGAATTTCACCCGCCTTTGGGCATAGTTCTACGAGTAAGTGAGCCCTACCCTCACCAACCCTCGGGTTGATAGTTGTGGGGGAAAAAAATATTTTCCTGCTTAATAACGAGGTGATATATTTTATTTTCTCACTATTTATCATGATATGGTTTATTTTTCATTTTCTTCATGTAGTTGATGAATATTAGCGCTTAAAAAATGTTGACTCTTTTCCTTCCGCATAAAACGGTGTATTTAGTTATCCGCCAAATCATTGAAATTTTATCTGAACTTAAGAGCCTAAATGAAAAAAAGGGGTTTCAAATTACCTCTGAGGTTTTTTAGCGCTCTCCCTTAATTTCTGCAATGTATTGTTTTTGTTTCAGCGAAATCAACAACGTTTTCTTATTGGGATCACCTTATTAGGATTTTGCAGTGTCACCGTTTTTTATGAACATTAACCTAAATTCAACCCATTATATGTTTCGAGATTTTCCCAAAGTGAAATATATCTTCCTTATCGTTCAATAATTTTGGAATAAAATTTTTCGGAATATTACTCGAAAAAAGCAACTTTTTTTATCCTTATGTACCAGTTTCAGATCTTACTATATATATATATATATATATATATATATATATATATATATATATATATATATATATATATATATGCGTAAACGCTCCTCTGATTTTAGTTCTTATGGGTTTTAGTTATCTGAATGAGTAGCTTTTGCCCAATTTCATTCGTTTACTGAAGGAAAAAAATCATAATGAAATTTAATGCAATCTCTTCGGATTCTCACCGCTTCTATTACCGCTAAGTTTGTTACGAGGGACCGACTTCCAGGAATTAGAAGCCGTAACTTAAGGAAACATATGGCATTCCATGCTCAAGTTGGTACACATTTGAATCCTTGATTTAATATTGCGGGAAACTATTTACTTAAAAAATGACTTTAGATCATTATAGAAACGAAAATGTTTCATCAATGATTTCCATATTTTCTACGGTTTTCATCTTCTTTAAAAAATATATTGGAAATGTTATTAAGTTAAAACTGTAGGTTCTTTTTAAGATTAAAATAGCGGTGCCATGGAAATGGTGACAAAATTCTCATGCTTGCTTGTTTATTGTGCTCCTATGGCGAGGTATTTGGATATTCCTACCTATTACTTACATGTATTTCTACTTCAAAAACTTTGCTCTTTGTGATGTCGCGGAAAGGTGCAACACTGAATATAAGGCATAATTAAAAGAAAATGGAATGCATGTGATAATTTAATGTGTTCCTTAAATGGATTTAAGACCTAATTTAAAATTTAATTATTTAAATTAATCGCATGATCAATACATATATTTCATTTTTTAATGTATATCTACGTAGGTATGTTGAAGTCATAACTTTCAATTACTTATTTTCTCAATCTATTATTTAAAGTAACAATTTTAAAATATTAATGTTTTGGTGAATATTTTAAACATTGAGGATATGTAGAAGAATATAAGTTTTCTGGTCAAATTTAAGGATATCAGTCCTAATGCTTGAATGCTTTCCTCAATTCGTTAGAAATAGTACAATTGCGGTAATTTTTTTCTATTTACCAAGTGTATTTAATTTTTCCCTTGCGTAATGGATTTCTGATAATCACAAAATTGCGGCAATTTGGAACTTCTCATGGGCGGACATGGGACCCGAGTGAAACATTCGGAAATCATCCTGATAAGCATTTATTTAATGAAAATTTTCGAAATTGAATCTGCTAAACTTTAAAATTAAATTTCTGCCATATTTTTGTTAATATACCTATTAAGGATTAGAGAGGTTTAATATTTAGCCACCGATGTCGACTATGATCCCTTTTAATTTGAAATCGTCGACTTATTCTTTTTGATTTGGTCTCTGAGGTTTTAAAAAGGTTAATAATTTAACACAAAAATTCAATCATACCCCAATTTTTTACTTTTTTTTTGTTGCAAAAAATATCCAAGTCTATTCTTTTGAATTTGTTTGGATGAAAACTAGCTTATCCAGGAAATATTGCGTGTTCCCCGGTTATTCTGTGTTTCACCGGTTTTTCATAACATTTTTGAGGTCGCCTCACCCCGCCCCGCTCTTGGAGAGTGCAAGCACCTCCACCCTCGATAAAGCTCTCTCTCTCGCGTTTCCCTGACAACAGTGATAACATTGGTCTCAGGATTTGATATTCGCCTCTGTCGGTTTCACACTGTTAATTGTGTCGGTTGTTTTGTATATCCCTGATTAGTCAAGAGAACCACGATTTCATTTGCGGAGTTGATTTTTTTTGCACCCAATCTACATTCTCCGCAATTTCCAGTATGTCCAAAGAGCACAGTTTTTCATCTCTAATGACAGCATCATTAAGTTCCATATATATTTATTTAAACGATTTCATGAAAATGACGAGAGCATCACTTTTAGCATCATATACAGTAGTAATTTGTTACGGAGCGTTTATGAAAATGAAAAATGAAAACAAATCCATCGTTATACGGAGGCGTCGATATTCCTCAGCCAAAATTTGTGAGACGAAAGGAATTAGCTTATTTTTAAAATATTGAGTAGAGTCTTGTTTGTGGGAAAGGTCATATTGAAATTGTTCAACCCTATGGTTTACATTTTACAGCACTTTATTATTTGTACTATATAATTCGTTATATTTACACCAACCTGATTTATAATTAACTTCCTGTTGCGTACTCTTATATTTTCCCTGTACCCGAGATTATTGATAGTGGTTTTTGAGGTAGTATTAAGGAATTAATTGCACGTAAATTCCGCAACAGTAGTAATTTTAAAAATCGCCGTTGATTACTGTTTCTTCTCTAATTTTTTAAATAAAAATATTCAACTTAGATAACCATTGAGTTTATTTCAACCATTGGGTACCAAGCTAATTTATTTGACTCTAAACAAATGCGTATATTGACGCATAACTTCTAGGGTTTAAATAATAATATTACAACACATTTTAAATTTAAAACTTATGCTAGAAACAACTAGAAGGCAGAAGGGGACATGTTTCAACGTGGAAATGATCATAGAAATCTGAAAATCACGAGATTTTTGTAATTTCCTCCCATTATTTTATCGATGAAAGGTTGTGAATGGTTAATGTCTGGGCCGACACCTTTGTTAAAGATGTGGGCCCAGAAAGAAGTTATTCAGTGCCACGCCGAGTAGATTCTGTCTAATTTCCCAGACTATTGACCTACTAGGTTGTCAATTAAAGCCTCTCCTTAAAATTTAAGTAATGTGTCTATTTTGTCGCTTCTAATTTGATTACCCTGGGCGCGTTTGAAGAATCTCAGAAGATATCACGTTTCTCTCCTCCTATTCTCTCTTCCGAGAAAACTCCTTGTCACAAGTTTTCTAGAGGCAATTTTAAACGCTATTAAAAATAACTATCGCGTGAAAATAGCGTACACACTTTTGGAGCCCTCATTTTTAAATATATTGAGGTCAAATACGTAATTATATCAAAGCTCTCCTCACCAATACCATATGATTTCCGACCACTATTTTAAGGTCAACGTCGTGCCGGCTTGCCATCGCACAAGGTCAGGCATTCCTCCAAATGCATGGGTGTTTTATTTATTCTTGGATTGGCTGCACAAGTAGTTATTCTCATGTGACCGTAGATATCTGACCATCTCTTGCAACAATTTGTTTGACGAAAGACTCTCCATTCTCGGGATGTCACCGCGTAGGTTGTTTTTCTGACAACAGTTTCGCCCGTGTTACAACGAGCGTCTTCAGGTCGAAGGTTCACTTCGACCTGAAGACGCTCGTTGAAACACGGGTGAAACTCTTGTCAGAAAAACAACCTACGCGGTGACATCCCGAGAATGGAGTCTTTCATCTGAACGCCGCGAAAATCTACGATCCCAATTTGTTTGACGTTTAATATATAAGGAGACGGAATAAATTTGAACGTATTAGTGCCTCATTTGGCAGCGGGTATCTTTTGTGATGAAGTTGAAAGTGTATTACTACCCCTTTCGCACCGCGCTATGAGAGATTATGGAAATAAGATTATAGAAAGATGTATTGAGGCAAAAGATTCATGATTTATTTTTTCCGAGAAACTTTAAGAGAGCAGAATAACTCTAAACAATCTCGCTGTAGATTAATGTTATTCCAAGGAATCTAATGCGTGCTCATTATATATAATCCGTCTTTTATTTTTCTTCTTACTATCAGCTCATATTAACGTACATATATTAAATGAGCCAGTGCAATAAGTAGATATATTGTTGTGCGAATATTTTTTGCCGTAGTTATTTTGTTTCATTTTAATTATTTAGTAGATATTATTCTCTGTTAACATGTAAGAAAATGTTAACTGTGGTGCTACATTCCAGGGGTGAGATCACCGTCTACCTTACACTCTAATGGTGTTCTGCAGGGCAGCAGCTCAATCCTCGCCCTTATGGATAACAATAGGGTGCCTTATAATACGACACTTGATGTTCCCACTCGTATATGCCTGCTTCTTGCAGTGTCGTTGTAATGTCTAGTTCAACCTCGATTATTTTGTCCCTTCCATTTCCCCTTCGAAATCGCTCGCCAGTTTTTCTTATTGGAGTCCACATTGTTGGTACTAAAGAGAAGGGATATTCCTTCGGTGCATCTCCTGGAAATACAAGCTTGTATGCATGCCTTTAGTGAGAAAAGGGAATACGATATCTCCCTGGTTATAGGAGAAAAACTCCGCCAAATGGGAAGATTTTACTATATCATATTTACTGCCAGTTATTTGAATCCATTGTTCAAGTTTAATCTTCTCTCTCGTGGCAAAATATGCCGGATGGAGAAAGGGAGAAAAGCGGGTAGTCCTATTATACAGTGCGAATGAATCCTCTCCTGCTACTTAATAAGAATTCTTCGTTAAGAACAATATTCCATTGAAAATACCATTTTAAAATCTCCACATCTATAGGAAAATTAAAATAGGATTTTAAAATCTCCACCATTTAATAAGGATATTATTGTCCATTAAAATACCTTGACCTTTTTTCCTTCACCGGTTTCTCAAAGATATATTTAGGTAATTTAGTAATCCTCTGAACAGAGAACATAGGCGTGATATTAAATGTTAAAAACCACATCTTCAGTAACGTGTGGCACTTAGAGGGATCTTATACTATTTTAAGTCTCTCATGTGAGCAATCAGCGAGGTTGAATTGACATTATCTTAAAGACATGGGCGTCTGGTTTAAGTCATGGGTTGGTTTGGCCGGGTGGGTAACCCAATTGTTTGGTGATAAATAATGGGTACTATTTTCGAGGTCCTTCTTAAGGTGCGGGGATTCTGACCGCTAGTAGTTATTTAGACCCGTAAAATGTTTTCAAGTTTAATTCTCACTGAATTGTATCTTGCAATTTGTAAATTTTGTACATCTCCTTAGCCAACGCAATCCTATAGAACTGGCTGCAAATACATATAAACACTTCTGCGTCGTCTGTAAACATCATACCTTGGACTATGTTACATATGCCATTAATAAATGATGTGAATATAATTGGGCCTACGACACTTCCCTGAGGGACAACTGACGTCACTTGAACCCTTATGTCGAATCATACCGTCCATAACGACACTTTGTGCGCGGCAGTTTCATATTTCTCTGATTCATCATACAGCATTAAGGTCAATTCCAAGGGCATTTAACTTAAAAAATAAACATCTCTTAAGGAACTTTGTACATGGTCTTTGTAAAAATCAGCTATATCGTATTAACTTTTATAATACTTCCTCCCAAAACTAGAACATCGTAAACAAATTTTGCGAGCCATGTCTGAAGAGACCTACGCTGTTGGAACCCACTTTGCTTATTAACAATTAGTCCTGGCTATCGATTTATTCCGTAACAGTAGTAGGACTTAAGATTCAATAAGATCGATTCGATAAGCTGTTCAATAAGATCTTGCAGAAAAATTGAATGGTGGTAATTACTGATCAATACCTAATCTCACCTAAAAAAAACCTATTCAATCTTTAAGAGCCTTATGACCCTCTAATGACCTCTTAAATATCATTCCTAAATAAATAGCTGATTCGGTTGCTAAAGCTTTAATGACACGGGCAAGAAATTTAATCGGAACCCGAAGTTTTATTTATAAAGAGTGCTTAATAGCTGACGCGTTCTTTCACGAAAAGATAGAGATGTTTAGTTCCTTCATCGGCTACAGTTATTTAGGAGGTAACTGTGCGGTAGTTTTTACTGACATCGACTAAACAGGCTTTAAAAGAAATAGTTTAGCAAGTTGGCTCTCTCTAGACGATATTATTTCTTCTATTTTCCCTTTTTTCATTGAATGTACCAATTGCCTCGAACCTTTCCCATTAATGGTACCCACCAGTATGTAAGTAACTGCCAGATGAAAATATGCTTGACAAAAGACATTAATCAACAGCATTTCGTTAACATATATGCGTAAAATCTCGTTTACCCAACATAATTTTAGAAATGAATATTATGTTTCCAATTACGATTGCTTTCGTTTACGATACATTCAATCGATTTGGCTAAAGGTTATGTTTTTTACTGCGAAGACATCTCTGTTGTTCCGCGAATCCCTTGGAATCTTGGTAAACGTTTGGCTTGTTATTAACCTTCCCAGGGGTCGAACCACCAGAATTGACACACAACCCAAGCCCGATGCGGGACACGACCATGCGACCCATGTGACTAACGTACTAAAAAAGCTAATACCTATCGGTTATCCTGGAATAGTGGTCCCGAAAATAACTATATTTTTTTAGTTCCTGGAAGTTTTGAAAAAATTCGGCTTCGAGAGGTCGGTATTTTGGAATATAAGCCATTATTATTTAATTTTGTTTGTTTGAGTGTATATGATCAATTATTTTTGTTATAACGAATATTCTTACTCTACATAATTACCTGAGAAAATTTAGCTATTTAGTAGCACTCATTTAGCGGCTTGAGACATGGTAATTCTGAGATTTTGAGCGTTTTGCGCAGTATGCACGTGATTTCATGCGGTAATCCAAGTGTGTCGTCTTGAATATCCTAACCATTTTTTCACCCGGAATAACCGGGATTAAATTCCAAAACATATCTCAATTATTGAAATTGTTTTAGTATTTATATTGCTATTAAAAATTTAATAAAATCTTCATACAAATCAAATATTTAGCCTCATAAAAATATAATTGAAAAATTTGTTGAATGAAATGGTTCGATATATTATCGATTTTTAGTTGAGGCCGTTTATTTGCGTTAAAGTTAATTAAGCATTTTTTGTGCAAGACATGATCTTATTGTGCATGTTCACACTTGTTCGCCCTCTTTGTGTCGGTTTACCGTTAAAATCATTTACGAATTTTTGTGGTGGTATGATATAAATAAAATGTAAATTTTTATGACTTTTTGGCTCGTCATTAATTGCTAAGTGACTTGTCCTTCCCTCTATCATTCCAATCACTCAATCTGTTTCGTGTACAAGCCAAGAATGTGACTATATAAACTGTAATGAAATTTCCTCCGATTTAAATTCGGTTCCCATTGTAAAAACAACTGTAGGTAATACTAATTTAGTGGATGAATTGTGTCTATAAACGTCTAGCTATAATAGAATATATTTTATGAAGCAGAGCTAAAATTTGAACAATGCAGGGTTCATTTTATCTCAAATGTTGCCCATTGTCCAATCACCAAGAGCTGTTCACTCATCGGTGGACATTGATTCGAACATTCTCTTCCAATGAAAGAGTTTTGATTGCCGATAAATGAATACCTTGCTATTTCGAAATGATTTCAGTAGTTTTTATCAGGTTACTCATTCAAAACCGTTCCGTCATTAGTTTTGCAATCCCAATAATCGGGTCAACATGAATATCAAGACATTTGCGTTAAGGATGTTTTGGGCGGTAATAATCCAACTTTCATAACTTCGCAAATCTTTATCGTGTTTTTGAAGTAAACTGTACTTCATTACTCTCCCGATCTGATCCCTTGGGAAGCGTGCCAACTTTTTCCACCAAGACAATCCACCTAAAATGATTCACGCTGATGGAAGTTATCCATTTCATTTTTCATCTTTGGTAAATGATTCATCTCATGTCGGAATAATATTAGTGGTCGGGGTTACGGGGGGGTTGGATAAGGGAAAGGGGTTATGACAAGCATAACTTGCGGAGTGTTGCTTTCTACGGAAACGCAATCTCTTTTTAAGCCGCGTGTTGAAGTGGTTGGCATGGCAACCAAAACTCACCCCATTGCGCCACCCCTCGTGGCCGCATCCTTTTCCCATTCCGTTTCACTCACATACACACACGCAACCCCTTCACGCCACACTACCTATTCTCCCTCCATCCCCCGTCCCACAGGGATCCGCCTCTAACCCTTCACCCCTCCGTCCGCGCGCTGCCTCCACCCAGTAGTAGCCCACAGACTGCCCGACCCTCGGGAAGCGCCCGATCCGATTGCCCCCTCCTCCCTCGGCCTCTCCATCAACCCACCTCCCCGCACAACTTCCCTCGAAACCCTCCCGCGGCGCAAGGCCCGTCGCCGACTCCGTCCCCTCGCATCCATCCTCCCCATTCTCCCTCGCTCCTTTCATATCGTCCTCCCGAAGATCACAAACCCCATAGCCCGTCTCCCCTCCCCTCGTCACTCCCCGCTCCCTCGCTCCACGCGTCCCCACGACTTAACCCCGCCTTCATCCCCTCCCCCGTCTCTACACCCTCCCTCCATGTGCTGTCTGGGGGCGTTGTCCTGAACTTGTGGGGGGTATGGGAAGGAAGATGAGAGTCAAGAGATTTCTGCCGTAGTGCCAGGGGAGATCCACAATTCTATGTGTTTTACACATGAGGCAGTTTTGAAACTCCAGCGCTGTGTGTGCGCCCTGAGATTTCGTCCGAATTCGATGCCTTCCCAGAGACCCCGTTTAACATCTTTTCCACGCAAAGACGATTCGCAAAGGATGCCTATTCAGAAGTTGACTATCTCCCTTCGGCATGCATAAAACTCTTCCAAATATTTTGCGGTACTCCCAAGCCAGTCAAAGGAATGATTTACGGGCAGTTGATCCAGCTCCCAGTCGTTTTTGTGTTTGCTATTCTTTGTTTGGTAGAGTTGTCGGGGACATGCGATCTGCTATCCCATTGGGTCCATAGGAGACAGGAGTAGAGTTGTTCAGAGAAGCATACGGTAGTCGTATAGCTCAATAAAAGTACGGTAGACTTCTCCGTCCAATTCTCGGGCCAGACACTTTATTCGGAGTGGATTTTTTTCAAAAGGGTAAAAAAAGGCCCGTCTTGAGTGAGATATCTTTTGGAAAACAACTTTCGGATGCAAACGGAAGGATTAAGTTCCTGCTTTATTCAAATTTGGATATCATAAATAAATAGAAAAATGTGGTGTTAGACTTAGTGCTCGGGCTCTAATTGTGCATAATTTGTGGTTGCGTGATGAATATGGTTCTTATCCCGCTAAAATTACGAATAAATTCGGAATGGGGAACAAAAATCTATGAATACCTTATAAAATACGAAGTATTCTGTCACATTCCTTTCTCTTACGATTAAAAAAGACTAATAGAACTGCGAGTTTTCCGTAGTTCCCACAATATTGCATAAATATTGGCGCTTCTTCCATAGAGCATTTAATATTAATTCCTGTTTACCTTAACTATCGTTTTGTGGTTGTAAGGCATTTTTCTTTCGCTCCACTCAAACCTGTTCTCAATTGTGAAGAAACACCTCTGCTTCTAAACGTTTTACATTTTTTGTTGATAACCAACACAAATGCAAATAGAGGAAAGACAAATGTGAAATAAGTTTGGTTTTCAATTTGCAAAATTAGTTTGGCTCGTAAATGTTAGCAAAATATTTAGCATTCTAAATGGCTTTCAAATAACTAGCAAGCATAACAGTAGAAATAGCTCTGTTTTCGAATTCAGATATTTTTCTACATTTATTTTATTATAAGGATATCTAATCATTACTTTTATGCAATAATAAGTATTATGTAATAATATCATGTAATTGCAATAGTGTTTACATTGGTATGGCACTAATTAAATCAAATAGCTAATGGAGTACAATTGTAAACCGTCTCATAGATAAATGCACTCTGCAATGTCAATCCTGTACTTGTCACATTTTTTCTTGATTCAATTCGAAATACTAAATTGGAAATGATTTCATTAATTGATTCAATTTAAATATATGATTAGCCGTTCGTCTCAACTTGGGACGTCATGGAGTGTCAGAATGTACGGCGGCGAGTGGGAAATGTGTGGCGTTGTGTTCAAGGACCACGGCGACATGGCGCCAGACTTTCCTTCTGACCAAAGTCCGCCATTTCTTTCGTATATAGTTTCCCTTTGCGTGCTGCGAGGACATAACTAGTGCGTTAAACTTCCTCTTTTGTGTGGAAAGTGCGTCTCCCTTACCAGTAGGGGTCAATCGCACTAAAAGACCTCCTGGTTTCAGGGGGAAACATCCAAAAAGATGAAAAGCATTCTTTTAGTACGGTTGGTTATAATTCACATCACCACTTTCCTGGTCCACTACTCTGCAATCCGGCATGTCAAGTAATACCTTTGAGTTGCAAATTCTGCATATCAAACGCCTCTTTAATCAAAATATACACCGAAAATATTCTTTTCCTGTTTTTACGGTACAGTTTCAGAGACCGTCGAAATATATCGGACTCACGACACCAGGAAACGCCGATAGAGGGTGCAATTAATTTTAGCGTAATATTTATTGGTTTGTGCTATAGTGTCATTTAAGATACACATTAATACGGATGTGATTATTAGTGTTTCAGAATTTCTATTGATAAAATATCAATACCCAAGTGTGGGACGAATGTTTTACCACCTCGGTGATTTGAGTGCACGTTGAAGGGAGTTATTCATATAATGCAATTAGGATAGTTTATGGCTATAAACATTGAGATGGACATAGGTGGACGAATCTCTTGCAATATGCTTATTTTTTTCATGAGATCACCGTTTCCCTTTTATATTTGCCATAATTGAGTACTAACTATTTCAATAATGTTAAAAATGAAAGCGTTGATAGACATAATAAAAGCAGAAACATTAATGATATTCCTACAAAGGAAGAAAGAATAACCTACAAGTAAAATCAGTGCTGAATTGAATTTTTGCATGGAAGATATTGAGGCACTATGCAAATCATAATTCGTTCCGGATTTCCGACAGCCCAATGCACTTTTAATATCAAAGTCTGAACGTTATGCCTCAATAATTTAGCGATGATTAACTACCATGTCTTTCCTGGAATACGCGGAATAAGGCAGATCATCCCCCGTCATTCGCTACGAAAATACAGAGCTTTAATTCAAATTCACAATGAGCCAGAGATATTCATCGGATTATTGACCCTGTCTTGAAAGATTACATGAGCTCTAAAATCTAAAAACACATTCCGTTGTCTGAATCTGCATGAGTGCTTTATCGCCTCCTGCCACTGCTGTGGCATGGTAGTTCCTATAGTCTTATAATCTTAGTACTAATTATGCTAATTAAATTTTTAAAGCGAAAGTCTTCTCATTAATATAGTTAGTCAAAGGAAAACTTCCTTCGTGAGATAATTATTATATTACGAATATTATAATGATTACATTTTTTAGTAACGGGACAATTGGTAACGTCCAAACGCCTATTGTTAATACACAGCACGAATAATATATGATAGAAAAATATAGTACGTTTTCTATCCATTACTATCTCTTCTCTTTCTTTTTTTGATGATCTGTATCTGTAGCATCACGATTGAAGTTCTATTTTTACGCTCCTCTAAGTATGGTACACTGTAGTAGGTACAGTTAAAAACTAATTAAAAGAGTCATAAACTTATTACTCTTTTAATATGTGCATGTGGATGATCAATCATGCATGCAATGCATGTATAACGGCTGGATCAAGCTCGGGAAAATAGTTTTGTATAGTGATAAAATAGGTCGAAAATTTAAGCAACTAGCCAAAGGAAAACTCAATTCACGTCTATTCAAACAGATTTCCAAACAGGTTTTTCTTTAAATTCGACTATTTGCCATAATAAATACTTAGTTTTTCAATAATTATGGGTAATATATGCGCAAATAAGAAGCTATTATCATGCAATATTTTACTTTAATACGAGGGTCATCCGGAAAGTAGTACCCGTTCGTGCCGCATGAAGTGCTGACGACGCGAGTAGCCGCTGGACGAGGTCAGATAGCTTCAGTGGCTTGTCTGCCTTCTCTGAGCCAAGTTGCGTGACGCTAGCATTGCCTTTGTTGTTTCTGTGATTGTTTACAATGTTTAAAAAAATTGAGAACGCCGCCAGTTGTGAAGTGAGGGCAGTGATTAAAGTCCTCAATGCAAGAAACGTTCGCCCATGTGATATTCATCGCCAATTAAAGGAGGTGTATGGAGACAATGTAATGGACGAGTCGTCTGTTCGGCGGTGGTGTCGCAACTTCAACATGGGGAGGGGGAACACACACGACGATGAGCGTTCGGGGAGACCGTCTGTCATTACAGACCAACTGGTGAGCTCAGTTGACGAATTCGTGAGGAACGATCGGCGCGTCACAATTGATGACATCTGTGAGCATTTTCCCAATGTTTCTCGAACAATTGTTCATGAAATTGTTAAACACCATCTGCATTATGCAAAAATTTGTGCAAGATGGGTCCCTCGCGTATCTCAATGAGCTGGCGGCGAAGGACTATGCAGCAGGAATACAGAAACTTGTCACACGTTATGACAAATGCCTTAATTTGCTTGGAGATTATGTTGAGAAGTAGTTTAAAGTATCCTCTTTCAAATAAAATTTTTTATGTTTGTTAATATTTACTTTTGTGTCTTTATTTCACGAACGGGTACTACTTTCCGGATGACCCTCGTACATGGGTAAAGATTGTTCCAGTTTTAACAGCCAGTGTGGCCTAAAGTCAATTGAAATTCTGATAAATGATTTTCTTATCAATATCTTACTTTTTATGGCGTTGAAATTATTGATTCCAATAAAATTTGCCATAGAATTCGATTGCGTGAATTTAAATTTTCATCTCATTTTTAGCCAATTTATATGCACAATGAATCAGTGTTCTGTCAAAAGTAACTCCACATTTATGCTTCTGAACCCTTAATTTAATGCTCGGTAGAAACATTAGAAATCGTTTAATGATGCCAGCCATGTTTAGCGCCGTGAATCGGTCCTGTGAAGTCAAACAGCCAATTATTTAATTACCATTCATGCGAGAGATATGCTTCGAGAACATGTGATGTTCCTCCAATTAATACTTCCTGAGGAATTTAATATCCAAGTGCTCGAGCTAAAATCGTTCCACCACGCGGCATGAGGGCGCAATCAGAGAAGTAGCGGATGGTGAGCAAGCCGCGCTGATGCTGAAATTGACTACTTGTTTATATTTTCATTCAATCTTCCTCCATCTCCTCTGTCTTCCTCCATTCTCTTATGTATCTTCATCAGCTCTCGTCCCCCCTCAACCGCTGTCGAAGGAGTTTTCCCATCCCTCTCAAGAATCTCTCACTTGACTCAAGTCTATGCCGAAGTTGCCAAAGTTCAGGGCCGATATAGTCATCGGACTAACTCATATGCGAGCAGGAAGTCCTCACTCTCGGCGAGCATAATGTCATCAGCCTACCTCGTTTTATTTAATATTCTCCTCTTGAATGTTTGCATTCTCTCGGGACCTGTTTTGTGGAATTGTAATTTTTCGTCCATTTGCTTCCCGCCTCACGGAACTTAGGAGTCCCGACGTGACGTCTGTTTTGTCTTATTGAAGTTAGGTTCCGTTCAAGTATATGCGCTTTCATCATATTTATTTTCCCAAACATCTCAGTCCTCAAGTAAGTCCTCCCTCCCTTGGATTTAGTCTCCGTGTGCTCTATTCTTGAAAAATTACATTCCGTCTGCCTCACTTCCTAATAAATCTCCTCTTCTCAAGTCGAGCCAACTGTAGCGTTTCTCGCAACGTTAATAGCACGACTGTAGGAAAAGTTGTGGAAGAAATTTACTGGTCCAAGGGGAAAGCCATTATACTATAGGTTGAGATAAAAGCCGTTACCTAAAAATCAGATTTTTCTAGTGGTAAAGTTATTTACAACAAATAAAAATGGGGATGGAGCACATAAAATCCACGGAGTTAAAGAAATCAGTATTTTAGGTCGAAAGGGCGTTTTTGATATGCGTAGTGTAGATATGTGAATATGGAAGCTCTCGATGATACTTCGATAGATTTTGGGGATAGTGCCTACTTCTATGCTTTACCTCATCCGATAAAATAATATAATGGTAATAAATCCAAAACACAAGTATGTTTTGAAGGCTTATGGAATAATTATGCAAAACGCATAGATTGTCTGAGTATTATTAATGTGTTTTAAAATAGGTGTAATATTGTTTTAATTGATGGAAGTGATTCACAGCTTAATGTAAACTTTAGATGTTTACACGCTTGTGTGGATATTTTCAGCGTTGGGATACCAATGTGTTTCAATTAAACCAAGGTGTTCTGTTAATATTAGTCATTTTGCTCGTACTTTGATGACAAAATGGAAAATACCCTTCACACTATGTATATTTTCTCCTCTCCTTCCTAGTTTCCTTTCCATCATGCTACTCCCATTACCTTCAGTTTTCCATTCACATTTTCTAGGGAGAAATGTCTGTGTCTTCTACGTGCTCTGACTTCCTGTTTGTTTTCATTTGGAATAGTCGCGTAATCATTTTCTTTCTTCCATCCTCCCTCCGTGGATCAGGCAAGCCGAATGCATGAAATAGGAGAACAATTTATATCTTAGCCATGAAATGTTTCATATATTTTCCACAATTCCTCTATTATAAATGACATAAAGCTTTCTATTCAAAGTGCGTTCAAATCTTGGTAGAATTTTTCCATTATTCGCAGAATTTTACGCCGATATGTCAACATTTTTAAAGAATTCATGTCTCCATTATCGTTCACTATATCGCAAATTCTCACTTTCAGTTGGATTGGTATACCTGGTACATTACCAGGTATAATTCAATTCAATTCAATTTATTTTATAATTTCAATAATTCAATTTATTTTTATCTATAATTGGTATTATACATCATTTTGCTGAAGTAAATGTTAATGAATGGCATTTATTTTTAGCGATAGTTACGTAATTTATTTGGTCTAAAATTTTTATATAATACTAGTAGAATTCTCTCAGACATTTGTTCGCCATTTTATTTATCATTAATTAATTATATCATCTTCTAATCGAAGAGAGCCAGAAAAAACTACCGAATCGCTTTATATCTTGCTGTAATTTCTTCTCTTTAATAAGGTTCCGGAGTAATGCCAAACGTTGCAATTTGCGGGTGAATGGTCATGTTCATTGCCGATCCGTTACACCACCGCATCACATAGGATATCGGATCCTGAATATCTTAGTATTGGACTGTTAAATTCACATTGCTATTCATTCCGTCGATACGGCCTCGCTGCGAAAATTGATTACCTACAGATCTCAATTATTCCCTAGCCATCGGTAATATATGATGAATTTTACTTCACTTCAGATTTTTCCGTCTCATATTGGTGAATTCATAGATGAATCCATCTTAATTCCGTCTGCATATTGATACCAACATTGACACCAACTTATAACACAATAGCATAAAAAAATCATTCGCGCAAAATATAATTCTCTGCCGATAGGTCGGTGAACTTAAAATCCTGTTATTTGAAATGTATTTAGACAAAGTTGGCTGATAATAATAGCCACTAACGAGTAAAAATGGTCCCCCCGAAGAACATTGACCTTTAAGGAAACGGGGATATCTCTAAATGCCATATTTGTGGTATGATTCTCCAAAAAGTCATGCTTGCCATCTCTTAAGTTCATTTAAAAGGACTTCTTAATTTACTTTTCATAACGACCATCGATATGACCCATCCTTTCAAACCATTAGAATGAACCTTTAGTTATCAATTCTAAAGCAATTAATGTTAAAGGTTTTTTAGACGCGCAAATGAGCTTTTAATACGGCCATGGTAGTTTTTCGGCCTAGTTTTGAGCTGGATGGATACACACGTAAAGTATCTAACTTCAATCAGCACATCGGAAAATGCATATTTTTTTAAAGGCTAATTAAAATCCTTCCAAAAAATATTCAACGGGTAATATGTAGGTTTAACATTTTATATCACCAGTATTATATTAAGTAACAGTAGTGTTTTGACTTAATATTCCAGGAGAACCGTTTTAAAACTATTTTTCTTTTATTCTTGCTAAGAATACCCTGGATTGGAAAAATATGCGAACTAATGATTAATTTTTATCATTTAGCAATATTGATTTGTCAAGTTCGAAGTGTATCATAAGATTTGGCTCTTTCATAGATTACTTATCTTCAACTTGTGACCACATGGGTGAAGAGAAATCGCTTGTCAGTCATGTAATGCAACAATTCAATCGAATCTATTTGGCAATGTAAAAAATTATTATTATTCAAAGTACGGGCTATTGTCCTTTAGGATGGAATTTTTAAATATAAAAATGAATCAATGGGCTCATTTTGAGAAAAAAACTAAAAATGCCGGAGCCAAGTTTGAGTGAAAGAATCAAGTTAATTATATCCATATTACCGCCCTTATTAATAATTTTTTACTCACATCTTCTCACCAAGTGATAGTTTATGTATCAAATTTTGTTCCCACGCACGCCTATCCATTCTTTGTACGGTGCAATATGCTTACGTACGGCGTAACCTCAGACCCTATTCGTTCTGAGTCAGCAGTGCCAATAGAGGGTTTATCTCCTCGATTCTCCTTCTTTCTCCTTAACTACCCTTAACTCGTTTTACTTACCTGTCATAACTTTTATCGAAGCTTCTCCAGCTGGTAATCTGCCGATCCTCAACAAACTTTAATCCACTAGGTAATCGGTCCTGTTGCGAGCTGCAAGTATATCATAAGTATGTCTCAAGAAACTTTCGGTAAATATTTTTCTTACCACATTTCAATGTAACCATTAGTAACTTAAATTATCTGTCGAATTAAATAAAACCTATTACGGTCCCTGGCTCCGGTAAAAATGATTGTTCCTTGTCCACATCAGGCAGTTTGAGAAACTGCAAACTTTGTGGCGCACTTAGTCCGTAGAATATTGACTACTGTTTTTGTTTTTCATCTGCGATTCGAGAGTATACTTTTTAATTTGTATCAGATCTTGGTGTGCTGTAACTGTACAAATGTACTGCAGATACTTCAATTGAATTACGTCATTAATAAATTGGTTTGACAACTCTGAAACTGTTATAAAACATTATTGCTGAGGTATTGCTATTTCTTTCAATGATATCACTGCCCGGGAGGATTAGAAGTTAAATCATCTGTGAGTTCACCTTACAAGTGAACATGTTTTAACAAATCGTACATCTCTTCTGTCTTGCCTCAAGATTTCATCAACATTCCCTCCACCAGGGAAACACCATTGTTGCGGATTTAGATGGTAATGGCATAGCTATCAATTCATCTCTGGTCTAGGAAACAGCCATTGGGAACGAGAATAAGGACGTTGTGATATTGTTGTTGAGTATATCCCAACCAGTGAGACGTTCTTTAGGGCCTTTCCCTGTCATATTTATTCTTACTAGGTTTTCCATAGTTTATCCTAAGAGATTCTTCATCGTTAAAATTTGGAAAAATATATCTTTGATGATGGCCGTGGAAGGTCCTCTGTGTAGAAGGCAGGTCTATCCTCTCTCTTCATTTCGTCTGGGCATTTGGGCACCCCAGGCTTCACTCAAGCTGTGTGATATTTCGACCATCGCACAGGGCAAGAAGCTGCTGTGATGCGTGAATTTCACACGTCGATGTGATTTCTGTGATAAGAATTCTAACTGCACCCATCAAACTAAAATCCATTCAGGTTGATTACTGTGGCAATTGATTTCTTGAAAATATGTAATCCGGGTTTGAAAAATAAACTTAACTTTAAGGGTTTTTGGGCGGGAACATATTTGATCATTACTCTCGGTGTATTTATGACTGTAATTACAATATGTCGGTAAAATAAACCAGTAACCCAATTCTTAAAACATGACATTTAAATCTTAATGTTTGTATAAATAATGTAAGGAATACAATAATATAAATTAACAATTTTACTAACACCAACGAGAACATCGTTCCCTACTCAAATAAATGTGACCGATTATTTTACAAAAACCTGTGCATTCATTTGTGTGTATAATGATGATCGCATTTAAAAAAATTCAAGATCCATTTTCCAGGACTGTGAGCGATAGGAAGAATATTCTCAGTTCTATAAATATGAGGTAATTCAAGCGCGTATGTTATTCTCTCTTCCCAGAATAATTGAAGAAAATAGAAGACTGTGGATGGAATTATGAAGGTAATTAGCCAGGAGTAGGAAATGATATTATTCTTCTTGGCATAGATATCAGGGGGGGGTAGAACTAGGGGAAATGTGTTCATTTATTTGCTACATTTCAGTTTCATTGAGGAAATACAGTGTATTCACGTTGCTTGATAATTTAAGAACATTTTGTGCTCATTTTTAGTTAAAAAAAAGTAGATTCATATATCATGACTTTGAAAAAAGCACCAAGGTAATTAAATTAGATATTTTGTGTTGCATAATTACAGGACAATGAATCAAAGGACAAAAGGAAAACTCTCCAGGGACAAAGAATTTCGCTCTTTTAATTAAATAATTGGTATTATATTTGTTAGTCCTGTTTGTGCCAGAAAGATCAGAAATTAAAAATTCCACATTGTCCTAAATCCTATTCATTCCATATTTGGAGATTGATTATATATTTAAAGATGTAGGAAAATATTATGCGTTTGATTTTTGTTTTAAAATTGGCTGTCTTTATATGCCCTTAGTGAAATTATAATTTGTAGTTTTTTAGTCAATTTGCCTGTACCTTGCCACTACTACAAGGATTGCTATTTATACTTTGAGCCTTGACAACACTAAGTGCTTTCGGCGCCATAGGACGTTTCCATCTAAAATTTTGTACCTTTTAACGCTAACTTCCTTCAGAACATTTTGTTGTTTGATCATAACTTGTGTTGTTTACAGTGACTCGAAAATTTTGTAGCAGCGAAAAATGGAGTTAACTCGTGGACACTTTCTTGCGATGATTTCTTAAGACTTTCGACGTGGATTATCAAGACAGGAGTGCATCAATCAACTTACTTCCAGTTTTGGCGATGAAGCCCCATCCTTTGCCACTGTGAAACGCTGGTATAACGAATTCCATCATGGCCGCCGTTCGCTCAGCGATGAAAGTCGTGAAGGTCGTTCAAAATCAGTTATTGTGCCAGGAAACATTGATGCTGTGCAAAAACTAGGAAAGAAAGATCGTCATAGAACTTATCGTGAGATGGTGACATCCTTGGGGATTAGTATGACGAGCATCAATATGATGTTGCATGAACATTTAGCTGTGACAAAAATTTGTTCGCGTTGGATCCCGCATAATATAACAAAAGCTCAAAAAGATGCTCGTGTCAATTGGTGTAAAGAAATACTCAACAAATACAATTGCGGTGCATCTAAAGCTGTTAATAACATCTAAACAGGTGATGAATCTTGGATATATGCGTATGTGCCCGCAACAAAACAGCTATCCACTGTATGGGTCTTCCAGGACGATCCAAATCCGACCAAAGTGATTCGTGCCCAAAGTACATCGAAGCAAATGATCGCCTGTTTCTTTGGAATAACTAGACACGTGGCAACATGTGGCTACGTTAGAACAACGTAGAACCGTGAATTCTGGATTGTATACGAGTATTTGTTTGCCAGAAGTGCTTGGTGATATACGGAAAAAGAAGCGGCAACAAAGGATCATTCTTCATCATGACAATGCAAGCTCTCACAGATCGGCTGAAGCAACTAATAACTGGTTAAAACGTCAAATTGGTGGGGCATCCTCCGCACAGCCCTGATTTAGTACTACATGACTTCTTTTTATTCCCATTTGTCAAGAAAAAAATGCGAGGCCAACGTTTATCGGCGCTTTAAGAAGCCGTTGATGCATTTAAAAACCATGTTTAGGAGGAGACCATTTTCAACAATACATGATTAGGCTGAAAATATTACGAATTAGGTATTTTCATTACTAGGCTGAAAATATAAATAGGAACCCTCGTATTCCCAAACTATTGTCGACCAGAACACAGCGGTACTTATCTCGGTGCGTAAATAAATATTTGAGCCTTTATTCATATGCAACTATATTCAAACCATTCCTTAGTCTGTTCTTGAATTATTTATGCTTCTTAAAAGGTTTTGCTAATCAATTCCTACCACTCCAGGGGACGAGCCTTTAATACCTTTATGCTAACCTTATAGGCATAACTTGAAGAAAAATTTGTCTGTTCTTTGATAACAAATTGAGTAGCTTCAGGCTTGTTGTGGTTGAAGTCGAGCATAAGGAATAACTGATCTTAGCACTTATCCACTATCAAGTGGTGAAGCGCTACGATCAGTTGTTCACTGTTGTTTGATATCAGCTGATTCATGTTTTTAATGGCGGAGGAAATTGTCAAAAAAATTATTTTGATCAAAGAGGTTATTCTCTACGTTGTTGAAGTGCAATACGACTGAATTCTACACCGTTCGCGCTTTATACTATTGGTACTTATGCCATTTAATACATCACATAATTGAAATATGGGTTGAGTTTCACAAATATTTGTTTTCATAGATTTTCTAAATGTGTCGTACAATATATCTTGACTGAACTCTGATGTGATTTAAAATCAGCCAAGTATCGGCACGTATTTCCCCAAGTCCCATTTGAGGTAGAGATGTGAGTGTAGATGAGATATTTTATGCACGTAGCGCTATATACATCTTAATCGCCCTCTGTTATGTCTGCATAAACATTATAGGTATGAAGTCACTTAAGAATGATTTATTCGCTCAAAACCCTCATCAGCTCATATATTAAAACGTTTATATTGGACTCGATGTGTAAATAAATATTTGCTCCTTAATTCCTATGCAACTGTAGTTCTGTAAATGAACATCCGTTTCCGTCCAACCGATGAGTTAGCTGTCACCTTAACGCCACCCTAGGTATTATAATTGATAATGTAAACTGACCTCCTCAAAAACGTGCAATGGAAGAAACGAAATAATAATCTCTAGCGTAAACGGAATCCCTGTGAGTGTACCCGTCTGGATTGATGCTTCGCGAGCTTCCGTATCTTTCGCGTTGCAAGTGGTTTACCCTCGCCAGGGGTCTCGAGCCCCTTTTCTCGTGGGATGACGCACTTGTTGTCGTGGGGATTAAGCAAAGGGGGAGCGCGCGCCTGCTCAGGGATGCTAAGAGTAAAGCGGGAAAGGGGGGACCTAACGGTAAGAGGGAGGCCGTGGAAAATTCACGGAGCGGGAGGGTTGGCGGAAGAAAAAAAAGGAGAACGAGGGACACGAGGGGTCCGGAAGGCGGGGCGAGGGAGGGAGAGTGGGCGTTAGGGGAGTGGGGGTCGTTGTTAAGTTGGACGCAGGTGGTTGGGGGCAGGAGGGGTGCGCGCCGTGTAGTGGGTAGCATCTGACGGTGCAAGGATGCGGCTCGTCGATGAGCGAGGGGAGCATGGGTAACGATGATGCTGGGGCCCATCGGATCATGCCCTCTCTCGCGGCGGAGCGAGACCCTTCAGTCATCCAATGGAGACGCCAAATAGTGTGTTGGATCCACTTTATCGTCATTGGTGCTTCGTGGAACCGAAATTTCAACACCGTCACGATGAATTCGTGTTTATCGAGAACGAGAGGTGGGCACCATTCCTGCGGCAGGATCAATTGACCAATCAATGAAATGTAGCGTTATTGTTCTCGATTGACATTAGACAGCACACTCATTTGCCCGCACGATGCCAAAGAGAACAATTATGCATGAACGGGAATTTGTATCGGAATTTAAACGGATAGCCCTTTTATTCACAGGTCCCAAACCCCTGCAGAGCCTCGCCTAGTTTAATGTAGAGGTACGAGGAATGCTCATAAAGTAAGGGCCGTTTGGCCACAGGAAAAAATATACTCATATAAAACACATTTCATGGACACTTTTAGTTAGCTACAAACCTACTTCACTTCTCTACATAATCGCCGTTCACTTCTAAAAATAGGGATCGAGATGGTGCGGGGGCTAACGTACTGGCTTCCCACCCTGAGGGCGCGGGCTCAAATCCCGGCGGTGTTGAATATTTTTCAGAGGTATCTCGATCCCTACTTGAGGTGCTTTGTGGAGGGCACTTTGAGTGAGTACGCCGTCCGCCGGATGGGACCTTAAACTGCGGACCCCTTGGCGCCTTTCGTAAAGAGTAGGCTAATTCCGACGCCGGGTTTCTCTCCACCCTTCATCCTTTCCTATCCATCCCCTATGGCGCAAATGACCTTAGCTGTCGGTCGCCTCCCCTAAAAACTACTACTAGTTCTAAAAACCTTTCGTACCGCTGCACCAGCTTCTTTAACCCCTCTGCTTAGAAGCTCGCCGTCTGAGAGGTGAACCAATTGAGAACGCCGCTCTTGAGTTCCTCTTCGGTTTCAAAACGTTGTCCTCCAAGCCACTGTTTCAAGTGCAAGAGGAGGAAGTAGTCGCTAGGTGCAAGGTCAGAACTGTACGGTGGATGGCCAAAGAGTTCCCAACGAAAATCTTGAATTTTCTTATTGATTTAGGCATCAGTTTTTCGGTACCCACCTTGCACACAATTTGTGGCATCCGAGGTTTTCCGTGACAATATTGTAGACAGTAGTGCGTCCAAGGTGAGGAAACTGTTCACCCAGGCCAATAATCGCCAATCGACGATCATATCGCAGTTGTTGTTCCACTTGCGAAACAATTTCATCGGTCACAATACTGGGCCTGCCACTTCCCTTTTCGTCATGGACATTTGTTCGTCCATTTTTAAAATCACGGCACCATTGTCTAACCTTTCCTTCACTCATAACTGTAAGTTCATAAACTAGGCATAACTCCCGATGAATTTCAGTAGCCGACAATCCTTTTGCATAAAAGACTCGTATGACAGAACGCACTTCACAGCTCGCGGGATGAACGATTTTCGCGGACATTGTTGTTTGCATGCACGGACAATCAATCAAATGACTTCTGAAACAAAACAAATGCTGCTATAGCTTCTCAATGAATCAGTAGATGGCGCTGTAGGAGTAGTATGTGAAAAAAAACAGATCTATAGGATAATATCTGAGAACCCACATCAATACTCTACTAACTCGTATCACCCATTCCACTTGGATTGGTGTGTGAATAAGACATAAACAACAAAGAAGCGGCCATGTTTACCTCGCAATAGATATTGAGAATCACTAGCGAATTCTTTTTTGTCCCGTTTAAATGAAGATATGGTATACAATGATACTACTATAAAAGATGAATATTTTGTATTCATTTTAGTCTGAATTTCAGAGACTGATATTCAATTTAAATTAGTTTAATTCCTCGATATAAAATCGCCCCCCACGAAAATACTCTTATCAGGATTTCTAATATTATCTGTGTTTGAATCCAGGTTTCTGTAATTTTGAATAGTAATCAGACGATAAGACCCTTCAACCTAAAAAATATTGAATGTATGATAACAGAATGTGTCCAAATATATTTATATGTCAATAAGTTTGTAAACAAGATGTAAATTAATGCGTTTTAGCTATGTGTTACTTTTTAAGTAAGAGATTAAGGTACATTCTATATTAAAGGAGTAAGTTTTTCTACATTACATATTGCCTCGATATCTACGTATATATTATGCTCTATGAAGCCATGTAAACTGATGTTTAGTTACCTGCCATCCGAGGAAATTGGTGATTTCATGATAAAATTTAGAAAACAATTAGATCTGTATGTGCATACACTTTTTTAGTATCTTGATATGCTCTTTTGTTTTCTACGCTTGGTTTTTGCGATTTGTGGGAAAGTACTCCGCATATTGGTTAGTCGGATAGTTGTAATAATCTTTTACTTAAACTTAAGTTTCGCCTACCAGTAAATTAAGGGATTGTAATTATTAATTTAGTTTCACTTATCAATTCATAGGGTTAGTATTTTTGTAGGAGGCCGTATCCTAGAGGAAACATTCGACCCTGAAATCTCTTCAGTGTTAGATTTTCCATGCATCAAATCTGAAATATTTAAAAATTTGGAAATGTTACCCTCGAAGGTGGAATATCACTCCTCAATCGTTAATTATTTTAGTATTAACTTGGAAAAATTCCACTATGCTTTGCCTGGTGCTGTTAAACTTAACATAACGACGGTTTTTGATCACATTTACTATCTTGTACGAACAGGAGGCTCTGGTTCAGTTAATAAGTATCTTTAGTACTCTTTCTCCGTTGAGACTCAATTGTTTTTAGATTTTCTCAGGATTTAGTAAAAATCATTATGAAATAATGAAAGGGAAGTATTATTTATGAGCAATGTATCTGGAATCGTTTCAATTTACGGTATGGCAATATGGTGAAGATAAGGAATTTTAAGTCCTATAAACAGTGAGTTAGAGAAAACAATCGATGCAATTAATCGTAGTATAAGGGATTTCATGCCCGTATTATTTGTTGTAATAATGACAAACAGAGTTGCATTTTCATGCGTATGTCCAGAATGGTGCCTTCCTTTGGTAAACCGGGCACCGTATTCCCAATGCCCTGAAATTATGTGACTTATTACTTTCTCAGAATTGGTCAAACTCTCCACGGCAATTCGGGGCCTTAACCCAGCAATCAGGTCTTCGTGGTGACAGCCCTCTAAAGGGCGATGGTATTTTTGAAAATTATTCAAATGCAGTTTTTACTACATGGGGATCAGGTTTAGATATATCCTGACAAAGATGTGCCTTTTCAATTTATTCGATGTATTTTCATTCATATTTGACAGCTCTAGATTATTTGTTTAATATTTTAAGGTTTGATGTAAATACGGAGTGCGTTGACATCTCTATATGTTCACCGCTCTCAAATGAGTAAAAAGTTACATTTATAGTAATATATATTGCTTTTAGCACAATTCGGGATAAATATTTTAACAATAAGTCACGTTTTGCTTCCCTTGAGAAATTCTTGAATTTTTCAAAATTGTGGTATTTTCCCAGTGACAATACATTTTTGTTCACTCGATTACAACGTAGCAATGAAACAATTATCTCAAACATCTCTGTGTGATAAATACTTGAAGTAGTGGAATATATTTTTAATCATAAGCCAATCGGACAACTGAAATCATTATTCAATTCCATTTATTAGATCGACATAATAAATAAAATCAGTGCTCTCTATCTTAACTCCCAGGTGACCTCGGGGATGCACCATGAATGATTTGCCTTTTGCTTATGATTCCTGGAAGTTAAAGTGGACGTGAATTTGAAACATTTCGGAAGCCCGGTTTACAAAAGAGAAAGGAATGCTCATTACGCATTTCATGCAGTGAACAAGACAAGAAGCGCTCGTCTATTGTCCGGCCGAAGTGAAAACGTCGATTCTTCGATGCATAACCCAACCAGCAGACTCGCGTGTTGGTGTCCACGGCAGTGCATTCAATCAAGGTGGGTCTTTAAATTTTGAAGAGGTGTGACCTCTTTTTTGTTCCAAGTGTCCCCAGGGAGTGGTTGAATGAGATTCATACCCTCGCTATGAGGTTTCAGTTGAATATTTTCCCCATGTGAAATCATTCAACTTCAATTATTTCCTTCGGCAAAGTCAGCCATTAAGAAAGGAAGTTCAAAATTGTGCATTTTTATGTCATGTTTACACTACTTACATTACCGGAGGTCAAAGGAGTTTTATGGAATGCTGGGTAAATCTGCCCAGACGCGTAATTTTTATCATTGAAGTCACTAAGAGAATTATGCGTACACTTTACGTTACTTTTATCTTCATCACCTATAGGAAAAATGAAGTTGTTCATTAATGTAACTTGAAGCTTCTTCCCCTAGTTTTCTTCTTAAATACTACATCATAAGAAATTCGGATGATAGTATGTAGATGGGAACTCATTTATAAAATATATAAAAAATAATTCTGGTATGACTTTTACGTTTTTAAGCTTCTAGAGGTCGCATGAATACTTACGTGTTCTTGACAAATTTGACAAATCCTATGAAAACAAATGAAGGCAATGTATATAGAGTCCTAGTGACACCGTAAAATATTTTTTCTACGCATATAATTAATTATAGCTTTTGCACGAGTATTAGTTGAATGAATTTTAACTTTCTGCCATATATTATATCGCCAAACAAAGGAAATAATTACTTCCATGGTTGAATTTTAATGCGCATTAGTGGATCACTCCGTTCAAAGTTACTGTCGCCGTATATCGCGCTGTTTCTTTGAATTAACGGCCCTATTTTCCACCGATTTCCTCGGAAAGAATCGTTAATAAGAGCTTTTTTCGTTTCAAAGGGTCGAACATGCACCAATGAAACGTTTTAAATAAATTCATGTTACCAAAATATTGGCCTCACACAGCGGCTTTTCAGAAAGGGTAAGGTGTGGCTGTGGGAAACTGAGAAGTTGATTGGAAGTGATGTATTGGCGATAGTGGTCGAGATGACATGGTAATCGATACCTATTCGGAGGTTTGAGAAAAGTGAAAGGTGAAGCATGGAGGCAGTGGGTGGTCTATAACTGCGAGGGAGGGAACTTAGAAAGTAGGGAGCTTCGAAATTGCCAGAGTAACTTTGGGCATCATGGGCCACGTTTACAGATTCCGATCACGCCGCGTTACCGGAGCGGAGGGGGGCTAGATTTGTCGAAAATTGTTATGACCAACGCAGTAGCGTAACTATTTTGCTAGAAAATTTAGGCTGGGATTCCCTTAAAAGCGGCGTTTACAATACAGATTAAACTTATTAAAAACATTTAAAGATGGGTCCTTTTCCGATGACATCAAGAACATAATACGAACCGCAACGTATTACGGGCGGAGGGATCACGAATATAAGATTAGAGAGATGGACTGCAAGACTGACAGGTTTAAATGGTGATTTTTTTCAAGAACAATAAGAGACCAGAATGCTTTTAATCGAAATCCCCCACTAGTCGGCTCGACATAATAAGTATATACCTAAAAGGTAGCGACTGCGCATGGTTATACTAGTATGTTTATGTATATTTTTTTGCAGGTTCCCCCCACCTTTCCCCGTTCATTTGAAAAACCCTAACCCCCTCATCCCTTACCCTTTCCTCCTGGTGCTGCACCCCCTGCCACACACCTTTTTGGTGGCTCGCAGTGTATTGATGTAGATATACCGAGAATAGAAATTAGAAGCGGAAAACTTCAGCTTCATTTTTATTTTTCCAAGCTTCTGATTAAGGTAAACTTCAGATGCACGGACAAGAATATACCACTAGAAACGGCGCGGCGTACTTCATTAAACATTTCCCAGTTATTTGCGAGACTCGACCTACGTTTGCGCCGTCACCTTTCATGACCTTCTCCCTTCAAAATAATTCTTCACTTCATGCATGCGGGCTACGAATTGTAGGACGTACTATCCGGTTTAAGTGGATCAGCGTACATGAACTCTTGACCCCAGAAGTCTGTAGTGCCGCTCCTTCGGTGAGCAACGCCCGGCGGGAAACTAAGAGCTCCTGCGTAGTCATTTAAAGACCATTCGCACGTTAGCAGCGTTAAATGAACGCCGGAATGCGTAAATAAGTCTGAATACTGAGGAAGGTGTACCTGTACTATTCCATAAAATTGTTCTACTCATCTCCATCTACATCAATACCCTGCGAGCTACCAAAAAGGTGCGTGGCAGGGGTTGCAGCACCAGGAGAAAAGGGTAAGGGATGAGGGGGTTAAAAATAATATTCGACTCATGTTCGAAAACTTTTAATATCTACGTCCGGTAAAGCATACGAAAAAGCTGCTGCTGCAATACAAAACTGCTGCTATGTTTCGTTTGAAACTCGCCGAAACTCCGTTTCTTAATGAACAGTTAAATTTAGTCATAGCTAAACTGAGTTCTGATAATCAAATGTGGGTGAACCATATGAGCAATATTTAATTTTTTTTGCCTGAGTAAATGTAAAAAGATACCACTAACGCCAGTACCTGGTGGTTGGTTTAAGAGGTTAGGTTGAAGTTCACCTCTCACTAAGACTTACGGCCTATGACATTCGAACATCAGAATAGGAGGACTACTTCCTTTCCGCCCGCCATCTACGGTCTACAGCAAGATCTGGCAACCGAAAAATGAAACTGTCTGGGTGATTAGATGGGTTGGCCTGGGAATCCTTCTAGGGTCCTCTGGTTGGTAGGAGAATGATCTGAGTCGTCCAATGGAGGAGCGCGCGCGTATTGTTATTTATGTCTACTAAAACTGCCTATTTACATTTTTATAGTGTACATTTATAGAGCATTAGTGTTTAACCTCGTGAACTGTGGCGCGTCGCGCACGACTAGAATGCCTGTGACATAGTATTTCGTCACAAATGCTTGTTCTTCAAAGCCCCCAAAATTTCTGAGTTAAGGAAGTCATATCGATAGCTCAACTGGCTAAAGCACTCGACCGGGATACGGGTTCGATTCCCAGTCAAGGTGAATGATTTTTACACTCTGACATTGTTGCATTGATGTTGAACGTATTTGGACTACGCTACCTCATAAAATAATTTAGCTTTTACAGCTTTATGAAGAGTTAATATCAAAGTCAGTAATGACATACAAAATAAATTTGTCTTGAAATTAATTTTTGATTGGACTTGGATTGGACAGTGTACAGTTTGAATTGAAATTAAAATTAATAAAAAAATGAAATATTTCCGTACATGTAATGGGGACATGCTTAACACTTAAACTGTTGAGTTCTACGTGGCACGCAAAAGGACTCTTGGTTGGCCACCCAATGGAGGAAAATCGACCTGCCATGTCCAGTATCATTAGTAAACCCTAAGAATAGGTTTTTGTGTCATCCAATAATACCTTAGAGTTAGCTGCGGAACTGTCTTGTTACAAATTTCAGCCGATCAACCTTGAACCACGCGTGACACACCACACGCCTTTTCCTTAACAACTGTTGAAAAGCTGACATTACCGTTGCCCTTGAGCTAAAACGTCTAATTTGAAGCGTTGCATTATAATAATTGGAATCTTATGTTAACAAATCTGTCCGAGTAAAAAAAATAAGGTTTATACGTAGCTCTGATCTGTGCACTCGATTCACCGCAAACGATTTTCATCGCCGGTGAAAATCCTTCTGCACTATAAAGGTGCGTCAAGCTATGCATTTAACGTTATAAATCCATTTGCGAGAAATAAGAAATATTTTGTTCCAAGGTCATTACCATTTACAAGACTCTGACCTTCTCCAACTCTTTAACCTCCCTATCGACGTCACAGAGTTACGTTATCTAATCTAATGTTTGTGAAACCGAAGTGTTGGTTCCACTATATCGGAGGGCTTTCTTTTTGTTATTTAACTCTATTTTTCGAATCAGATTGAGAAATTTAAACCCCCTTTCTCGAGAACCCTGCTCGTCAGAGTTCGTTTCCATATTATCTTATGTATTCCCGTCCTATTTTCCAACCTTACATAGTCCTTATAAAAAGCATTGAGGAAGACCCGATAAAGGTCAAAACTTCATTCAAAATTTTTCACCGTTAGGCTTAGGCTCCGAAGGCTATTTGATGGAATCTTCTCCCCCCAGACGAATGATAATTCTCTTACGCTCCTCTTGCATCTCTTTTCTATTCTTACCAAGATTCTTCCAAGTTAAACCTTTATCTCATTCAATATATTTTCTACTGCTTTCCTAAGAAATCTATTGCGCCTATAAACTGCCGGGTTCATCGGGTTATTTTTTAATTTTCGCTGCATTTTAAAAGGTTTTTTCTTCCTCTTTTTATCTGCCTTTTATTATTTTTCATAATTAATTAATCCTAGGGTATAAATTTAAGCACCGGAACCAATTGCTATAGAGTAAACGATGTCATTACCACCATAGTAATTACGGAGATTCACAAATATATGTAATGATTTCCATAAACCATCCAAAATCTACTGTACAAGGTGGGAAATATCTCTGATAATAATTCTGTCTCTTTTCCGAAACAGAATGAGGACAAACCCCACAATGGAGCTAATATCAATTCTTTTACCTTTTATTCTCGTAATTTGTTCGTTCCGTGCATTACTTTCCCTTTGAAGCATTATGTAATTCATTAACTCTTGCTTTATACGAGCGCTTTACTTGTTTTAGAGATATTTTATTTTTCGAAATGTTTGCTTTTATTCTCCCACATGCATCCGAAAATCTCAAATATTCCTACTTTGTGTATGCCATGGCTTTCATTTTACATAATTTTTTTTCGTTTGTGGCCTACATTTCTTCCTCACTCGCGTGTTTGCGTGCGGCAATCTCTAATATCACCCTATCTTAGACTTCTGCTATGAACAGTATTACCAAAGTTGACCATTTTATGGGTAAAATGCTTTTTATTGTTAGTCAGGGAGCTAGTAAGAATTGTATATATATATATATATATATATATATATATATATATATATATATATATACAATTATGCAATATATATACAATATATATATATATATATACATATATATATATATATATATATATACAATTCTTACTAGCTCCCTGACTAACAATAAAAAGCATTTTACCCATAAAATGGTCAACTTTGGTAATACTGTTCATAGCAGAAGTCTAAGATAGGGTGATATTAGAGATTGCCGCACGCAAACACGCGAGTATATATATATGTATATATATATATATATATATATATATATATATATACTATATATATTATATATAGTATATATATATATATATATATGTATATATTCGAAGCTCTTCTAAATCACCTCTACAACAAACAAAAAAATTTCATCTTCATTGCAATAATGGTGTGCACGTGGATGCTGCGTATATTAGTGTTAGAATACCAGCCTTAATTATTTAATATAATGTAAGGCTTTCCATTCCTAATGGAGGGTTAACGGTCTCTGTGGCTGTAGTGCCTAAACATCCCTAGTTTTGCTGTTATCGCGTCTTGGGTGAGGGCAGAAAGAGCATTGAAATGTCAACGCTGGAGTCTATTTCTCTGAATTACCATATTGTACTGGTCTCGTGATATGAAATGGGGTCCTCACAACTCCCTCGGTACCAGGAGTAAGCACCAGTATCATTTATAACAGTGTCGTCTGCTCCTTGTGTTCAAGGCGGGACTAACATCACAGGTTCACTTGTAACCCTGTCACACCTGTTTTATTTTCGTAGCACCACGTAAAGCATGCGGATGGCCTAGGAATTTTAACCAATTCTAAGTAAATAGCAATGTATGCTTTATATCCTTTCCCTTACTTATTTCTCAAATATTTGCAAAACCTGTCAAATGAAGTCACGTCTAAACGCATATGTCTTTTCCTGTGCCATATTCTTTACAAGATTATAATATTTTCTTCTCATGCCATCTAAATCTTTATCCTATCCTATCTCTTTCCCTCTTCCCCTTTTCTTTTCTTTACTGTTACAGCATTCACAATCCTACTACTTCTCAGTAATCGGCCTAATCAGCTTCTCTCTATTCCTCTGACAGCAGTGCGGCACGAAGAATGGAAGACACTAAAAATTACATAAATGATTGATTCCAGTTCCAATCGGCTCCGTCACCCATTCAGCAATTTCCCAAGTGATGTCGCAGGGGCAGAGCCTACTCCATCGTCCCAATCGTGCAGCGTCACAATTTGTGACTGAAATAATGGAATTCACCGTAGGCACTGAAATATGAACTCACGCGTCAAGTTGTATTGCGTGGTGGAGATTCACTGCCGTCGTGCCGCGGTTCCTCGTCACTACCTTCGCTCGCTCCCGTGCAAATGCTTGCCGGTCCGGAGTCAGGAATTCGAGAGTCGTAACCCCTTGAGTGGCGGACCCCAGTAAGCTCGGTCCCCCTCTCCTCCGTCACTCCCTTTCCTCCTCGGAGGGCCTTTATCCGGCCGACAAAGCGCAACCGTGGCGTTCTCAGTCTCGTTGTCGTCGAGGGAGGGAGCGTACACAACAAACTGCGAAGCCCCCTCCCTCTATCCTTCATGCCCCACTCCCCGAATTGTTCCTTCCCTCACCCACCCCTTCTTCCGTTTCCTTCCCTACCCTCCCCCCTCCGTCCAACCCCAATCGGTGGGAGTTCTCGCACGCGTGCAACGGGGGGAGAGAGTGTGGGGGCGGGCGGTTGGGTGGGGTAGGAAGTGCTCGCCTTGGAGGGGTTGAGTCGATATACGTACGCTGGCAGCGAGCTCGGGGAGCGAGTGAGGGGTCGTAGAGATGGACGGATTCGCCCGTCATTCCCCCCTCCGCCCTTTCCTACCCTCATTCTCCTCTACGCGTGCCACGTGGAAGGGGTGCGATTTCGATGCCACAGTCTGCGTGCCACGAACCGTAGCGATGTGCATCTAGTATCTAGGGAGATGGAGGGGAAATATGCAGTCCCCCCATTCTCGGTTTATGTTACCTTCGTTGTATTTGTTAACCCTAGTGTTCCCACCTTTCCCCTATCATCCCCCCCCCAGTTGTTCGGTTCTCGGTGGTGAAGAGCGCTCGAGAAATTCTTTCAAACATTTGCTCCGCACTTTATTTATCCGAGTCGCGATGTGGTTACGTCGAGCACGTTGTGTTCCGTCATCAACCACCATCAATATTGATCAATCGAACATCGATGTCAATCTTCGCAAAAAAACGAAATAAAATTTTCCATCGCTCTTGATTTTTTTTGCATAGGAGGAAGGATGCCACTTGGACGTCGTTTTCCAGGTCATCATCACTCACCCATATTTTCTAGCCTCTCCAATCGTACATAATCATATTCAGCAATTTACTCGGTGGTTTATCGATTAAGTTCGCATGTGTGCCGCCACGAGTCCAATTTCTTTCAAACCATTCCTTCGTCTGCTCTTGAATTATTGATCCTCTTAAATAGCTTTTGCAATTCAATTCCTACCATTTCAGGTGATGCGCCTTTAATACCTACATTGCTAACTTTATAGGCTTTACTTGGAGAAAAATTAGTCTATTGTTTGATAACAGCTGATTCATGTTTTTAATGAGGGAGGATATCGTTGAAACATTTATTTTGATTTGAGAGGCTTTTTTTCTGTACGTCGTTGAAGTTCAATATGACCGGATTCTATACCGTTCGCGCTTTGTTCTATTTGTACTCATGCCATTAGAAACATTACATAATTGAAATATGCATTGAGTTTTACGAATATTTTCACGCATAGATTTTCCAAAGTTGTCGTGCCATATGTCTTGATTGAAAAATATCGTACTCAAGGATAAATATCACTCTGAAAATTATTTAAAATCACTGAGGTATCGACACCTCTATCCCCGAGTCCCATTTAAGATAGAGCTGTGGGTGTGGATGAGATAATTATTGCACGTAGTGCTATATATGTGCATATTGATCGCCCCTTTGTTATATGGATAAATATTATAGGTATTAAGTCGCTTTAGGATAATTCATTCGCTCAAAACCTTCATCAGCTCCCATATTAAAACATGTATATTTTCAGTTCATACTTTGGCGGATCAGTATTTAAATGAGATATAGATAGCAAATTAATCGTAGTCCATAACGTAGAAACATTAATCACACAGTCCTCATTTTAGCACTCCGCGGCTTTATGTATTTTGTTTCTTCAAGAGTAACTTTAGCCAAGGCTTGTCATGACCTCCCAATGGTTGAACCCCTACCACCACTAACGTTATTATTATCCCTAAAAACAAAAAATACACTGGTCTAGATGCTTAGGGAAATCAGTGTGTTTTATGCGTGGCGAGCCCAAGAATATTTTTCCTGAATGTTTCACGTACTTTGATTTTTCTATTGTTTCATATATTAGTATGCTTTTATCAACGTGCAATGCAAGATGAGGGTGCTATAATGTAATGCAGTAGCATGTTGGTACTATTCGATATACCTATGAATAAAATACTCAAATGAAAAACTAAAATAGTGCAGTGTAAAAAATCAAATGCGTAATGAATGGCCAAACCAAAAGAATTAGATGGAAAGCAATGCATCGACAAGGTACGTTTCTAATAATTACGTTGCATCCAATGCGTATGCACACGATAAGGAGCCTGTAATAAAGTAAATACCCAAATTTATGTGCACGTGTCGGAATTCAATTGGAATGTGATTTTATTTCTCGCGATGGTGGTAATGCATCTACTTCGTTGCTGGCATTTAAAGTTTTCGTTAATTTGAGATATTCCAATTTTTTTCCATAATTTAATCTCATTTTTCTGAGTAAACCAATGAATTAGTGAATGCAAAACATCTCCTAAGGAATGGGAATCTCACACAAGCGCTCCCTCTTACGTGTTCCTGTTATTCTTCGATTAGTCCGTTAATATATTTGACCTGATAATATCTCTGTCCTAAATACCTGTAATAACGGTAGTCGTGGATCTCAGAACACCACCAAAATATTAAGAAGTTCAAATGATACACGTACCAAAGAATCTTTCAAATGATAACATTATTATCATTTGGAAGAAGCACTTCACGTAATTATGGAAGGGCGCTAAGATTTAGCTGTGAAACTCAGGAAGATTTATCCGCATTTGTTAACAACCACGGACCACGTACAAAAGAATAAAATTAATATATTTTTTTAATATATGTTTTCAGAGAATACGGGTTTGAATTTAGCTCCATAAATTGGCTTTTTCAGCTATTTCATTGTACGAGTATGAATTGATGTTTGATGTGATGAAAAATTACGTTGTAACGCATACAAATCACCAGTTGGATAACGGAAACCAACAACGGGAAACTAGTCTCAGACCTAATCTTTTGGTGTCGAAATAGGGCGGGATAGCGGAGTCTATGGGTAGAAAACAGGTCGTAGGTTCGTTGAGTCAGCTTAGCTGCTGATTCTCATTTGAAATGCAACAGATTACATAGCATCGCGAATCAAATTTTTTATCAATTTATTTCAGTTATTCTGTTTCTTATTTTTCTTATTTTTATCTCATTACATATTCATCATAAAGCTTTTTATTGTTAAAAATTCTCCTTTGATGGCATGGTCACAGAAAGGAAATCGGGAAGAGATGCGATCAAAACCAATTTTCCGATTGAAAAACTGTTGACCCATGAGTCCCTGACTGATCCCGCGGCTGAGTGGGTCAGTCAGGGAGTAATGGGTCAGCTTCCTCCACCGTATTTGTTGAAAAGTATCTGAGGATATGACATTCATTAGATATGTTACGGATGTGTTTTTAAAATATCCAAACTATAAAAACAGTGAGAAGGTTGAATTGTTCATAGGGGTTGAAGATTCATGGGTACGAGTGAGTAAAGGTATTCTGTTAACATAAATCATTTCGCCAGTCTTCCATAGTTACAAGATCTCAAGCTAAAGGTCCGCCTGCCCCCCCCCCACCCGGTCACCAACCGACCGGTGAGGGGGAGAGATATAAAGTTAGTGAGATAGTGACCTCTATGGGCCCGCAACCCCACCACGTCCCGCAAGCACTCAGTCAGAATTCGGTTCTACCACGCGGTAAGGCATAAAATAGTCACGAAGTATTTGACTTATTTTGAAATTAATTTATTTTTCACTGTAGTATAACCTTCGCCCGCTCTTTAATATACTTTATTCCTTGTACACATTGGCGATCCAAAGGTGGAGGGGCATATCACACCCACCCCTTCCCCATCAGCCACGCTCTCGGGCATAGTGCGATCGTCTTAGCCGGAAGGGGTGAGGACGAGTGCACTCGAACGGTAGCATTTGAGTGGGGCACGCAAGAAGAGTAAGAGGGGGAGGGAGATATAACACGTTGGGTGGGGGGGGGCGTGTAAAAGTGGGAGTGAGATGGGTGGATGGGGGTTGGTGAGGGGAGAGAGAGACGCCGTGGAGGGGAGGGCTGGTTGTAGAGGGGTGGCGAACGGGTGTGTGTTTGAGGGGAGAGCGGCGAGGGGGGTAGAGAGAGAGAGAGACAGAGAGTAGTATTGGAGTGGACGAGGGGGAGGGAAGGAGGAAGGGGTCGGGTCGGTCTGGAGGGAGTTTCGGCGCTGCCGCCGCGCCGGTCGCCATTTCGGTGCAGAAGCGCGTCGGTCGCCGTTAGGGGAGGGTCGGGATATTCCAACACCGCCGCCGCCCCTGTGAGTCAGCCGAGAGAGGGTCATCCCTCGATACCAACTCGCCCGCTTCGCGCGCGCAGGTCTCCCTCTCTCTTCACGCTCGCTACCGCGCTCTTTTTTTTTGTCTCCTCACGTCCCTTTCACTCCCCGCTCATCCTCCACAATCTCTGTCACCCCTCTCCCTCTTCACAACCAATTTTTTCCTCTCTTCCCCTCCCAAACCCTCCAAAGAGACCGCTCCTACCTCACACTTCACCTCCTCTCTCCCCTCCCTCACTTTCGGGCGCACCGCTCAAAAAGAGTCGCCTTGGAGCGCTACAACCCTCCGCACCGGGCCGGTTCATTTCGCCCTTGATAACATCACAGGGAGTGGATATATGCCAGTGTTTTCTCTTCGAACTTCGGTCTGTCTTGCTCTCCTCTTCTCGGCCTCTGTCTAAGATACCGCGTAGGTTTCGCGGGACTGGATAAGGACGCAGATATATTTATTTATTATCTCCCGAGTAATTACATAGCGTGCTGCTCAAACACCCCACCCTTCGCCTCGAGTGCTCCTGTGCTTCTCAATGATAAGACCTTCCGACGCCGCACGCATTAGCTGGCCGCACGACAGCCCCCTTTGACTCCGTGCTTCGGGGGCAGTCCCGGTTCCGCCCAATTCCTCGCGACTTGCCGGTCTTACCTCGACGTCCACGTGCTAGTGCTCAGCAATCAGATCGTCAGTGCTGAAGCGGGGGTTCATCCGACCAGAGGTCTTCCGAGGCTCTGGAATTGCAATTCGAAATGAAGACGAGGGTAATCTGGGGCGGGAATTCCTAGGGAAAGGTGTGCATACCCCTTCCAACTCATCTATCTTCCAATCGGCTTCTCAGGGCGGTAGTTCTCCCGGAAGGACGACGACCGACGAGGCAAGAAGGCTCAAAAGAAGCGCCCCGACGCCGCCTCCACCCAGACGGGAGAGCGAAACTTTCCTCCCTTCTCCCCTCCCTCCCGATGAGGAGACCGCGCGGCGAGTCGCGACCGAGGGGTGCAAGCGGAAAGTTGTTGCTCCTGCCCGCCGCGTCCCGGAGATTTGAGGGGGAGAGGAGGCGAGCAGGTGGGCAGGAGTGTGAGTGTACTCGGGAGGTCCTTGTGGAGGAGGCGCCGCAGCGGGTGGGGTAGACCCGACGAGGGGTTCTCGAACCGGAGCCACAGAAGAGAGGACAGCGGAAGGCGGAGGCGAGTGGAGGGATTCGGTGGGACGTTGTGGCCGTCGTGCCTGCCGCCTGGGCTCGTTTCGTCACCGGAGGGGGGAAGAGGAGTTTCGGACGACGGAGGACTTATTTGCTTCGGAAGGCTGCCTTCGGTGGAGGACCGGAGGTGAGTCCCCCTATATTTTCTTTCTTTCTTCGTTTATACTTGGATGCACCCGTTGTTTTTTACTCTGGGAGGAATTCGTGCGGGTGGACGAAGCCACATCAGGGGCAGTGCCAAAGTGACCTTCGTGGGTTTATAGTTATTTCCTGTGCGTGTCGGAGTAATTGAGTGCCACTTTCGAAATCCTTTTCTGTTGACTTTCTGATGCATTCATTTTGTTTCCGAGTTTTTCTTTTTGGGAAAGAAACCACTCCACACCCCGAATATCAAGTGGCAATGAACGTCATATAGGTCTCTCTCTGATGATTACGCGGAATAATGTATTCCCTTGTGAATTCGAGAAGGTTTAATTCTTTGTGCATGCCAAATCCGGAAAATTTTTCTGTTCTCCCAAAAAATGCCAGTGTTTGATGAAATTAGGGAATGAATTCAACGAGTGAGACATTGAGCCTTCGGTCGAGATAGGGAGCCCATGAATATTTATAGGGTAATTTTCATCCAAAGTCACTCGTAGACCAAGCCTGTTTTTCTCCTTCCCTCGTCAGTTGGCTCCTGGTCTTGTATTGTAATTAATGGTCGTCGATATTATTTTCCTATCGTCCTTGCTAGCAAACTTGGGTTCAGAGTTTCCTCTCTGGCATTATAATAATGTCGTCATTTAATTTATTTCCTAGATCTTACTTGATGCAACATAAAGTCTACCTGTTCAAACGTTTAGCGGAAAGTTTAGTCTTCACGTATATTTCTACGAAGACGATTTAAAAGCGGTTACAAACTAATTGAAGTTTTAATATGTAACTAAATGCTGTAATTCCAAACCAGTGGGACTTAAGAATCAAAAGAGTTTCATTTTGCGTAATAATGGATTGCGTTGAATATTATATCATAATCTTTTGATAGAATATTCACATAAGATTTTTCCTATAACTTTGTGGTTAACCTATAAATAAATAACTATAAATAGATAATCTACCTGAAACTCTTTTGTTAATGTCCTGAATATTTTCAAGCTCTTCCAGGTAAACGATTAACTATATTTCTGACGACTCCTTATGCACTGAGTAAATACAATTGACTTTGCATGACAGGAGTGATTTATCGTACTTTCCTAAAAACAATGTTCTTTTTTGCTATCTTTTTAATGAATGTGTCGACAGCTGACGACGTTATTCGGATTACTTAATTCCGGGTATGAGATTTATTGATTGCTGTAATTGAAAACGACGAGTGTGAATTTAGCATCGGTCACGAGACTTCTCTCTTTCATTTTAGGATTTCAAGTAATATTTTACTAATTGGATCTCGACAGCGAAAGCAAGGAATTGAATTCGACATGAAAGGAGAGATTGTGGTTAATATTTAGTGGTCGAACTCAGAAGGTAAATGAAATATTTCGCAGTAAGTTTTAATCCCGCTTTAAATGTGTGTATATTAATACCTTCGTGTTGTGAACCCGATTGTAGCGATACTGAATCATCTTCTAATAAAATAAGCAGTCAATAATTAGCGTAGAATACCTATGGTTTTAAGGCTGTATAAGCGGATTCCCAAAATACACTCTCGCTTTGTTTGATGAAAAAATACTGTTTTACTTTTCAGTTGATCTATTTGAACCCATGTTGACCGATAACACTATATTAATTTGAATATTTTAAAGTTATTTCTGATTGTTCTTCATGTAGCTTTCAAAGTTGCCTGCTATCTAAACGTAATCAAGCCATTTTATGGCGATTTATTCCTTTTTATGTGCATCTTTAAAAAAAATGAATCTATGATTTGGATATAACTGATAGTAGTAGTGCTCGTAGTATCTCTTGTTTTAAAGCATTACACTTATAAAAACAACCTGAGATTAAGCCTATCACATCTATACTAATGATCAGTATACCAAATTTAATATACAATGAATGATATGAACAGGGAAATCATTAATGGTTGGCATTGGTTCATTACTTGAGCTAGTATTTTGATTACTCACCTAACGGAAAGGAGCGTTTTCTTCTATAATATTATTGACCTTTTTCTAGCAGTGCCCTGCAAGCCACCGCTAGGATGAGTGGCAGATGGCGAATACACAATAGATTAATTTTGACCCGAACATGACCCTACCGGGTAATGTAATTCTGATCCCTCATCATTCGTGGAAAAAAGGGCATCTTAAATCTATGTTCTACACTTTATCTCTCTAATTTTACTGACATAATATTTCCTACCGTAGTACGATGAGTCTTATAATACATTTTCAGCATTACTGCTAAAGAGACGTCCTTCTAATTTATGCTAGAGATTTAATATGTAATTTAACCTTCGCTCCGTGAGTGATTCCTAGCCTAGCTCTTCTAATATTTTGGATACGCATACTAAGTTTATCATAACAATATTTTGCAGTACTTGGGCTTTTTTTATATCTGGTTGATTAGTTGTTTATGGTTTTATGGTAATTTTATCATAAGGTGTGACTTTGAGAAAATTAATATTTTAGAACGGCATGAATTTACTTTTGCAATGAAATGCGTTCCTTCAGCACTCCTTGGGGAAAGACCAATGTGCCCCCAAATTACTCACAATATCTTGGGATAGACAGGCGCTCTTTGAATTCAGTTGGGAGCATCCGGGAAAGGCTGACGTGGATAAGTTCCCTACCACGTTTAGTTTGACGTCTTTCGAAGTATTATGATTTATCCTTAGACTCTAACCGAAATATGCCTCTACCACACATGCTGGTGGGGACTTACAGGGCCATATGATGATGAATCTGAATATTTAAATAATTAAGTATTCACGTATTACTGAGTGCATTTCATCGCAGTTTCAGAAAAAATCAATGGAATCAGTCTTCTTTCGATTCGGGAATCAATAGCTATCTGATTACGTTTGCCTTCAGTATGGTTTCAATGAGAAATTGATCAGCCAAGAATATCATTTTCTCCAATTAATTTTATTTGTAATCTGTTCTCCCTAACTTAAATTTCAAAATTTTTTCGCAGATAATTCACTTACCTTTTTTGGTCGTGGATGAAGGATTTTGATAAGGTGGTTTAAGCATCAACGAAAACAGGGAATAAAAATCCTTTATTCTCGACGACGGTAGTAATTCCTACACTGCGCATATATCCCAAGAATTTTTAACCGCTCCCATTCTTTCTAGTATTATGAGCTGCCATTTCGCTAGTCAGTCTTCCGCAGCGCCCGTCAAAACCCGTGACCTTTGGGAGTGGATTGACAGGAACACCACTCGTCGAAATTGATCCAACAACCCCTTTCAAGTTCCACCAAGAACATCAATAAGTTCGTCCCGCGGATACTATTTCTCAATTACCTTATTTTCTTCACAATATCAATCAGGCGGCTTGCAGTTCGCAGGTAGGCGCGCAACGATCTGCAAATCTCCTCCGTTTGACCGATTGATTTCCGCTCTGGTCCTCTCATTGCTCTCCCGTAAATTGCGGAAACGCGTACAACGACGGTAAAGCAGCCGGTACAGCGTTGCCGCTTCTCCAGAGGATCCTGGGATTGATTCCCGGATATCTTTAGATATCAGCACGGCCTATCATTCCGAGGATGTGTTCTTAGAACTTCTCCAAACTATCCCCGTCCCGGGCAATCTGTTTAATCCCTCATAGCTTCTTTCATCTACATTTTCAATTACTTGCTTCTCGCAGCTCATCCTTGGTTTTTCTCAGCATTTTTTTTCAAAAATTCTTGTAAAATACTTCAGGGTGTGACCAATGAATTACTCTCTTCTTCTTGTAAATTTACTTCTTCAACTTCTCTCTTCGCTAACTTTCCCGAGTACTTGTTCCATTGTTACTCCGTCTCTCTATTTAGTTTTTATCATTTTTCGGTTGGAACAAATTGTCCCTGCCCCCAATTATCTTTTCTCAGCATTATTTGTCTTTGGATATCCCCATTTCTTGTATGTAAATTCAACCTCCGATAGTTAATGGTCCCCGGGACTTTGTGCAAGATAAATAGGCGATACAGGATATGAACTGGCGCCCTTACCCTGATATTTGAATTGCTGACGCCTTAGGATAGAGTTAAAAGTTAGTTCTACCGTCGGGCATCGAATCTAACGGACGGTTTGATTGCCATGAAGAATATACTCGTATTAAAAAGCCTTCTTTCTACTATAGGCCATATACATATATATATATATATATATATATATATATATATATATATATATATATATATATATATATATATATATATATATATATATATATATATATAAATATATATATATATATAAATATATATATATAAATATATATATATATATATATATATATATATATATATATATATATATATATATATATATATATATATATATATATATATATATATATATATATATAACCATTAACACAGCCAGTTCCTTTCCCTGTGCCGGTTATGGTGTCCCAGCATGATCTGAGACCCGAAAAATCACATAGCTTGGGATATATATAAATATATATTTAAATATAAATAGTTATATTAATTACTAAAAATTAAATATATAAATAGATATAATGGGTGAGAGATTCTTTTTAAATTGCTTATTTTACAGTCTACGAGACAATTTCAAAGCAGAAAAAAATATGCGATTTTCATTGCTTAAAGTTTTAGGTATACTGAAATGAAACAATACTGGCTAGGCTTAGATAGGAGGGAGATAATAAGATTCTGAGTTCCATCTTGGAATCTGCCGACTTATTTTCCTTGCCAGCATTTTCTTCCCTCTTTGCCCCTCCTGACTTGAATTCCAGTATTTTTGACATTTTACTGTCATAAAATTTGCAAATGAAATAATCAAGTTTCCTACAATATCTTTTAAGGATGTTTACAAATGAGACAATAATAAAATATTGCGTAGTCAAATTCATGCTATATTATATATATATATATATATATCATTTGGACGGCACAAAAATAAAATAGATAACACGTAAAAGTGCACTCACATTTCAGAAAGTTCATGCTTCCGAGACCTTCTTCAGGTCAGATTTCTTAAAATATATATATATAATCTTGAGAACGGTTCACAAGTCTGTTTTGGCAAGATAGTCTAGGGCGTCACTGGGATGTCACTGAAATAAATTTATTCTCGCGAATAAAATATTTCAGGAAAAATGTTTAATGGTGTCAAAGAAATGCATCTTTTTTGAAATGTATATAAATGGGAAAAAATATCTTGCTTACAGTAATTTATTAATGATGACTTGGTAATGCACCGATTTTTCTTGCCGTAGAGAGCTGTTTTTCCAGACATACGGCCATATATCGTTCACCTTCTCGGAGAAAATTTCTTTTCCAGCTTGAATGCAGTCTACCAAACTTTCTTTAGAAGCAGTTCGGGCAAAAAACTTTTGCTAGGTGCCCAAAAGGGATCGCCGATTGGCCGATTACTTTCTGTCGGATTTTTAAGCTCCTTTGTATATGCCATAAAAAACCCGCTGATCAGCAGGTTATATAAAATATCATTGAGTTTTTGCGTTCTGCACTAATTTTGTTTCTGAACTTCCTATTTCTATTCTTGTAGTATTTAAAACGCAAGTAAAGATTTAACCTCACCAATCCGACTGATTGAATTTGAAAGTTGGCTTATTCTAGTAAACAGATATCGTTGTCAGCCTTTGATTTTTGTAATTTTGCCTAGCAATGAAATTTATCCCATGCCCAGGCCGGATTATAGCTTAATTCGGATTGCCACTCTTCCTCTCAATCAGTCCATTTTGACGTATGTATACTAGTCACAGATAGGCGACAGTGTCCATTAATTAGGGCTAAGGGTTTTTAAAAAAATATTGCATCCATGCAATGGGTCATAATTCAGTATAATCAAAGGAATTTCGTTCTCTTGGGAATATTGTTTCCACGCTGGAGGGATAGGCATTCTTAGGTTCCACCCGGCTTCATACGTAGGGACCTCCAATGAGGAACACTGTTACTAGTCCACAGGCCACTACGAGGGTTGGCCTTCGTTTTAACTATGGCTATTTTTTGATAGTTATGATCTAATTAGGGGATACAATTGGCCAACGTTATTTTGGATTTATTATTGTTGAATGCTTTTTTTCTTTTGTCTTTGTCTCCAAGTGTTTTTTTCCATTTTTAGCCATGTAATCGAGAAATTGTAATGTAGAGAAAATTCATTCAAAACAACAATGACAATCATCTTTGTTTTAGGAAAATGGAATAAAATGAGTGTACAGTGAGTTAAAAGGTGAAAAAAGTGAACTTGTAGAACAGTTGCGAAATTTATTATAATATTTAATGTATTTTCTTAGCAATTTCCTTTTAAAAAGATTAATGGAGAAATGAATATTCCATTGAAGAAACAAATATGACAGAATATAAAAGTGTCCTCGTCCCCTCAATATTGAATGGAAGAGAAACTGGTGTAGGAATGCCAGTTTCCGCATATTGTCAAATAAATAATAAATAAATATACGACTTGTACTTGTGTGTTTGCGGTGAAACATGAGGAGAGAGAGGGTGATAAATTAATGGGTCTGAGTTGACTATGGACTGGGTGCAACAGAAAAAGACCAACAAGAAAGAAGTGTGGTACGCCTGTACGGTTGCGTTGAAAGAATTTATAGTGATCAAATCACCGAACCAATATATGCAAGAAGAGTATTAGTCTAGAAAATAAAGAGTAGACCGAAATTGATCAGGAGCAAACCTGATCGAAGTCGCATTCAGTGCAAGGAATATTAAAAATCTCAGGGAAAGAAGTGCGTATATGAAACAGTTTATGAATTTGGCAGAGCCGAAACAAATGTTCAAGCATAGAATGGCATGGGAAGAAAAAAGAATTTTAAGTTTCCCTGAATAGCATAAAATCAGACATTTATAAGTGTCTACTATGAAGGTTGTCCTACTATGTTCCCAATTCTCTAGCTTTCCGTTTGATGTGCTCCGTCATCAGTTTTTATCTCGTCCATGAACTTCATAAAATGGAAGCCGACCTCAAAACGATTTTGGCGCATCCTCGACGCGAAAATAGATCGATGGGGGACGTATTTAGATACTTATCGAGAGATTATTTGGCAAACTATAAGGGGTGTGCAAATTACGTGTCCCTGACGCCCTCCCTCCTCTATTTCCGCGTATGCCAACTATAGCGTCACCTCGCCCCCCCCCCCTCCCCCGCATTCATGCAGCCGCTCTTCAACTTGACCTGGAGAGGAAACTGGGTTGATAATCCATATCGGGTCGATAGAAATTGGGTGAAGTTCTTCATTTTTTAAACCGCAAAGGGTTAAGGTTCTCGAGGTTATTCTAGCTTCAAGCGCACGGACAGGTTTGAATGCCCCATAATGCTCATTGTTTCGATTTATTTAATATTTAAGTCAGTTCACGTTTTAGTTCAATTCAATATGGTATTGGCATTAATTTTGTAAGATAATCATTGATTTTATGCCTCGCTTGAGTTTTGCTATTTGGGAATATTTTAATGAGAATAATTTTATTATTCTTTCTGAGAAATTCAAAGAAACTAAATAAAGAAAGAAAAAGTAAATAAAGCGGTAAAGTAAATTTTTACGGAGTTATCCGCTAATGCGTATTGAAATACAACAATTTTCAAGACGTAAAAAATTATTCTCCTGGGAAGGTTCAAGAAGATACTCATTGTAAGAACAAGGTTAATTCGAAGTAGATTAATAGATAATAACAGGCGTATGCCGGTGGGCATTAAGAATGGGAAAAATTCATCATTTCATTTATACTTAAGATAAAACCAATTTAAAGCAATTAAAAAACAATGATGTCGCTGTGCAGATGGAACACTACACTTGACTTTGCTCAATCCAGGGGCCGGAGTTAATTGAGAACAAATGCCAATGACGTACTCATTTTTTGACAAATGAAATAATAAATTATCATTTCTGTTCTTGTTTGTGTGCCCATGTCTAAAATATGGCGTGAGCATAATTTTTTTTCTTTCATAACTAATCAAAATATGAAACAAAATTTGCGTCTACGAGCCAGAATAAAATAACACATGGCTCCTTCAAACATAAATTTATTAAATATTCGAGTGACAACTATTTTAAAGTTGGAGCATTGATTGAACAATTTTCTGCCAACTTTTTCAATTTAGCGGGGTCAAGCAATTTTGCCTTAGTCTCTCGAGAGAGGTAAGAATGGATTGATATTTGGATTAAAACTGCTTTCATTCACCGCGGGGAAATTTGAAAGAGTGTAGGAATCTTGTTTGCCACCTATTTCATCTGTCGTTCAATGCATCACAAAATTATTTCGACTTTCGTGCTTACATTGCTGCATTTTTTACAATGATTTCGCTGGATTGTTGTAAGTTTTATTAGTACTTTATCCGGTTTGGTACTTGATTTAACAGCGTATGTTGGCTTAGCTGTGAAAACATTCCGAACGAAGGATTTACACCGTTGAATAACACTGGAATGGCACGCCTTCAATCGAAATGGTGTTTTTTTTCCGGTGCTCACGGATTTCGACGATTGGCACTTTTAGAAAGGGTGTATTCCTTGCATACGGAACATACATTTTCGACCGTGTCCCAAATTTTATACGCAAACAAGCGAAAAGGAATTCATGTGAGTCGTGAATAGACAGCTTGAAGGATGTCTGTATAACATTCTCGGGCGAGAACATACGATACGTCAGTTTTTACTCCATGATGTTTCTGATTTGCGGGACTTTTAGGATTCTGCGGGGACTCTGTCGGAGAGGATGCAGTTATCCCCCTCACTCCCGTCTCTCGCACTCCGCACCACGAATCCTTTTCCTTCTTGTATGTGATGACTTTCCTCGAGCGTTCCCGCCCCATTCCTCCCTCCTTCCATCACCATATCACCCCCTCACCCTTTTAATTAAGGCGGCGCACGACGAATGCAAATGCGGGCACCCTTTCTCTTTTCGCTCTTTTTAACCCCCCCCCCCCAACCAGACTGCCTAGAAAGGAGAGGCGAATGATTACCGAAAATCCTCCTCTGCGTCATCTTTGTCTCGCGAGCCTCAAGATTAAGCAAATAAATTCGGAACTCTTCGGATAGGGGACTGCCGGAATGCAGAACGATTTGTGCCGCCTCCTCCATGCCAGCATCTTGGTTGGATCGTCGTCTCTCAGGCTGAAATAAATGGCAATTTACTTTTTTTAATTTTTTGCATGCATAGAATGGCTTCGGAAGACCGTGCAATACTATCTGCATTTGTAATGGCATCCTTCAATCCACCGTTAAGACGGTTCCCATTCCTGAGACATTAAGATTCTGTCCATTATACGTAAGAAATAATTATGTACATGTGTATATAATTGTGTATATGCATATATATATATATATATATATATATATATATATATACAAATGTATATGTGTGTGTGTTTGTATATATATATATATATATATATATATCGTCTGATCAAAAACTTAGCTATATAGAAATACAAAGAAAGGACCGTCACGATAATGATTTACGTTTGGATGGTATAGCTATCATCCTCAGAATGCCGTTCTTTTTACGTCCGAGAGGTTGAAATGTTTGGGCACCCATATGTGAGACGTGTCGATTGACCTCGCCTCTATGCTGCTTACGTATTCGGGAAGGGTTTCAATCACCAAAAGAGAGAGAGAGTTGTAAAATTATTTACTGCGGGAAAAAGAGGAGTAGAGATGTGGGATAAATATGGTGGGTGGGAGATAAAGTGTAGTAGCGGTGGTTGTTCAAACGGAGGAAAAGATTGGTAGTGTATTCATCCACGTAGAAATCAGAACAAACGTTTCAGGTGAGGGATTAGATAACTTTTGTTGTGGTGGAGGTGGAAAAGGAATGATTTGTGGTTTGGGATTTTTAAGTCACAGCGGTAGTGGCTCTAAAATATTTGCTACGTTTGCAACGTGAACGATTTTTGCGGAGAAGGATGGAGAAGAGACGAGGGGAGAGCCGCTTGGTAGCCTAGTAAATTTGAAACTGTCGCGTAAGGCTAACTAGCGCCTAAATGGGAAAAAGGGGAATATGGGAATAGGATTAATGCGGACTGTTTGTTTTGTATAACGGGGTAAAATTTGCATAGTATGCGTCTGATTTTTTAGGCCACGGGGAAAAAAGTAGTGATGAGACGATGACTTGGTTATTCAGGGCGTTTTTTTTTGTCATGACGAGTGTACGAGGTTGGAGAATTTGGGTAGAAAGTAGAAGAATTTGGTTGTCGAGTAACTTTCAGGGTATCCACGTTTCCTGAGTTAATTGCGTAGGTGGTCCATGTATACAGGGAGCCACCCAAAAGTGGTAGGACTGATTTTCTCTGGCGCGAACGGAGCGGTGGAGGGGGGTCTGCCTGGCAGGGTAAGGTGGAGGGGGCTCTTAGCAACAGACCGACAACAAACTCAGTCGCCTGCGGGCTGTCGTTGAGTGAGGACACCGTTTTTAGTGAAGCAAAACAAACGTCGAAAAACAAAATGAATCTGAATTTAGTGCAACGTTATTCCGTGAAGTATTGTGCGAAACTCGGGAAGACGGCTACTGAGACCCTCGATATGATCAAGCAGGCTTATGGGGACACTGCCTTAAGCCGCTCCACTGTATTTGAGTGGCACAAGTTGTTTAAAGAGGGTAGGGAGCTCGTTGAAGGCGACCATCGCTCCGGACGGCCGTCGACGGCAAGAACCGACACGAATGTGGACAGAGTGAGGACACTGCTGAACACAGACCGACGCTTAACTAGTGAAGAAATTGTAGACCAGTTGGGTCTGTCTGCATCCAACGTCCAACGCATTATTTCACAGGATTTGGCCATGCGCAAGGTGTGCGCCAAGGTTGTGCCGAATATTCTGCCATGGCGCGCTCGTCGTCAGACAGCTCCTAGCCAAATACGGCGTTGCCACGTTGCCTCACCCGCCCTATTCTCCCGATCTGGCACCACTGGACTTCTTCTTCTTCCCCCTGATGAAAAGACAGCTCAAGGGACGACGTTTTGACTCGATAAAGGCCGTTCAAGAGGCTTCGACGAGGGTCATCAACGGCATCCCCAAAGAAAATTTCCAGCGGGCGTGCGGGGAATAGGAGCAACGTTATACAAAGTGTGTAGCAGCTCAAGGAGCATACTTTGAAGATTATTAAGTCGATGTAAGTATATCGTCAATAAAATTCTTGTAAAAAAATCAGTCCTACCACTTTTGGGTGTGACCCTGTATATGCTGTGAGGGGAAGTTGTTGCTGAGGAGGAGGCCACGGACCGATAATGAAAAAGAAATGGAGCGTTTTATGAGCGATGGGTGGAAACTGTTTAAATGAAGGCGTTGTTTTTTTGGTGGTTGGCTGGTTTAATGTTGGACTAAGGTGTTGAATTCATTGTTTTGGAATTGAATGCCGGCGTTGATGAAAGTAATTTTTGAGTCATATAGACGAAGTGAACGATACCGAGAAGTAAGAGTTGAGAGAGTAAATGAACGAGGATAATGTTGGGATAAAGGAGGAAGATGTCATCAATGTCGACCTAGATTTCGGCATTATATGTCATCTTCAAGTGAGCTTGAAGATGATATTAATTTCAGCAATTTAGGTCGTATTAATGTAAATAATTAAGTGGAATTCACGATGTACTTCTCATATGCAATGTGTTGGATAACTTCCATTAAATAAAGTCCGATACCGTTTCTTCCGTGTGCCCATAAATAAACGTTCATTTTTATTAATAAACACAGTTTTTCAACATGGAGATGAGTTAAAAGTAATCCGCACGTTTGAACTGTGGACCACAGCCTTGCCAATGAGAAGGCTTCAACTAAATCAAAATGCTATCTCCGTGTGTCTGTTGCTGCAGGTCTTTCGGTGCTCCACCGCGGTCCTAGTATTTTTTCGTAAACTGTTTCCTCCCCGTTCGTGGGTACATCCTGAGGTCGAAGCGAATTCCACAAAGCGTCAAAACACATCAAAATCTAGCAGCGAAACATCGCGGAAGCCTATAGAAATGCTTGTACGTCAGTTAATCTGCCCCAAGCCGAAGGAGGACGGCTAGAAGATTTAGGTATTAGTACACGAGCATCGAAGGGGATTTTTTCTGAGTGCTTCTGTGATTGTCTAAGGACTTGAAGAAAACTTAAATATCGACGTTTCCTACTTTTATATTATTTGTATTTTTTCCGGTAAGGAATCCGTTTTATATTGACTAAGGATATTCAATCCCACTTTAAGACCTTGCCCAGTTAAATATTCTTATGACTTGAGTACGGAAATGTCTTCTTTTTTAACTTTTAAATAATCTTGTGATAAATTATAAAATTTTCTATCGAACGATGGAATTAGACTGTGGCCTAGAGTAGGATCTAATGGCAAACTGCTTTGGAAAATGATAAGTCGTATTCTATGGTCACCTCAATCGATATAATTTAATTACTATATTGCTTAAACTGCGATATACTTAGTGGCATTACTTCGGAGTTAAGATGGGAGTCTCAAGCGCGGCCTTTGTGTAAATCTGGAGAACTCAATATCAACCAAACTAATTCCCCTTGACAGATACAACAGACCTTTCGATTAAAGTAACCCTTTGTCACGAGACGAAATTACTTATGACCATTGCCATGTTTTCAGGTGCGGTGCATTGTCTTGGGTAAGACGTTCGTAGAAATCATTCCTTATCAAATAAGACGGAAATAAAAAAAACGTATTATTTTCCAAGGCGAGTTTCAAAGGACGTCGTGTCGCAACTTTATTCGATGGCGAGACCTTCCTAAAACTCCCCCGTTGCGAAATTTCTATTTCTCATTTCATTTTCGGCGATAGATGTGACTCAGAAGGGTCAATTATATTGAGTCGTAGAGATGAGGGCCGGAGAGCCCTCTTCGTTGTCATTAAATTCCTTCAAGGAGAAGGAATCATTCACTTGAGATTACGTAATTTCAACTCCTTGAGTAACAATTACGATGATGTAAAGGACGTCATTTTTTAGTTAGTAGAATGATGAACATTTTTAACTCTTTTTTTAGGGAAGTGTTTAAGTTTCACCATGATTCTTTTAGATTACTTGAGCGAGACTATATTAAACCTCTTCAACTCTGGTAAGTTTTTGTATCACCCTGTATCTTTTACTCATCGTTAATATGACCCTTTAGGCATGGATGACTACGAGCCCATTATGCTTTACGCTTAGGTTTATTACTTTCTTTATCACACATTGGTTTGCTATTTCACCAGATATTATCACGGTAGTAACTGAGGAAAAATAACACTTTTTTATACACTTTTCAAGAAGATACTTTACGAAATTTACGTGATAAAATGTTATCACTCTAATATTGGCGTTGATTGTTCATATATATTTATTTCTCTGTCATAATGGACTAGAGAGCCTACGCCTAGAAAAGGACGGCCAATTATTAATTTGTGAAACTGCATATGTTCAGAATATTTTGTGATGTTTAGGAAAGTATTATTGTGTGGCAATTACAACAAACTGTTATGTTAGATTTAGGATCGAATAATATATTTAAAAGTGTCCACGATTCTGTAATATCTTCGTAACTTTCACTGGCCACTGTGTAAGTCCTTTTGTAAATTAATAGTTAACCTTTGTCTAAGCTATAAGACGATGTAAGGTGGGAGTGAAGTAAGGCGTAATTTTCATGCGAAGAGATACTCTTAGAGGACCCAAGTCCATATACCACTCCATTGCAAATGGCAGTTATTGGTTGTTATGCCAATTTCAACGGACTACCTTTAATCTTCCTTTGTGACCTCCTAATTCCTTTTAGGTATAACTCCTTGGCAGACAGGCCATTATTACCAACGCTATCAAATTATTCTAGCTTCTTCACTTAAACTGGAAGATATCGATATTGTCCTACTTGACTTGGTACCCACAGAAAGAGCATATCCGAGTCTCACCTAGGGCGAAGGATACATCCGCGCACTTTTGGATACCGGTTGATAACTCAGAAGTTTCCGAAATTAGGCTTGGAGATAGCCATAGTCGAAATAGCATCTTAAAAATTACTTGAGTGCCTTGACAGGCATCCAATCGTATTGCAAACACAGTTTTCCGTGGGAGTAAAAATCTCCGTAAACATGAAAGGTTCTCTATTTGAAAAAATCCTTTCGGGGATGAACATCGCAATACCGATTAAAAGATTGCCCCGAGTTGAGTTTACAGTTTGACACATTATAAGTATTAAAAATCGGCAACTGTTACCTTTCGTCGTTACATCCCGTTTCCTGGAACGCATCGGTGCAAATGCGTATGTTCCTATCACTTAATTAGCATGGGTCGGTTATGGCATACATTTATATACGAATTGAAGTTGAAATGATCAGGTATCCACTGCATGTTGTAGAACAAGTTCTTCGAATCGTCAACATTATTTTCTTCCACTGGACGTTCCCTAGTGTCATCCTTCACAGGAAACCGTTGTAAATCCATTTCTGCGTAACGGAATAGTCTGCTAAAGTCTAATAGTCTACCGCTGGAGAAACTTGGCTTCTTGCCGCCAAGTTTTTTGGCTATCCGTCCGGCCAAAAGCTACCACTGCCGCGTCGGGCGGTCTTCTCACAAAACCCCTGCGGAGGGCTTTGTCTGAAAATGGTCTCTCGCGGACGCTCCGCGTTATATATTCCGCAGGTGAGTTTCGATTGCGGTACGAATTGGAGTCCATTTTATCCAGGGAGAAAAGGGAAGGAGAATAGAGTGGCGGTGATAGTGGAGGCAGCAGGGGCGACGATGGCCGTGAGGGGTGTGAGAAGGATAAGGTCTCAAGAGATGGGGGTGGTTGGTTAGTGGGAGGGAGAAGTGGCGAGGAGGTGGGAGTCGAATGGGAACGTGGCGGGGAAGGGAGGCTGAGGAGGGCGAGTCCATGGGACGGCGGAGAGAGGGAGTAGGGGCGAGCGGGGACGGCGATGAGGTGTGGCCCATCGCCGTAATATTTCAAGTTAGCGGGAGCAGAGCACTATTGATGGTATGGTGAAATGTGATAGAAAATATGCAACCCACATCCTATTATATACAAGGGTGGTCTGAAAAGTTTCCGGCCCCAGAAAATTTAAGAAAAAGTGTCTTGTATCCATGTTAGGTCGGAAACTTTTCAGATCACGCACTTATATAAATATATATATATATATACATACATACGAGAAACGTTCGCCCATGTGATATTCATCGCCAATTAAAGGAGGTGTATGGAGACAATGTAATGGACGAGTCGTCTGTTCGGCGGTGGTGTCGCAACTTCAACATGGGGAGGGGGAACACACACGACGATGAGCGTTCGGGGAGACCGTCTGTCATTACAGACCAACTGGTGAGCTCAGTTGACGAATTCGTGAGGAACGATCGGCGCGTCACAATTGATGACATCTGTGAGCATTTTCCCAATGTTTCTCGAACAATTGTTCATGAAATTGTTAAACACCATCTGCATTATGCAAAAATTTGTGCAAGATGGGTCCCTCGCGTATCTCAATGAGCTGGCGGCGAAGGACTATGCAGCAGGAATACAGAAACTTGTCACACGTTATGACAAATGCCTTAATTTGCTTGGAGATTATGTTGAGAAGTAGTTTAAAGTATCCTCTTTCAAATAAAATTTTTTATGTTTGTTAATATTTACTTTTGTGTCTTTATTTCACGAACGGGTACTACTTTCCGGATGACCCTCGTGTGTGTGTGTGTGTGTGTGTATATATATATATATATATATATATATATATACGCATATAAATATATATGTATATATACGCATATAAATATTGTATGCATAAATAAATATATATATATATATATTTGTATAAACATATATGTATATAAATATATATGTATATAAAACCATAAACATTGTAAATCAACCTGACGGTCGGTTTGGTAGGTGAAGGTAGAGTTCACCCAGTACTAAGCCCGGCGGCTTGTGAAATTCATGCTGGGTACGGGGGGGGGGGGGGCAACCATTCAAATTCCCCGATTTGTAGGCCTAAGATTCGAGGCAGTTGGGAATGAATACGTGTTCGCCATTTGGCGGGATTTTGTGTTTGAATGTTTATTCGGCCAATGTGGGTCGTATTCTTCTTCTAGCTATGCGGGCCGCGAAATGCACTGCTCCTATCCTTCATGAAATGGTACGATTGCTTTCCCGACCCAACCTTTCCTCTTGTCTTCTCGTCCATTTCTCCTTTGGTGGTTGAATTAGCTCCCAAATGCCATCCCTTGGCCTAAGAATCGGGGCATTTGGTTACATAAACCCTTCGCAGGTTTCAGTACAATTTATATTTCCTCAATACCTCAAGTGGTTAAGAGCATTGGCCCGGCAAGTCGAAGATCTGTGGTTCGAGTATCTCTTGAGGAAACTTTTTTATGCCGGTGATGTGCTCGATTCAACCGCTCCCTCCCTATTGCTGTTGTTGTTGTCCTCTAGATGCATTCCTATCCCTTTTCCTTATATATATATGTTCCTATCCCTTTCCCATCCACCTGGCAGGAGGAAAGATCCGGTGTTCAAGTTCAGGGCAAGGAAATATTTTTGCGCTTGTTATCTGCTCGATTTCGCCTTCCCCACCTCTCCTGTGTTCGTCCTTTATATTTGTTCCTATTCATTTTCCTCATCTATTTCCATGTGAATGAATATTTTTGCGCCATATGGCGGGATTTCGTACGTGCGTGGGTGTGTAGATAAATTAAGGACGTAAAACAGAGAAGGTATCACCTAGGATGAGGAAATATTGACATTAAATAGAGTAGAATGGAGGGCTACAGCAAACCAATCCTAGGATTGAAATACTGATGATATATGTATGTATACATATATATAAATATATATATATATATATATATATATAAGCAAGTGTATTAATGGAGTGCAAGGGTGTGTTTACACACATACATACACTAGAAAATGTAAAAACGAGTAAATAACATTTGTAGAATGATACAATATGGGTGTTATTATATATGGTGTTGAAAGATATTTTGGAATGTTTTATTCAGGGAAGGTACAGTACTATGAAGTGCCTGGGTAATAACAATAGCGATACGCACACTTCTCTGAATACGCATAATACTTAAATATATAATCAAACGCTTTCCTCAAAAACTAAACGTTAACTTCAGAAACAAGAATATTAGCTATAGCAGTGCAAATCTTGGTGTTTGATTTGCTCCGACAGATGAGGTTATATCCTATCGTAAGCTGCACATCAGAAAATCCAACGCAAAGCAGAGCAAACATTTGTCGGTTCTCCGATGGATTTCAAACAACCTACCAAACGGAACAAATAAACCTAATATGATAAGCAAACTCTCAGGACGAGACTCATTGGCTAGCCAAGATGCGCTGGGCAATTGGATGGACCCACTGACTTGCCCTGATAAAGATGATATAAACGACCCACTAGGAAGTGCACACATGTGACACGTTAGTAACGTCTACATGTTAGTAGATACACAGGAATTATTGATACCTGCTTAGATATATCTTATCACACTGCCTATAGTAATGTTTTAACCCAATTACTCTAGGTCAACACCATCAGGAAGATAATGAGAATCTGAGGACGGGGAGTTTTTATTCACGAGACAGGTTCACAAATCATTTTTCAAACAATGTTAGTTTCTTTATTGGCACTAGATTTTAGCCAAGGCTACAGGCTCTACGTCGAAGGTCATTGCGTATGCGGACGAAAGCATTTGAACGTCAGTTTATCTCCCATGCTATTTGGAATTCATGAAGATACACCGGGTAAAAAATGAAGAACTGGAGAGCGGAATGTCATCATGAAAACTGGAAAGATTAATTTCAAGGATCCTTTTCTCGATGCTTTAAGGCAATATACAGGTGTTCGTGGTCCGCATACTCAGAGCCTGCCAGTGGCACTATCCGATTAGCTAGTTTTAAACCTACTTTCACGGTTATTTTTTCTACCTTGGGCCTTTTCCCGCACATGTACGTGCTTAATAAACGATACTTTCTTGTTTGAGTCTGATGAATAAAAATGAACGGCAGATGATAATCCATTCGTAAATTATTTAATATACATAGGTTGATTTCCTTAGTAGAAATAAAACGGTTCGCTGCATTTTATTCATGTATATAGTTATATATATATATATATATATATATATATATATATATATATATATATATATATATATATATATATATATATATATATATATATATATATATATGTATATTGGGAGGGCACAATAGAACACGGATAAAATAGTAACACTTAAATAGACACACAGTAAATTGTTTAAGCTTATATATATATATAACGATTGTACGGAAAAACTCATACGAGCGGCACAATAATGGGCTGACACAACATAACACAAATAGAAAAGAATAGACACATATAAAAGAACACTTACACGGTAAATTGTTCGAGCTTTCGGCCCTCTCAGGGGCCTTCTTCAAGAGAGACTCACTTGAAGAAGGCCCCTGAGAGGGCCGAAAGCTCGAACAATTTACCGTGTAAGTGTTCTTTTATATATATATATATATATAATTATATATATTATATATATATATTATATATATATATATATATATATATATATATATATATATGTATATATATATATATATATAAGCGTATTCCAACAATCGATAATATAGGGGAGTCAAGTTTGTGTGCATCCAATACCTATCTTAAGTGGTAGACTACAAAAAACTTATACCGATACCCCTCAACGTATCAATGGATGAAAATGAGTGACTGTCATAAACACGTACCACTGATAATATTAAATTAATGCTGTCATTATTTTCGATCATTACGTGCGGTCACTTTTGCATTGGTCGGGTAAGGTTGACGGTCGGAAACGTGCACTTAAAGGCTTGATTTAGTGGGGACTTGGCATGGTTGGTCAGGGGAAAAAGAGAACACTTGTAATGTAACTAAATTCCCTGAAGCTGAAGATGACTCAGTGTTGAAAACATGACTCGTGAGTATTGAAATATTTAGTGTATTTTACTTTATTATGTCAGGTTAGTGAAATTCTGTTTTAGGAACGTCTCTTGTTGAATTTTCCGTTTTTTTTAGAATTTAGAAAATTTGGATCGTCTCTATTGATTCGTAGTTTTGATAAACATGTCCGTAAAGTAATGGAAAGCTTTGACAATTAGGGGCCCCTCAGCAACGGTTTTCAAACAGACCTTGAATAGGTGAAACGGTCTGCGGAGGGGCTGCTAACGCGCGTCTTCCCCGCACTTGGATTCTCCCTGTCACGCTCGCGTGTGCGTTTATGTCACGCGGCATCGCGTGAGCACGCCCTTCCCGCTCCTCCCGCCTTCCCTCCCCCCACCCTTCCCCCGCCACATCGCCACCCCGCACCACGCATGGATGTGGCCGCGGCCCCAGCAAGCCTTGGAGGATTTCGATTGCCTCTCTCTCTCTCTCTTGTCGCAAAGCCGCTCGCTTTATTTTCTTCCTTTGCCTTTTTTCGCTTGAGTCGTCGTCAGCGCTTGCGATTCTGCGTTTAGGGAGGGAAGGAGGAAGGAAGGAAGGAAAGGAAGAAGGTCGTTTTGAGAGTGGCAATTGGATATATAATCTATGCTATTTGGATCTGCCAACAGCGCGGGACTCAAGGGCCCGCACAGACAACCTCCCTCCCTGGCCTACACTTTAACTCTGCATGCCATATCATTAGGCGTGTTTATTACTCTATTGAATTCTCTTAATCATCTCGCGAATTCTATTGAAGAGCAGCTGGAATACTAAAGAAATACGTTTTGTCTTGAAGAAACGAACTCACGCACATTAGTGAAAATAATTTCCATAAACAAATACGCCAAGTGAAGTTCTTTTTTACGCGAGAGTCGGTTGTTATTATTGGTTTGTTATAAAAAAACGTTGTCAGACGTTCTTGAATGTAATATCTTCAAGTTGACAATAATTAAAACTCGTAAAAATTCGAATTTTCTATTGTTTCCAAAATACCGGTTTGATTGTATAGCCCACAATCTGGTAGGTACTCGAGTAATACTTATTGATTAATTTTTAATTTTAAAGCATTTAAAAACACTAGATATCTTTCCCCGCTTCTATGATTCCTCTTAAAACGATCATGGAAGACCCGTTTCTAATGAATTTAAGTGTAATTTCATTTACTAGTGAAAAATATTTTGAAGGAGACATGTTTTGAAAGTTTTATAGATATCAAGCAGAACGAATCAATAAAGTTTTTTTTATTCGTTCGACAATGTAGATGGTGATTGTTCCTCAAACCGCATACTCACATTCGTATGAGTCGAGTTCAGTACTTCAAATTTTTCATATGGTAATTATGATGCCTCACAAGTTACAATTTAGTAAAATTCGTCTCGTTAATTACCTGGTTAATTATTTATTGGAGAACTTAATGTGCACTTGAGTATTCTCCCAATTTGATACGTCCGCCAACCACTGAAATTCTCCCCCATACTTTAGTGAAAATTATAATTGATTGGTGTCACAATAGTACGGAACAGATGACTTGCGTTCCTTAGATGGCGCGTAAATGAATCGTAAAGCGCAAGCACAAATCATTTCGAAGAAAAAGACGTCGACCATTTCTTATCTTAAAATTATCTCTGAAGAAATATTTTGACAAACCTTTTCCACTTTGGGAAAAATGTCTTAAATTCGATACAGCCTTTTTTTCGATGCAGCGTTTCATGCGCGATTTTTTTATAAGTCCCTCTCATCGCTCATATTAATGTCTCTGGATCTCGAGAATATTTTTCATTCTATGTCACAGAAGTGTGCCATTCTTCCTTCAAAGTTGCGAAACAATATCCCTTGCCGTTAGCCGGGAGTGTTAGATGAGCGTCGTGATTACGCGTGCCCACGTGACGGAATATTATTTCTTTTCGAGTGATAAGTAAGTTTAGATACCTAAGTTTTGGCTGAATAAGTTTCAACTTCTTGGCATAAAGTTTAGATACTTAAGTTGTGGCTGAATAATTTTCAACTTCTTGACATTCAGTCGCCCGATCGAATTTGCAGAATGTCATTTGCTCCGTCTTTTCTGATGGCGAAGTCTGAGATAAAAAGGGAAAGGACAGATAGTAAAGAGGCGATGAATTTGACGGGCGAGGTTTGTTTGCGTGTAAGATGGAAAGATAAAGACATTCGGAAAGAATGTGTTTAAGGGAAAATGGTTACCGAGGAAGGAAAGAAACAAGAGAGAATAAGAGAGAAGTTATATAACTATTAATCTGAAAGGAAGCGGAAAGCATCAGAAATTAAAGATGACACGGGTATAACGGGAAGCTTATTCCCAGCTATCATGAAGAATGAAAAACCCGAAGCGTCCGAGCCCAAGACAATGGATTACATGAACGAAATCCCTTTCGCTTGTGTGTGGGTTCTAATGCTCCCGATGACATTTTAATTGGTATCTATATTTTGAGATAATTCTAGCAAGATATATGGTTTCCTATGGAAAGGCTGAGATAAACTGAGAGTATTTTATTGGTGAAATTCTTAATGGCGGCTGAAAGTTAAACCTTACATTTCACCTTGTGTACCCTCAGTTAGAGATAATTGGAGGGGTGGAAGTAATCATTTCACTCACGAGAATGAAGTATTTTAACCTCACCTACCAGTACCTGTTCACATCAGATAAATACAAAGCTCGATACACCTTCTCTGAGGCTATCCTGACCGTTCGACACGCATTCAGGGGGTGTGACAAATGCAGCCTCTGTGCGGGAAGCTTTGTCTGCAGGGGTGACCACGAGTGTACCTTAGGCGATAACCATGTCGCTCAAAGCCCTATTATCATGTTTTTTTTAAGGAAATCAATCAATTCCGGTTAATTTGATTCTAGTGTTAATAATCCAATGTGTTAACTTATGCAATACTCGTCTTTGCACAATAATTAACATCTATATACATAATACTCAGAAAGCCAAGGTAGGGAAATGTAGCGGTGTCGGTGTTAGGTGCCAATATAACAATTACAGGGACCTTGCCCCCTACATAATATTTTGGCGTTTTATAAAATTATAAAAAAATTACTTACATGCGCTAATTTTGAATACCTTTTTCCACCAGAAAACATTTAATCACAGCAGGGCGTTTCTTTATAAATTATTTCGATTATTTTGCATTTTAGCGTGATAGTAGCTATCTTTTTTTGAAAATAGTTATTGCAAATAATGTTATTTTTTTGATCATATGAGAGAAGTGTAATGCACTCCCCATAGAAGTTTTGTTAGATCCACTACTTGTGTACGCACTTTCAAGCATGTAAATGAACAAATTTGAATAATGATTGAATAATGATGATGAAGCTTACTGAAAGGTTTTTTGGCACAAAGTAGTTACAATTTGGCTAGTTAAAATGTTGTATATTCCATGCAGAATTTCCTGTCACTTTTTGCAATTTCAAATTTTTTTATATGACGATCCAACCTTTATCCCGCTATTATATTTTTCCTGTGAGTCAAGGAAGAGTGATCACAGCGGAGAGCGTCAACGTAGATCAAAAGCTACGTGCTGAAAAAAAAGGAAGTGTCCGCGTCAGGAAGCAAAATAAAAAGAGTCGAAAACATGGAAGAGGTGGCGGGGGTGGTAGGATGAGAGGCGGAGAAAATTTCGTGTCAAGTATCATGTGCGTTCCTACAACCAGTGCTGAATCAGAGAAGAGAACAGAAAACGGTTGGGCGAATCAAATGAATTCCAGCTCGCGTAGGTTCTTCTCAGGGAGACTTTTGAGTGCAAGGAGGCGGTGTGTAGAAATAAGTGGGTGATGTTTGGAAAGGGCCATGTTCGTAGTTTTTATTTACATTTGAAAAGATAAGAAAGCTTAAAAATATTGATGCTAAATATCATGTAGACCTGATAGAATACCAATGCTTTCATTTGGTACGCCGACCCAACAGAGGATTTCATGCGAAATATTTTTCGTCCTAGTGAAATATTATTCCAAGTAACGAGGTTTTTTTATTAATGTTTAGTGTTTGTCTTCTAACAAAATGACCCCCTTAAGCCAGAGAAATAGATATTGTGATTACTAAAATATCATGAAAATATTAATTAAATTTAATGTCAAAATTATTGCAATTCAAGTAGAAAAGAGGTTGAAATTTCATATTTTTGTGAAATAATGAAGAAATGGTGCATTTCAAGTGTTAAATTATTCGTTAAATTTAATAAATTCCGCAATACTGACAAAACTAATATTACATTCGGGATCGCACAGTCTACTGATACCTATTAATGGAGATGTGTTTCCCTATAGTCACTCTACTGAGTAATTCATGTAATGGATCATAATTTAGTAGACACTTTATAGAAATCGGAAGTCCCTAAGACAGTTTCCTCGGTCAAAAAGTGTAACTCGGGTAAGCTGCTTAGTGGCACACAAAAAGTCCCACCAAAATTACCCGAGTCATCCGTACGGACAAATTTGTTTGTTAAACAGACAGACATCTGCCTATAGATACGGGAAGGAAAAGATGTAGTAAGTAAGGTCAGGCGATTTCATTTAGAAGGGCTTCAAAGGAGATGCAAGGAGAAAGGGAGAATAAGAAATCATGGGGAGAGGGGAGGAGAAATAAAGGAGGATGGAATTAGTTGGCGCGGGGATTGCGATTGCCGGAAAAATGAGTCAAAGGCACGCGAGGGGCAATGGAGGGCTTTCTTAAAAAAATAAAACAATCGGGACGACGTTCCTTCCGTACATATCAATAAGTATCATTTTGAACTCCTGCCAGTTAAAACAACCAATCGCCTCAGCGAGCGGATATCACAGGATATCAAACATGCCATTACTCATCCCTCTCCACGTTCGATTACTGTGACGTCTAGTGATCTAATGTTTCCCGTATTGGTATTGAACGTCTCTAAGCCGCGAGACAAAAGAAATGAAGGAAACACTAACCCCTTTCTATGGTAACTGAACTCGCTACTCTTTTTCTTCAAGCTATTAGTAAGTTTACGAATCATCGCAATATGCGCATGAGATCTGTGGGTAATGAAAAGACTGATAACTGTTATAATTAAAATAGAAAGTGAAAACTATTCCCTACCTTCCTTGTTTTTATGGTATCCGTAAATATATATATCTCTTGACCCAAAAGTTTCCTCATTCAATAGCGGAAGTGTCAGTCTTGTTATCCCTGAATGTCTAAGGTTTTAGTAGAGCTTAATACTACGTAAATGCAACTTAATATCAGGGTCAGTTAAAATGTCTGCATTTTAATGCATATTACCGGATGAATGCGTTAAAAATTACTATTTTGGCATCTCTCTCAGTCCTTTGAAGAGTCAGTTGACCAGTATTAGCTAATGGTAGATATTAACTCCTAGTGCCAGATCATGGCGCGATATGATTGTGGCACGGTAGGAAAATAGGGAGATATATCTGAATTTGGTGATAATTAGGCAAGTTATTCTGTCGATGCAGTTCAGAAGAATATATTTGGTAATTACTAGTAGTACTTTACCTACTAAATTACTCCTAAGACGTAATTACCGGAGCACGAAATCCCCTTAGATCTTGTGCTACATATTAAAATAACTCATTATTTAGGCAGTATAATTTTTGCCTTTCTTAACACCATCGAAAATCTGCACAATATTCCTTTTCTCCGTAGACCTCGCTTTTCCAGCATACTCCCCTCTGTTACCGTTTTCAGAATCCCATTTTCTCTCAAATTCTCCTGCATCGGCTTGTCCTACCTTCTTCGAGTTTCTCCAAACAGCCGTCTCCACGGTTCGAATCCCGATCAAGGCGAATGATTTTTGTACTTTGAAACTGTTTCGTTTTAATGAATATTAGTGTATGCCTCTGTTAAATTTACTATCGTGGCTTCTCCCGCAGTTCGTAGAAGCGGGAGATGCCACGCCTACCCCTACCTCGCTTAGAACATCATAATTGGTTTTCTTTTCCATCCATTTATTTTCTCCTTTCCTCTTCACGCTTATATCTCCAATCCCCGTCCAGCCTCGGCAGCTAAGGTCCTGAACCATACAAAACTATGCCCCATTTTAAAGTTTTCGCTAATATTTTCTTTGCATCTTTAGGTAAGTTGCATGCCTTCAACTTTGACCTCTTTGTAAAGGCTTCTTTACCTCACTCAGTTCTTCTTTTCATGTCCCCCAACCCTCTGCCTACACTCATTCAAAACACTTCTCAAATAGCTGAACTGTTTTACCGGTCTAGCCAATGTCCACCATAGAATCCATCTTAGCCTTCCTATTTCTCATAGCCTTCGTTTAATTTAGATTAATTCCCGCTCCATACCTACCACTTTAACTCTGTACCTTGTTCAGTAATGATTGTAATCCTTCATCTGACTGGGTAACAAACGCTTGGTCATAACCGATTTGAAATTTTCCCCCTATTTCTTTTATGTTCCCCTAATTCACCTATTTCCACTCCAGCGTAGGGCCCTTTCCATGGCTTGCTTACTGTATCCTCAGCATAAATGTTGAAATGAATATTGGATTGGAGGCGTTTTTATTTCATAAGGACTTCGGGGTGATGACCTCGTCTAAAGGTCCAAGGGGTGCTTTTTTTGGTTGCACTTTTTATGGCTATCCGATTTTCTGTTACTAGTAAAGTGTACAAAGAAAGGAAAGTGAAATATTTCGCTCTCAATTGGTGTAATATTTTTTGGCGTAATGCAGCTATATACTACCTTGATCAAAAATTTCCCGGAATTTATTCAGAAAATTAAAAATACAAGTTTATTCATCTAAATCTATATTGTCCCCTTCAAAGTAATCCCCATCGACTGCAACACACTTATGCCAGCGCTTGATCCAATACTCGAAACATTTTTTATATTCGGTTTTCGGTATGTCCATCAGTGCTTCCTGCGATTTTTCCATTACTTCCTCTCGGCTGCTAAAACGCGTTCCCCGTAATGGCTTTTTTAACTCGATTGAACAGAAAGAAGTCACAGGGAGCCAAATCAGGTGAATTCGGTGGCTGTTGGATGGTATTTGTTGCATTTTTCGTCAAAAAATTACGAATAATGATAGCACTGTGCGACGGTGCGTTATCATGGTGCAAAATCCACGAGTTTTCTGCCCACATTTCTGGTCTCTTTCGGCGAATTGCTTCACGCAAACGTCTCATAACGCCCAAATAATACTCTTTGTTTACTGTCTGGCCTTCTGGCAAAAATTCATGATGCACTACACCGTTGTAATCCATGAAAACCGTCAGCATTGCCTTCTTTTTTGACTGAAAACGACGTGGTTTTTTTGGTCTCGGCTCATTTGGTGAACGCCATTCACTTGCCTGATGTCTGGATTGCGTGTCGTACTCATAAACCCACGTCTCGTCTCCAGTAATGATCCTTTTGATGAATGTGGGATCGGATTCAGCCTCGCAAATCATGTCTTTTGCGACGTCAACACGGTCTCTTTTTTGCATGAAATTGAGGTCTTTTGGCGCACCAACTTTGCTGCTACACGACGGAAACCCAAATCATTAACCACAATGTCTTGGGCGGATCCATAGGCAATGTTCAAGTCCTCCGCTATTTCTCTGATGGTTAATTTGAGGTTATTGACCAACATTTCTTTTACTTTATCAATTTTTTCACCGACTTTCGATGTCGATGGTCTGCCACTGCGTTCATCATCTTCGATTGACTCACGACCACTTCTGAACCACTCGTGCCACTGGTAAACGACCGTTTTTTTTAGAGAATCGTTGCCGAAACACTTTTCCAACATTTCCAACGTCCGTGCGCCACTAAATCCGTTTTTTACGCAAAATTTAATACAAGTTCGTTGTTGCAAATTTAAATCCATTTCTGCAATTTTAAAAAATCGCTAACACACACAGAGATAGATGTACTCTTGGCTACGTAACTTTTGCAAATGTCAAGTTATGACACTAAGATTTAAAGGGAATATCAACAACAGATGTACCAATTTAACAAAAAAAACAGAACTCAAATCGGAACGATGGGAGCGCCACACGGTGGTTATTCCGGGAACCTTTTTGATCAAGGTAGTATAGTGCGAGTTGAGAACATGAAAATGGAACTAAACGGAGATATAGTTGGCTGAGAGGATGTGAATTTTCGCAAACGATAAGTAATTAAATCTACGAGGAGAGAACTCCTGACGTGCAATTACAATATCACGAGGAGACTATCCAAGATGGGGTTTCCTTGCTGCCATAAACCCTTGCGATAATGTTCCATGAAAGCCGTACCATAGTGCGATAAGTGAAATATACTGCTCTTTCAGGACGCATGAATCATAGAGTCAGTTGAGGGCGTGACTAAATTGGTTAGCAAATTGTTTTGTGTGTTTGTGTCGGTCTGGTTATGTTGCTGTACAACTGAGTAGAAATATCTAATTCCCCGAAGAAAATATTCATGTCCGAAATAAGAAAATAATTGATCGCCTAGTTAGAAAACACTGGAAATGGGCGCGATTGTAATGATAGGGATTTTTTTATTTTACGAAGTTAAAATACAGTAGCACCATCCCACAGCTGTGACCTCGACTGAAATCCATCTAAAATATTCTGCCATCTTCTTATGCCGTTTATCAAGTTAGTGCCAAAACTCCTTTCACACGCGATTGCTTAATACGAGTATTTACATCATATTCTTAAGCACCTTGGACACTAACTTGTTTCCTGATTACTTGAATTTATTCCATGTTTAAAAGGGAATAATCGCTTATTATTATACCTATTGATGGACTTTCAATTACTTTTATTCAATGATGAGGATACTCATTCATTTATGAAAGATTTTTGAGTCGCCCCCTATGGAACTCCGTCAAAGATCGATGAGCATTAAAATAAAGAATAACATACGTAGGTCATGCGGAAATGGAAAATTACTCTTTGCACGCCTCTTGTACAGGGAGTCAAATCAGGTTGGTGTTTATTTTCCAAGCTCAAATACATCGTTACTCAAAGTACTAACAGATAACAAAAACGCCTGACGAGTCCGTTATGGGCCGTAGCCTCTTTGGGCGAGAGGACTGATGTTGCTGTATATACTATATATGTACAGTTAGTAATACCGATGTCACTTGCGTAATAATAGATACCAAATCATTAATAAAATATTTTGATATATAAGTGTGTCTTGCATGTCCATTGAGTATATATAACTTCTATTTTTTTTACATGCTCTACCAAAGGTTTTTTAATTTTCGACTTATCCGATAGTTTCGGGTTGAAAATGATTGCATTTCCAGAAAATATCTGAAATATTTTCCTGGCAAGCATTTCCTCTGCGCATGGTTCATAACTTTTGACTGGGCAGGACTAGTCATTAATTCCAATAAAACTGGTCTGACCCATAATAGTTTCCAGACATCCGCAACTGAAATTAAATTAAAGCGGATTAGGAAACAAATGAAAAACGGAACCTTATCGGTTTAAAAGTTTTAAAAGGGAGTCTTCCAGCAATCCAATTACTCTAGGATGTCATTGGGTGTTGACTGTAGTGTGCGAACAAGGGTTCTTATTATAGAATAAAGGAGTAAGGGGTTATAATTAGGCCCCTTGATTGGTTCACACTTTTGAGGGTTAATTTTTTACGTAGAACAAGAAATACAGTACATTTTTTAATCAAATATGTGAATTCAAATGGGGAGCACATTAGTAGGATTGTAAGCAGTATTTTATCATTTTGTACAATTAATTTAATTTTACCTTCGTATAATTGCATTAGTATGAGGCAAAAAAAGCGTTTGGAAGTGTTCTTAAAACACACTGCTTATATCATTCTTTCTCACATTACCCAGACGAGAGTTAAAACATATTAATTACCAATTCAATTTTAAAAACTTAGCAATTCACTTTTGAATACAAGCAGAGAAGCTTATTCTGCTTGCTACTGCGGATTTTCCCTGTGCTAAATATTAAGGGTTCTTGAAATTTCGTGCATTTCTAGCCTAGGAATGTTAATTATTCTTAACCTTTTTTAAATACTCATTGATTGCCCGAACGGGCAAGTATAAACCGTTCCGGTGAGTGAAGTCTCACCCTCACTGGTCATTGTACGCAAGAAATGCTCGCTATTGAAAGAAAGAAACATGGCTGAAGTGAACGGTTTGCGAGAAGGAGAAACTTAAAACTAGGGATAAAATATGGAATCTTAACTTAACAAGAAAGGAAAGCCGACAGGGAACGGCTCTTTACAAACAAGTACAAATAAGAATGTCAGTAACAGCACTACTTGCCCTCCGGCGCATTCTGAGCATACAGCGGTACAAAAAGGAAACGGAGAAAAGGAGCGCCCATTTCCCACAGCGGGAAATTACACTTGGGCAAGAGGAAGAAGGTGGTAGCAAGACCGTGAAGCTGATAAAACGATATCAAAAAAAGCATGGGGGATGGAGGAAGAGATCCGTCGGGCCGAGACTTATTGCCAAGAAGAAAATTTAAAATTAAAAGACATTAACGTAAAGACTCATTGGTGAGTAATATCTCTAGGCAGTGTATACGTGTTTTTCTCTCCGGGATCATAGTCCCAGATGGTTTGTAACAGCGGATTTCCGGACCGTGTGAGGCGAGATTGAAATGACGCGACTTGCGAGCGAATAAACTCCGCGACGGTCGGGAGTTCATGCGCTGCTCGTACGTCGGCCATTCTGGTGAATCGACACACTAGGAGTACCGCCGGAGCAGTCTTATTTCGGATGTTCTCAAGGTGACGCCAGAGCGTTTTCCGTATGTCAAACACGGGGTAAGCGTACAGAAACTGCCGGCGAATGATCGACCTGTAAAGTCGCATCCTGTCGGCGTGACCCAGAGGAGAAATCACGGAGGAATGGCAGCCGAGGCGGCTGTGCCAGTGCACCAGTGCCTTCCTACAGCAAAAGTCGAGGTGCGGCTGGAAAGTGAGCTGATTATCTAGAATTACTCTAAGAGTTCTGTACGAAGAAGCTCTCGGTATAATGTGTTGCTGGAAGAAAAAGAGGATCACTTGCCGCAAGTGAACAATGATTTCGACCTTTGAAAACCATTGTCACAGGTTGGATTCAACCTTTTTAAATGAAGCATTCACTTCTGAATCTGTAGTCATAATTTTATCAATAACTAATTTCCTAATTCCAAAGAAACTGTGGGAGATGCCGCAACAGTAACTTTTAACGGAGTCATCCGCTAATGTGCATTTCAATGCAACAATTTCAGAGTTTAAAATTCGTTGCAACTAATTTCCTATTAAATTAATATGCTGGTGTATATTTTGTAACTTTTCAATGCGATCACTTTTCGGTTTGTCTGAAAATATCATGACTTACCTTATTACGCATGCATCATTAATCCATGCTGCATACTATGGGACTTAATTTACTGAAATTATAGCTGATTTGGTTTATATCGTACATTCATTAAAAGCAGTGAGTGGCGTGAATTAGGAGGACTTAGAAGTATAAAGAATGTACGTCTTAATCCTCCAATGAATAAGGTTTCCCTTCAAACACCTATAGATAAGGAAGTTTTTACCTTAAGAAAAGAGTATTTGGAGTATGTACATCAATTTCATGGTGCTGCTCACCCTCATTGTGGAGGAAACCTACCTCTTCGAAGTTATGTAATATAGCGAGGATGGTAAGCTCTTCTGCCATCTTCAATATCTTAATTAGGAGATAGAAACTTCCTTTTACATGGTATGCAACCCATTTGTCTTGTGACAGTTTTTTTGAATATTTAGATGGAACATAGCTGTACTGACACGTGCGTTGCAGAATAGAAGCTCAGCAAGTTTTATAAAATGAAGCATTGATGCCTGGCAAAAACTCGCGGATTAAGAAAGCCACCCTAAATTCTGTCTGTTGAAGCTAACTTCGTTCATAAAGCTGATCGTAACACGTGTCGACGCCATAAAACTTGACTATCGAGAGCTCATGGTCGTTATTCTTAAATCGATATCACCTAGTCCTCAAAGCTGAAATATCCCTTGATCATTTCCCATTTTTACGTGTTTCCATGTTTATAAAAGCACACTATCGGGTTCTTGTGACCCAAAAGAGATATTGCTCTGGAATTATATGCTCGTAAAATATTGAAAGGAAAGGTAGGTTGAAATTATTATCTCTGATTTAAAACGTAGATTTCTCATTTGAAGTTCACTCGGATATTCCATAGCAAAGCTTACACCTCCCGATGGGACGCGAAACAGAAACACAAATATATGTGCTACATAGGTTATTTCCCTCTTTCAAATTCCCAACTACTCATGGAAAACCGTCGACATCGACGTAATACCCCGCGATCCACCAGAAAGATATGTTACGGGGGGTGCAAGCGCCAGGTGGGATGGGTGAGTGATAAGGGAGGATATTGGAGGGGAAGGGAAATGGGAAAAAATAGTCTTTAAAAACTGTCAAATAACGTGCAAATTTGTATACATGCTGGAGGAAGACTTAGTTCAAAACAAGGTTTAATTTACGTGATAAATTAATTATATGTTATCCGAGTAAAAGGAAATAAAAATGAACCAAAACCCTTTTTTATTCATTTTTTTATTTATGTACCCTGAAAGCCACCACTACGGTATGTGGCAGGGGGAAACTATTTATACGACAGACCTCCACCAAAACAAGATAGGTCATGCAGAAATGTAAAGTAAGAAGGGGAATTCGCACGATTACATGGGTATGCAATTCATTAACTCATTTACGGGAGTTCACTCACTCTGATAGAAATTTTTAGCACCAAAACAGGTATCGGATGTTAAATAAGGCATGTCTATTGAATGGAACCCTTTATCCATTATACTTGGAAGGCGAATAACATCGAAGCATGCAGGTCGTGTTTTATATCCACCCATGCAATCGTCTTTGGCATTCATTTTTAATGTTTCCGCTACGATTCAATTACCTGATATTTTATGACTTTCAAGCAAGCGTGACTTCAGCTGACTCGTAGTTACCATGGATTCGGCTGTAACATATTTCCCACATTGCTTAAGTTTTAGTGACTTGTGTTGGTGACTTAAGTTCAGTGACTAGTGTATTAACGTCTCTCTCCCGTTTTATATGATATCAAAGGTGGAGAGCGTTATTATTTCTCCATCGGTAGACCTCAGAGTATGCAGCTAGTATTTGGGATCCTCGTGATATAGGATTAATGTTAGAAGTGCAAAGTAGAGGAGCAAGATTGGTTAATAGAAATTTTAAATTTTTCAATAGACAAACACAGAAGTGTGACTAAAATGATGAAGGGTTTAGAATAAGACCCTCTCCTAAATATAAAAATAGTGTACAGGCTCAATCTAATTAGTTAATTTGAAGCAGATCAGTTTTCTGATCTTCTGATCGAAGACTTACGGAACATTTTGAAAACTCTAGCATAAGACATTGTTCAGTCATTGTTTATTCACTGAGTTTTATTTTTCACTTAAGTTATTGATATTCGTCTTTTATTGCTTAATCCACGGGGCTTATACTTTTAGGGAGATAAAGTTTTTTTTTGTTATCAAAGACCTCTCTGTTAATGGTAATTACCCTTTCTCCACAAATTCAACGCGGGTAATTTTTCAGTATCTAAATACGGCAGACGTTTTTGACACCAAGTAGTCTTTCATCTATGACTCTTTTGACATTTATGACTATGACCAGGCAACGTAACTCTTCGCGTGCATGCACGCTTGCTGTGGATGCACCCCTGCCAAATAACTTACCGGTGTCTTCTTTTCTATGGTGTAATTGTGTTAAAAATAGTATTTAATATGTATCAACGTTTAATGAATTGGATTCAGGTTCTCGTCGCAAAGCGAATATTTTTAATAACGGAGGTGGAAGACGAATTCCACCCTTGGGATTGACTCTGAACCCCTGTTACGTTAACCCTCTCTAGCCTCACTTGAAGGGAGTCCCGGCTTCGTCTTTTTATTCAAATATTAGCATGATACTTGAAATAATGGTAATGATAAGTGCGAATCACGGGGAAAATAGGTGATCAGAGTGATTGTTTATAAATAATGGGGCTCGCTGGCGGCAACAACGGCTCATTAGGTGTGTCAAGTGGCGAATACGGCGGTTCATTGTAATTTTGGTAGTGGACTCGTGGGGAGTGGGTACGTGAAGGTCAACCTCCCCGGTTGGTTCCCATGAGGGGTCGATTCCTTTAAGTTACCACTGCTGAAGCAACGATTCCAAGGTCCCGGCTTTCCATCTGATCCCATAAACACTTGCTTTCCCGTTCCTAATCGCTGCTTTGTTTCAGCATTCGCACCACAAGGCATGCAATCCTCTGGCTGATTGCAGGGCATACACGTGCTCGGTGGGGCGATGAGGAAGTGCCACCGAAGAGCAAACAGCCCACAGTTCACGCATCAAGTTAGGCAGGGCCGTCTTTCAAGGTGAAAGGAGTCGGATTGGTTGCGTCGGCTCTTTTTGGGGGCGTTAGGGAACGGGACGTAATGCAGGGTAAAATGGAGAAATGGGAATGGGTTGGGAAAGCATCCGAGAGGTGGCAAGGATAGGGATCGGGAGTGAGGTCATGACCCCTAAAGCTACGCACCCTCATCTTACCGCGGACATCCCAAAAAAAACTTCCTCCCTCCACCCCCGAAGGGAGCGGATATAAGGAGGCCTGGGGGAGGGAAGGGACCTTGATGGTCAGGAGGGCGACGCGGAGTGAGGGGGGGGAGAGAGATAAATGAGCGGGCAGATATGGCGTGCGAGAGAAACAAAGGAAGGGCGAATTGCGTTTGAGGGGGAGAGGAGGAGTGCTGGAGTGTGATGGGGAGGTTGAGTGGTGGATGGAGGACGGGGATGGGAAAAGGGCTCTCAAAGGAGGAATGGCCGGGGGCGGGTGGGGAGTGGTCGGGCGGGGGGGGAGGTAGGAGGATGAAGAAGAGGCAGGGTTATGCCATTTCAGCCGTTTTATCGGTTATTCTCGGACGGGGGACAGGGGGAGGGGTGCGGCTTGGGCCGGAAAGCAAAGGGGAGATGGGGATTTCCTATTCCCAGTCCTAGAGGTAGGGGAATGCCCGCACACGAAGGTGAGTAAATAGGTAGCGGGAACTTTCGATTGCTCTCCCCATCAGTTTTTCTCCCTCTCATCTCTTAACTCTTTGCACTTTCTCTTCTTTCCCCCTCCTCCCATCTCCGACCTTTAGCGCCCTCTCTTCTGAGTCTTCCGTCAGTCCCCTTGTTCATGCCATCATCCAATGTCTTCTTCCCTTTTCTCTCTCCTCTCTTTTACTCTCCCCCTCTCAGCGTCTCTAATCACTCCAATCTGTTCCTCGCAAAAACTTTCGTATTTGACGGTTTTCAAAAGTCTTTGCAACCGTGATTCTTCTTCCAAAGTATATGTTTACACTGGCGATATTTTATTGTTTCCGTCATATAAAATTTACATCCCCCATGCTGAAGTGGAGAGAAAAATCTGGTTCCGCGAATCTAAATCATAGTTCATTTTTCAATACCTTTAACTTATTAAATTTAGGTGATTCAGTTATCGTGTCATCTAAACAATTTAATTAATCCTAGATAAAACATTAAAAGCATGGCTTCAGGCGTGGTGCGAATTCGAAAACAAACGATTGCCTTGCCATGCATGTTACCAAATTATAACTGCATCCTCCAATTTATTTTCATGAAAAATTCCGTGAAACGAGTTTTGTTTTCAATTCTGTCAGGCAGACGAATAGTAATTAGGGTTGTCATTATCATTCATGATATAAAATTTGATGGGCTCTGATACTGGTGTTTGACCCTTGGTGAATCTCATTTAAAATTTAATGGTGACAGAATGGGATCAAGCGATAGGCTGGTATATGAACTATGGTCGAGTCGTGCATGAATTATTTCGTGTGCATCTCTTCTTTGTTGTACTGCCTTAAATATTCCCGATACTCATACTCTTTTACTTTGTTTCATTTTGTTTATTTGACTTCTCAGCGAATGTGAATGTCGTGAATTTATCAACCATGGTATATATGAGTAACATCATGAAATATTATTGGGCCATGTCTTCTAGAAGTTTTAATTTTTTTTAAAGTAAGATGTTTTAAATCAGTTCTATGCAAACCGAATGAAATGTATTAACAAAAAAGTGAAAAACAAGCGTTTTTTCCTCACATTCGTCAACGAGATTAATGTTTTTTTAACGATGGAAACAATTAGTTTATTCATTTTTACGCTTATCTGTATAACCTTAGAATGCTAGTGGCCAAATCGCAACTAGCATACTAAGGTTAATTTTATCGTGTCACTTAATATATCTTAATGGCTCACGTTAGACCGCCCCCTAAGAAGTACTTCTGAGGGGTCTGGCGAGGTTCTGTGTATTTTTGTGAAACGAAACCGTCGTCATCAACTCTCATTTGAAAACATACCGTTTGCGGGATCCAAATTATTTACATAACCAAAAGGGGAATTATTAATTTAATAATGAAAATATTGAATTTTTAACATCATTTTTTATTGTAAGTTGTGCATGTTACATCAGAGATGAACTCTTTCGCAGCCTTGAAGGGACATGAATCAAACATGTAGAAAGACGTTAATTTATACGCATTTGCCTTCAACTTCACGAAATCAGATCCTTTGCAAACTTTCTCTCGACAGACCTGAGGCTTTGCTCTGACACACCCATTATTACATGATTTAGATAGGCAAGTATGTATGTAAGGGTTAACTTGTTTAGGCGCAAATTTTTATTTATGAATAATCCAATTCAGATGAGAACTGTGAATCTGCGGAGATAAGCTTTAGAGAGACTCACATTTTCTCTAAACTTTAAGGTGGCCTTGGTGTTCGTTTATGAAAAGAGAAATAATTTCCCAAATAGGTTATTATTTTTTGTCTCTTTACCTTTCAAATTTTGTGTGTGTTTCTGTATATATATATATATATAAATATAAACATATATATATTAATATATGTATATAACAATTTTTAAAGTCTCACGGACGTGAATAATAATGAATAACATTTAGCACTAGCGGACACGGACAAAACCACTGAAACACACAAAAAAGAGACTCAATATCTTTCAAATTTTCGGTGGTCGCAGCCACCTTCATCAAGGAAGCGAGGGATAGAACTAGAGTATATATAGTATATGTATATGTGTGTGTATGTATATATAAATATGTGTGTGTGTATGTGTATATATATATACATACAGGTATATATATATATATAGATATATGTATGTATATATATATTTATACATACGTATATGCATATATGTATATATATACATATATATGTACATATGTATGTATATATATATATATATACATGTATACACACACGTAGAATCATATTTAAGTCAAGATTTTCCCCATAAATTTGCATATCCCATACCGGCACAAACGTAATAGCTAAAAAATACCTCACTTATCCCTGTAAAAACATTTTGTCGTATATAGGTTTCTCCATCCTCTTATTTAGAAGAAGAAATAGTTGCGTGTTTAAATTGATTGAAAAAAATTCTTTTTTAAAATGAATAAATTAAATTTTTAAAGAGTGACGGTAATAGTTATCTCACATCAACCATTTTCGTTCTTATTTCTTTCTCATGCTCATCTGTGTGAAAGGCGGACTCAAGTATATTGCGAAGCGTAAATAGTCCAATAAATATTGGATCAACTTCGATCTTGATCACGAATGAGTTGTTTATCACATCTGTCATTAAGGACACCGCAGAACTAGAGTGTCACGTTATCCTCGACCCGATCGATTTAAAACTGAACGCCTTACCCTCAAAGCCAGTAGATGGCAGTGACATTGTCAATCTGTAGCGCTGGAAAAAGCCTCTTGTACCAAAACATACTACTTCAATTTGAATAATTCGATAAAATACAGCATAAAATAGCAGTCAAACATAGATTTATGTAGGAAATGTCAGATTGTCTCATAGTAAAAAATAAAATTTTTTTTCTTAAAATACTTGCAAGAAATATCGCCCTATTTCATTGTTTTCATGTCGACAATACGGAAAACTGAAATATCTTATAAAAGGCAACCGTGATGAGATGTTCTTTTCTTTAAGAAGGCACGGGAAGTTTCTTTCACGAGAGTAGGCGTACAGTATTTTTCATTTTATCTGGTCATAATTACTGTAAACTTTTTTGCTTGGAGTTAAAACCTTAATACACCTTTCATGAGTAAAAAACATGTTTTACCTCAAATATAAATTAATTTGCTGCATGTCAATTGTTGTTATGGGTAACCGACCGACTAAACACGCATACAATATGAGATATAAAATTTTCAACAAAGCATTTATGGTAAAAAGAAACTTCTCTCTGGGCTATTTGCAGAATCAACGTTTTCCATATTAAACTACCTGTTTGTACTTTTAGTCTCAGTTTCTGTGCATAAAATGTGTCATACAAATATAAACTCGCCACTTTTGATCATAGAAAAAAATGTGCCAATGGTGAATGAAGTTGGTTGTATGTTTCGAATGAAAATCGGTAAAATATTTGTGTAAACTTATGGTACAGTGAATGCTCGTCATGCTTATTAAGTTTCATTATTAGCTTATTTGCTACCAGTTTTACCTGAAATGAAAGAGGTAGCCTATTTATTGCGAGTTAAAATATCCAGCCGTGATAATTCGACTCTGGTTTTTTTTTCGATGCAGAGAGGTGGTAAAGACCGTAAATTATATGAGATCACGTTTATAGATAATTGAGAAAAACACAAAAAGTGAAATGCATCAACATTTTTCGTCGAAGTTAAACCTGTAAATGTATCTCAGTATTACATGTTATTTAGTAAACTCATGTGCAGCACTGAAATTGTGGCCTATTTTATTTTATCTTATGCTATCCAGACAGATTTTAACTGGGTTCTATAGAATTTCACGTCTTTAGTCATCCCTCAGAGTTTAGGTTCACTCCACTCCTCGCAATGACTTCAAACCTGAACACAGACAGACGTTATCATTGATCAACCGTGAAGTTTCCGAAGAGTGGAGGGGTGCATGCAAAATTGAAGTTGTTTTAGGAAGTGAAGAGGATGGGAAAGGTTTCATAGAGTATTTGTAGGGTAAAATTTTAGGTCTGTGGTTATTGCAAATAAGTGAGAGTCACTGTGTTCATTGGCCTCTGCTTAATTGGGCACCCTTTATCGCCGTTCTTTCCTTTTTACGTCTCTGGGGGAACCATGGACGCAATAATGATGTGAAATGAGGGTCTTAAATGATTCTAAAGGCGCCGGGATGCGGTCTGAAAATGAATACATCGCCCCCGCGAAAATAAATAATTAAGGGAAACAAGAAAAGATGGTAGTTTTTGGACGGGGCTAGACTGTTTTTTGGTTTACCATAGGATTGTGGACATAATCCTACCCATGCTTTTAATGTCTATCCTACTTCCCCATGATTTCATGTTAAGTACAGGGTGCGGCAGCATAACTTCCTTTTTTTAAATGCAAAACCCTTTCTAAACCCTGTACATTTCCTGCTCATCAGTGGTGCTGCTTCGTTTAAATTCTTTCTACCTATTTACAAAATGTACTGACTCCTTTTTTCATGTTTTCCTTCCGCTTCTCTGGTTTTATTATGCTCATGTTGCTTTAATTCCACGGGCATAATACGGTGCGTCCCATGTTAAAACAATTCTGTCGCCTTGTATTTTAGCAATGGTGCAAAATTACAAGTAAAGGAGAGGAGGCCCGCCGTTTGATGAAATTTGCGTAGTAAGTGCAATAAGAAGGCAAATGTTTCGTTTCCAGGGTTAATGTGTGCAGGAGAGGGATGTGCAAGCATTTCATTTTGTCAGCATTAGCAATCATCCTTTTTTTACCCTTTAATATGTGATTACTGATTCTTGCACTTATTTTGAAACAGGGTTCAGTTAAAAGAAATTTACAAAAAAATTTATTTTAACATTGTGAAGAAAAAATGTTTGTTGATTTATTCATTTATATTTTTGAATATAAAGATAAAGATATCCTGATAAAATATTTAGCGTTCATAATCAGGGAAGAAATTTTCTTGTAAAATTTTTATCCAACTTTGAAATTAATTCATTGGCGGATGTAAAAAATTATATTACTATAGATTTGTGTATGTATACGTGTGGGTGTGTGTATATATGTATTTATAAACATAAATAAATATGTTTTATATATAAAAAATGTTTATATATATATATATATATATATGTATAAAACTTGGACAGCAACAAACAACATAAGAACTCATTAAAAGGACACTCACACGTTATTTCTTAATAATTTCGACGGAATTTAGCTCAGTCTCCTCGGAAAAAACAGAAGTACTACTATGTATATATATATATATATATATATATATATATATATATATATATATATATATATATATATATATATATATAATTATATACATACACACATGTGTATAAATATTATGAGAAAGAATAACTAGCTTTCCTATTTACAGCCATTTTCTTGAAAGTATCCCCACATTTGTATTTTTATGATTCTTGTTAATAATATTGTCTTTAATGAGTTTAATACTCTATATTCTCACGTGGCATGGGTATTTACTTAATCTGTCAGAATTTTAAGAGGTGAAGGAAATAGTTGAATTATGTTTTGCTATATGTGTCTAGGTGATAATTTTAGTGGGACATACTTGGAAAGGAACGGGAGCAGAAGAGAAAGGAAGGAAGAAATACAAGGAGTGGACAGGAGAGGCCCATTGATTGGCTGCTCTAATGGCTTACGACCTTTTTTTATCGTTTTTATTTTTTCTCGGTCAAGCAAAAGTGGATCTCTTAGTGGGGGTATTTGGATTGGCGCGTTTCGGACGATCGAAAAATGATAAGAAAATGAAAAATAAATCTTTTTGAGGAGAAAATTGGCAGTGCGAGATCGATTTCCGAATCTGTACGCGAACAATATAAAAATTAAAAACCCTTATTTATTTATGCTTTACTTTTTTATATTTATAATATGCTGTATTAATTCTTCGTTCAACTTATAGGTCTCGAGCAGATACATACCCGTTTACCCGTATTCAGTGGGCATCTGTAATATGTATTTCAGTATTTATTACTTTAGGTTAAATTTTTTCTAGCTGTATCTCATTTTTTTTACTTTGTTTTAACCTATTATTAATCCACAACTTATGACGTCTTAAAGCTGCACTGACTACTCTGCGGCTCATTTATTGCAATTGATAGTAATTTGTGAATTTCATTTATTTTCTAAAGGTACATGAAGTTTTCCAACTGAAATCAGTTATTGATTATGCACCTATTTGTAATTATTATCATATTTTGAGATAAAACTTGTACATAATAACATCTCATTTTCCACGCGAGGGATTCTATTCGAAGATATTTGTTTGAAAGTGAGTTCACTTTTGCATAAATTGCTTTTTCACTAAAGTTTTTTATTTTACGAAGAATCCATTTGAGGTTCTTTGGAAAGGATTATTTTCTTACATTCAAAATACAAAATTTGGCATCCAGTTTTTTTCTGAAAAATATTTTTCAAAGTCGTTATTTTAAATATAAAAACTTTTTCGCGTTAAAATTTCATTTGTCAGAATAACCCAGCATATAAACTATCAGATTTTTCATGGAATGACAAGAAATAATATCTTAATATATTGCATTACTCAGTTGGCCTTTGAGATGTTATTCAGAATGCAGTAGAATCGCCAATCAAATGAATCATTGATCACGAACTGTTACTTATTTCTTATCATATGAATCAAGTAAAATTGTTAACTTTGTATTTTTTATGATTTTTGTGTAGTGTTTCCCTTTAAGTAGATAAAGCATACTAGCTATGATAGCAATGATTAATAGTTAAATGTATGTATCCATGGAATACTAAAAATATCGAAAACATTGTACTCTTGTGCATAATTCATGGTTTCCTTGGATGTAACTACGTTGAAAAGTGTGAACTCGTTTTGGGTCAAAAAAGGATTTTTTAAGTGTTAAATTGATTGGTATCAATTAATTTAGCTTTCACTCGAAGTTATTTTGGTAATGACGTATAGGAAAGAGGGGAAATATTTGGGATTTGGAAGGAGATGGACTCGAAGGAAATAGAGGGCAATGGTCCTCGGACGCTTGCGATGGGGTCATTTTCGACATTGGCGAGAGGATATTGATTATAGCGTGAGCTACCGTAGTAACGTCGCCTCGTTTTCACACAACCCCGTGGGGTTGCTCGGCCGTCGGTGTCTGACGGGGTCGCCAGCGGCTAATTCGTCGCGTATCCTGCCGTGTCCTCTTCCTCTTTGTTCTCGGAAAGAGGCTGCCGGGAGTTGGCCATCATTTTTGTCAAGTTCCTTTCTGCCGCTTTCCTTTCGATTATCTCTCTCCTAATCTCGACATCTCCCCAAAATTGCACGGTAAATATTTTTATTACTCTTAAATCGTTATACAAATGAGTGTTGAGATATTTAAAAACTTATCTCGCCATCGTGATCGCGGAAACAGCTAATTTCACCAATGCATGTGAATTTATGCACTCGTATTAAGTTTAATTCAAATTCTAGAATAAACGCATAAGTACTGTTCAATTTTCTAATGTAGTGTTGCAAGTTAAAATGCTAAAAATAGAAAGGAAATATTCGCAGATTTCGCAGTTTATCTCGAGAAAAAATGTAAAATATCAGGAGGGAGAGAGCATTATTTCAGGAAAAATTGCGCCCAGCGGAAGTGGACCCTGTTATAGGATGCATGCAATGATAGGAGCGGGACGCTGTACTCGATGTCGCATTCCCATCTTGTGAAACCTGAAAGTATTAATAAAATGGAATAGTTTTGCCATTGAATACAATGTTTTAAACACGATTTTTAAGCTAGGAACTTGGAAATTAAAGTTAACAGTTTCAGACTTAACTTTGTGGAATTCCTTCATGATGAGGGTGAAAAATAAGAGAAACTTTGCTTGCCATAAAGTGGAAGAATTTATCATGGTTTAACAATTATTATCATTATCCAACAAGTTTAGGAAATGTTTGCGTCGGTTACACAAACTTCTTTGTTAGTTTCTGAAACCTTCAAGTGGTGTTTTGTCGCTGGAGGTTCTGAATAATTTCAGATTGGCTCTTCTCCGTTGCCGATTATTATGCATGCCTCAAATATTTAGAGAAGTATGTCAACGAGCAAATATTTCATTGGCTTATTTCTAATATATTTTCGCTTACCTGATGTTTATATAATTATTACTCATCCACGTATAAATAGATGCAGATTTCTATTGTATAATCTTTATGTGAATGTTTTCTTTTTAGTCATTTTTATTCAGCATTTCAAAGATGAAATTTCCTCTACAAATTGTATCGTATAATTATTTAGATTTCTGTGATCAACCAATAGCCTCATTGTTCCTTCTCTGTAATTACGACTTCCCTCTCAAATTGTCCCGGGTTCCATTATTTTTGCTGTAGAAGGTTTCATGTACGTAATTTATTTCGACAAAAAGATAAAATATTTGCTTGGTGACTGTCGTTACGATAATCATATGGCCCTTTCTGTCGTCTTCCATGTCACAGATTTCGATTCATTAATGTAGGTATTTGTTTCCCCCAAGCTTCTCGTAACATGAGATTTCTCTTTGTGGTCTGTGAAGAATATCTATCTAACAATCGCAGTTAAATTTCACAAATAATTTTAATTTATGAGCTATTTGAGCTTTCTCACTTAGTGCGTAGTAATGCCGTGTGCTGCTTATTCGCGTTTCTCAAAGGTCAACATTTCGAAAGCGTTTCATTACTACAATACGATATTCAATAAAAAATTACATAGTGCGTCAGTAATTTTTCATAGCATTGATTATATATATGAACTGTTGTTTTCTCTGGTAACATACATTTCTTCGAAGTCCTTTCACGTAATATTCGAACCCCATTTTCCCATCCTAAACCAATTTATTTTAACCAAATCACAGATTATTATATCTCTTTCAGATGTAAGTCAATAGTTCGTAAATATAGTGATCCTTCTTTTGTCCATACAGAGCAGCCCGAGAAAAGCGTTTCTCATGCGTAGCTTTTAAAATGCTTCGACTTTTATATGAAAATAACATTTTCCCTTATCTGGAAATATATTTTATCTATTGAATTCATTCTGTATCTCCCTAAGAAATCCAATGAAATTTATTGACTTCTGTCTCATTGACCAGACCTAGTTGAGCTACGATTTTTGATGGTTAAATTAGACGGTATTACTTTAAGTGTATATAAGTAAAAGGGATAGGAAAGCATATAAAAGACGAATACAGGAATGTTGAAGATGGTAAAATCGAGCAGATCACAGACGTAAAAATGTTTCCTTGACTTTCCCGGGACTCGAATAACGAATCTTCAACCTAACGGGCGAAACTCTACCCAGAATCAGGGCAAGTAGTTGCATAACTCCCCCACGGATTTCAATTTCATTTGTTTCCTCGATAGTTCAATGGTAATATGCGTTCCTATCCCTTTTCCTTTTATCTGTATCCATATGAATAAAAATGTGTTCGGCTAGTGGTGGGTTCTCGTGTTTGAGTATAAAAGTGTATATGTATATATATATATATATATATATATATATTCTCCTCCTTGATAAAGGTGGCAACGACCACCGAAAATTCGAAAAATAGTGAGTCTCTTTTTTTGTGTTTCTGTGTTTTTGTCTGTGTCCACTAGTGCTAAGTGTTATACATTATATATATATATATATATATATATATATATATATATATTCTCCTCCTTGATAAAGGTGGCAACGACCACCGAAAATTCGAAAAATAGTGAGTCTCTTTTTTTGTGTGTTTCTGTGTTTTTGTCTGTGTCCACTAGTGCTAAGTGTTATACATTATATATATATATATATATATATATATATATACACATATATATATTATATATATGTGTGTGGTGTGTGTAATTTATATATTATATTCGCAGAGAATTACGCGATCCCAGAATGTTACCCCAACCGTTAGCAAATTATTTTATTGAGCTACATATTACCATGAGAAAAATATGATACAACTACTTTAAGTCGGCATTCTGTATTTAATGTATCCCCTAAGTTTTAAGTTCAGGATAGTGCATTCTGATTTATAAAATATACTGAGTATCTATATGTAAAAGTAACACTTTTCTACTTGATTTTACAGTAGACTGGATTTCCTGATTTATATATATACAAATTTTCGTATGAATTGAATTTTAACGGAGATTAATTCGACATTTACCTCAATGATGAACACACCTACGTATGTACATATTTCATCCTAAAGTTCCGCGAAGGTGAATTATGCATAAAATATTCGAGCCCTGTAATCACAGCACCCAAGCCCACCGGAATGGTCGTGGCATTGAAATCACCCGAGTGCTGTTGAATTAGTATTATATTTTAGTTTGAAAATTGCCTCCTTTGAAAATCTAATCATCTTTCAGTTCAGGGGCACGCGAAGTCGCTAAATATCCCAGTTCTACGGGGGAAAAATACGAGATAGCAGGAGGATGCAACTTGAGTGAGGACGGAGAGTCGAGTGTGAGGTGGGCTAATGGAGGGAATAAATAAATCAGGAAAAAGGGAACCGAAAAAGGGTATATAGCGCACACAATGGGGTCACAGCATGGTGTGATGTTACAGCGCTACCTGTCTCATTTCCCTCGTCCTCCAACAGGCATTTTCAACCAGCCAGTGATAAGAGAAGCGGCTACGTTGGAGCAGAAAATGAAAGAGGAAAAGGAAAATTACCTTCTCCTCTCTCTGCTCCCTTGGTTCCACGTTTAGTGATCATTTTGACTCGCAGTGTTGTCGTGTTCATTAGTCTAAGCATTCCTCAGGTATTGTGTACTTGGTACTCTTGCGTTGACATCATGGATTATTTATCGCTCACCACCGGGGACACTGGAAGCGCCGGAAACAATTTTAATATTTCATTGGAAAGAAATTAAAAGATATTGCTGTACTTTTTATTGCCTTAGTGATATTGCATTCGAAATGCTTTTGGAGATGTCTTTTAATTGAGTGTTCACTTGCTGACTTGTTATAGATCTTGGTACGATCACGATTTTCATGGTAATAAATTTTGTATGTGCGAGCTATTAAGTCAACATTTTTCGTAAAACGTGGTATTGGCTTCTATTTTACGGCCACTCTTCCGTAATCTAAAACCTTATCATTTTTTTAGTAGAGCTTTAAGAGTGACTAATCGCCATTGATTGGATAGCCTGGATTTTCAGTAGGTAAGCCTAGGAGGCCGCAGATTATTATGGATAGGCATTTTATGTTCGTTTTGGTGAAATTCCGCTGCTCACAATAAGGGATAAAAATCCTTTCCAGTATCCTTATATATCCTCTTATCGTAACCCGTTTCAATTAAAACGGTTTCCTTCGCTCCCGATCGGCTTTTGAGTTAAGAGGTCTATAAACTTTAGTCCCCTTGGCCACGGATATCTCAATTAGCTTAGTTGCTAGTGGTTGCTAAATCATGCGAGAAATATGCGTGCCTCCATTAGAGTAAGTCATATATTCATTAGGTCACGCCAGAAGAATTTTCGTCCTCAAGATAGTCTAGAGGGGAAACAAAATATGAATCATTAATAATGATTCGTGCAGCAATTTAATTAGAAAAGCACGCTCTGCCGTCAACGTTTTTCGCATTTCAGTAGTATAGAAATAGAATGGAAATAAATGATCATCCCAACATAATAACGCGCAGTACAATACGGAGTTCAAATTCAGAATGGATAAATTCAGAAATTAATTTAGCCGTTTTGAATGGAAATTTCTTAATATATATCTAAGCTTCAATCTTGAAAATCTGAATTGTTTTCAATTGATAGATACTACTACTTAGGAGAAATTTCACCGTTTTTCTAACTGGGAGAAACCACCCGTAATAAAGAAATTGAAGTAAAATGTCTAAATAGTGTATTGATTTCTCGCTCTATTAACCAGAATACGAATAATTCTCCTTCAGAGGAGCCGAAAATAGTGAAAATCACAAGCTTACTTACAAATTGTGGCGCAAAGCGATTCCGAAAGCAAAACTGCTGACTCTTTATCTCCTGATAGCTCTTCGATGATCAGCTATGGGTATGTCAGACACCCCTGAGACAGCTTGCGGAATGCAATGTAGCCGTATAGTAGGTTATTGTAGGTAAAGTTGGACGAGAGAGTGAAATACCTTTGAGGTCATTCTTGAAGGTCATATTGGATGTTTAAGGATGAACGCCACCGCCCCTTCTGTTGAGGTTGTACCAATACCAAGCGAGGATGTATGAAGTCCTCCGAGGGAAAGGTCGTGGCATGGAGGAGATTCTTCGCCATGGTCGTTTTTGAATCGTCATCATGATGAAATAAAAGGTCAAAGAGATGACGACACAATCATGTGCTGGAAGTTATTAGCGTATAGTAGAATCAAAACCTGATTGAAATATTTCACTCCTGATGTTCAGTCAATTATTTAAAGCCGAAAACAACAATTTTATCAGTTTTAGTCTACGAGCTTAGGGTAGATTTTTGACGGACCCTGAGACTATACATCACTTTACTCCCAAGCTCTAACTAACCCTACGCAAAACACCTGTAGATGTAGACTTCATACTACATATATTAAGTACTCATTCTTTAGATCTGTTTATTTTTCACCTTCCTAAATTTCACACAAAATAAGTATCATTTTTCTCTCACCACCTCTCTTTCACAGCAATCTCCCTTCTGTTGCTTTCTTCAGAATTCAATGGCTTGTCAATTTCCCCTGAATTCATTTTTTTGCCTTCAAATTTTCCCCAACAACTTCCCTCCTCCTCTATCTTCTCTAGTTATTCATCGTTCGTTTTTCTTTCCATCGCTTGTTATTTTTTAGATTGTTCTCCAAGCTCACATTTCAGAGGCCTCTAAATCTATGATTACCGCCTTTCTTCAACGACCGATTTTCTGAACCATATAAAACAACACTCCATATTTACGTTTTCATTGGTCTCTTCTTCGCATAATACGTAAGGTGCCTGTCCTCAACAACTCTACTTTGAGAACGCTTCATTACCTGACGCAATTCGCCCCAACATCACCCAAAGCACTTCCTAAACAGGCGAAATGTTTTTTAATGGTTCTTTTCCCTGTTCTAGGTTATGTACCCCTATTTTATTGTTCATCGCAGCCTTTTTAATTCTTGAGAATCTCTTTATCTTCGCAACATTATGATTAATTCGCATCCCAATTCTATCGCACTGAATCCGCCGTGCGCCAAGTAATTATTGTGGCCATTTTGCTGACTGGCTAAGTAAGACCAGGTCGCCCCGTCATATCATATAGGTATGCTAGCATGATATACCAGCGATATTATACCATAAAAGTAGATTCTATCACAAACCTATGAAAGTACTCCTCCCTTCTGTGAGCAATGGATGAGAAATAATAATTAACTTATTAATTTCCAGCTCAAATGTAAAATCTGTGCTTAGAGGCCAATGCAATGCATACCGTTAAGTAGCTTATTGGGTTTTTGTAATGTAAATGCAAGGAAAACATTAAAAAACCGATGCTTTCGTTTTATGGCTAATAATTTTTCAAATTTTGCTCCCTCTGAATCAAATCCGACTTTTGTTACCTACTCAGTCATAATTTCCCAAATAGCCGGAGAAGTCTCCCACCTACCCTCTCAATATTCGAACACGACCGTAATGGGAAACTTGAATTATTTATTTGCTTTGTGTATCCATTTTCGGCTCGTCGGAATGCCAAAAGAAGAGTAATGACGTGAACGAATTACGTTATTAACATTCTATCATCGCATTGAAATCAACGATTAATCGGTAAATCCTTCGAGTGATGTGCATTACACATGTATGTATGACGCATCGGGGCGTGTGATTTGAAATTAGAGAGGAGTGCATACTAGAAAAATGTACGATGAGTAAACCTACAGCTCCGTTTGAGTCAGAAGGGATTTGCGGCGTGATCTTCTCCGTGCGTTATGTAAGAAGAACAGCGGTTGAAATACGTTCTTATTTCAACCCCCGATTTTATCTTTCGTTCTTCCATAGAGGCGTTATATTTTGGCGAATCGTACCCTTGTGTACTAGAGGGGACGGAGCAATTCGGCTAGAGGTGAGGAATGAGATTTGAGATCGGTCTGCCGAGGGATGGGGTGCGTGGGAGACGATTAAGCGGCGACGCGGGACGAGGGTGAGTGGGAGTTTGAGTAGCTGTGGCGGCCGTGGATGGGTGAAAGTGAAAGGCGGGATAGATGAAGGGCGAAGATGAGAAAAAGGGGAGGAAGGGGTTGACGTTCCGATAAAAAAAATCTAGAACGTCCACCGCATGGCTTCCTCCAAAAATTTCGTCACGCTTCAGTAACGCTCCTATTCCCCTTAATTTGTCGCCTATGCTAATCAGGAAGATTCTCAACGGCTTATCAATCGTGCGAAATTTTTTTTCCCTGTGTCGGGTCGTCGGATATTTTAAAAAAGCTTGTTGGTGTAATCGATAAAATTTTGCAGCAGAATAGGAACTCTCCACTTCGGGCTCACCGGATTGGAGAAAAGGCGACGGTGCGCAATTTTGCTGCATCGAGACTCTATAAAACTGCCCATGGCTCCCGTATCGTTTCAGAAGGTTAAAAAGCGAGAATTCTCATCTTGATATTAATTTATCTATCACCGGTACGAAAAATTTACCTCGTAAGAATACCACTAATTAGGGGAAACAGGTTGATAATTTTTTCCTTTACGAACAAGTGGAAAATGTTTGGGTGATAGGATTTTAAGGATCGTTGGTCGGTGGCTGCGAAATTCGCAACGGTAGTTCCATATTCCCCGTTTAAGTTATCCCAAATTTCAATGCTTTCACGTCATCTTCAACGGACGAAGTGCTTAGCTCGTGATGCTCTCCTCATGCCCTCCAATTAGGATTCGGAATACCACTTATCAACTCGCTTCCACCGGGATCTGATTCCATTTCCTCGGCCTGGGAAGTCAGTAGTGGCATCGCCACCGAACGAATCTGATGTTTGTTAGTTTAACGCAAACATACGCCTGCCATTTACTCTCCACCTTAGCTGGAGACATTTCACATCTCCTCGCACAGTTCGCGTGCAGATGTTTGTTTGCATTGTTTTTTTCCTATTCCACGTTAAAAATGTGTTTGCCAACGGATAAATTGGTTCCGGGAATCGTTCCGAGCAAGATTCGCAGAGTCAAGAAAGCTTAATAGAGGTGAAAGGTCCTTTCTACTCTATGGCGAACTCAAGTGCAGTTCCCCTGTATTACTCACTGATAATATCGTAATAATTTAAAGTAGGAGACAAAGGGTGCGTTAAATGAGACAGTATGAGGTGAATGAGGGCATCTTTTTGCCAACCGTTGGAGAGAGAGGTGAAAGGGCAACAAGTAATATGAACTGCTCCCGCCGCAACATATTTCGGAGCGCCTTGGCCGGTGACATGAGAGGCACGTCGGTTCTAACTATTTTTTCACGGCACGTGGGGTAGGTGAGGTGGGCCGGGTTGTTATTCAGAATGCGGCTGATGTGTCCCTCTCAGTCGCCGTCAACCGAAAGAGGAGGATTGGATTGTGCGTGTGTGTATATATATATATATATATATATATATACATATATATATATACATATACATATATATATATATATATATATATATATATATATATATATATATATATATATATATATATATATATATATATATATATATATAAGCTAGTCCGGAAATGTCACCCGAGGACAATAAGGAAATTTAATAAAGGGATTTAGGGTTTCCGTGCTTTGATGATAAATTATTTTGTTCCCCTTCAGTCGTGTCATTTTTTTGGAAATCTTCTCGCTCTCGGTCGTTTCCTCTCTTTTTCACCCGGGGGTATTTTTATTAAAAATCTTACTTCCTTTTACAATAATTTCATTGAATTGGTAAGTTTACGTTCTGTGCCTCGGGATAAATCGATGGATTAGATTTCGGAGCAGATGTCCAACTTCAAAAGACGATCAGCAAGGGTGGAGGACGCTGGTTTAGTCGAAATCGATAAATCAGGTAACTTCGTGGGAATTTTGTTTTCGCTGAACTGGAGGAATAATTCCTTCTGATGGCATAACAATCCTTCTGGAACTCTTTCTGATGACATCATTGTTGTGAATGTGATATGTGCTCGCAAATTACAGAGATTTTTGATACATTTAGATGCATCTTATTTTAATTTGCCCGATTTCTGGAAGATTCCTCTCGCTGTATCCAGGCGATCTGATTGAACGATATACTTTGTTGTCTTAATGATACTGTCGTGATTTCAGTAAACTCAACACTCCTTCATCTCTTTTAAGAGTTTTATTCTCCTTTGATGTACTTAATAAATTATGAATGAACACTGAATTCCATATAAATGGAATAAAACTTTTCCACGAAATAAATTACCTTTGATTTCGTTACTGATTTTGGAGTTCACAAATACGTAAATCAGGTGCCCGTTAAAGTAAAATCCTCTTAGTTAAGAGTGCAATAACTTCATGTACAACTCAAAATTCTTAGTTGGATGGTAGGATAATGGAGAAAAGTCATTTAAAAAAAGATTTATTTCGTGTTCTGAGCTATGCAGAGAAGTTACTGTCACTCTCGATACCCCTGAAAAAAAAACGTTCTCTCCTCTTCAAATTCAAATTTAGAGCGGCCATAATTAGGAATTATACATTTATTTTTAAAATGAGGAAATCTGCCAATGTTCAGCTGGTTCGATTCCAGCCACGAGAGCAGCGAGTTGGGCCGAGTTCAGCCATTCATTTCTTTTTAATTTATTAGTATGAATTATTTGAAATGCGTTTGTTTTTGACGCTAATTTTTCCACGGAATCAACGTTTCCACGCGGATGCGCATGAAATCCCTGGCAATTTACGGCAGTGCTGCATCAAAGGGTATTTCGCATTCATGGCGAAGCGGGGCGCATGTCGCTAGAGTGGGTTTGAAATAAAATGGACCGGGCTAAAAAAAATGAAGAAATTAAAAAAAATATTCATCCGGATGATAAAAGAGAAAAGTTGGGATAGTGGCAATTTTATCGTGGCTCTTTTATTTTTCCTCTTCCTCTTAATTTTTTTTCCCTCTTCCTTCGGGCGTTCCCTTTATGTCGCTGCTGCCTTCGACTGGGAGAAAGGGAGCCCTGAACGTACAGAGGGCATTGCCAAGCAGCGGAAGTTTCGTGAACGGAGACGGTTGAGGTGTTAAGGTGAAGTCAGGTGTGGAATTATAGGTCATGGGGTTTTGGGAACGGTGAACCACGGTTTGTGAGCACAGGTGGCGAGGATAATAGGGGATTAAGAGGCTATTAATGGCTAAGGCAAATATATAAATTACAAAAAAATATATGTACGTATTTGCGGCGCGCGAAGCATCGCAGAGTTCGCTGGCTTAAGCCTTCGCCGCAGAATTTCGTTGAACTTTGGTTGTCCACGCGGTTGCTAATAGTGCGTCATAAATCACCTCCTGGATTTTATGTACCTTCGTGTTTCAAGCGTTTTTATTCTTCTCATAATGATATCATTTACTTAGAATAACATTCGTGGTCCTGTGTGCTTCTCTAACTGAACCTTTCGTAAATTTATACTGCGTATTCATCAAGAGCATTCTTTTTAAGTAATTACCCCGCCTCCACGCTCTCCCTCAAATCTCTCCTGTGGTTTATTATTATAAATACTAACCTACCTCTTTAGTTCTTCAGACCGATTTCTCCTAGCGATAAATATCCTTTAGAAGAGTGCTTAACATTTTAGTACTGCGGGCTTGGTAAAAATTCATTTTAGCCTATTTAATAGATTTTAAATTGATAAATGTATAAGTGAATGTAACTTTCACTGCTGTGTTTACCGATAGCCACCATAGGAAGCAGTACAGGATTAATGGGTCTCAGCAGAGAGGGTTCAAACCACAACTTTGGAGAGACCGACCACATCTCGACCTCCTTGCGAATGGTGGCGAAGGAATAGCATGGAGATCCTACGTAGGCGCTTGGGGCTTGTCAGCTGGTGCCCTTTTATCTTCCTTTTGCGTTAGGATAGCATTATAGTAGAATATTTTTGAAAGTAAAGTTGGCCCGGAGAAAGACTTAACCGCCCCTCTTACTGTTAAAATTAATTAATTTTCCATAGTTAACCAGAAACAAAATATCATTACGTGGTCGTACTTTTCCTATTTTGGGGATATTCCCTTCAGATTTGCATAGACCGACCTTAAGATTTTCCGGTACGGTTTGGGATGTAGACAATTTGTTTTAAACCACTAAACGTACCCGGGATTATTCTTGTGTCTGACCGTAACAAGTAAGTCTCTCCAGTGGCAATCCGGTGATTTTTCTCAAGTTCACAATCCTTAATCTTTGAAAAAGAAAGGTGGAGGTGGTAATAAACCTGACTTTTGCGAAACACATTGCTATTAGATGCGATTTAAATGTTAAAGAACATGATCATTTTACTTATTAGAGCATATTTTCTGAGTCTATGTGGGTCCAGCTCATGTTATTTCCCGACGCAAAATTCTTTTGTGAGAAGTCGCAGCGCCAGATTGATTTGAATTGTTTTAAGAAAATATTAAAGACTATGGATTTAATCTAATGCATAATCTATAGTCCTTAGATGAACTTTATTCCTTTTAAATATCGGATGCGCTAATGCTAATTACTTCTAAAACTATGTTTTATAGATTCCATTACAAATTTTAGTTTTTAAAGGCAGTTTCCTTTCCCCATTCTTTCCCTGGCGGCCTTCATCCCATATCTTACACCTTAATGAAGCTTTTAGGGTATGCGTATATCTGCGAACTAAATGCGTCGGAAACAAATTAGATGAATTAAGTTATCCGATGTTTTATTCAGAAAAAATAGCATATTCGTATTTAACGTTTAATTATTTACTAGTTTGAAGGCTTAGGCTTATCTAGAAGGGTTAAGTAATCAAGGTATAAATATTGTACTATATTGTGACAAGAATTTAGACTGAACTTTTTTAATGATGAACGATGGACATAGTTGGCTTGCGTTCAATCTCAAACCTCTTGCACATACGAGTAGTGAACTTAGGCAATGTAAACAAGGGCGTCGTCACCTGAATTAATGTCTGTCCCTTAGGTGACATTGTCACTTATTTCTTTTAAAATAATTTTTTAAGATATGCCAAAATTCATCATTTAGTTGACATAAATGCCAAATGAAATGAAGGAGCCATTTTGAAGGGTGTCAGTAATAGTTAGACATCAACTGTATGAATGAATGCATGAGACACCTTTTACTGCCTTCAAGGAAGGAAGGAACGAGTTGTGACAGCATCACACTGAGAAAAATAAATGCTATTTTTACCTTCCTTCTTCTTTAAAGAGGCGAAACGGTGGCATTTGAACTTTAAATATTACAAAACCTACCAGTATTTTTAAATTCGGAACATAATTTACGTATGAAGCAGCTGGTGACCCGCGAATGTTGAATATTGCTAATCCTCTCTACGACTAAAGGCTTCACACGTAGTATAGAGTAGTTGTTTCCACTTCAAATCTTCCCACAAATTAATCTTCTCTTTAGTAATTTTCTGTGGGATTGATAGATCATTATATCTAATTCCCAGCATCAAAATAATTTACAACTTGGTATTATTGTTTTAGAAAGTTAGGTGCTAATGTGTTCAGTCTAAGCGTTTACATATGACTGGTCGGTCAAGAAAAACAACACGATACTGGTGTTGTTGTTCTTTAAGACAGTGGAACTCCGGAGACCTGAGGACAAATATTGCTGTAATTTCCACATGACTATGGGTCTCGTTGACTAATGCCTTTGGTTTTCATATTTTTGTCTTATAAAATGTGGAATTTGTGTTCTTGAGCTATTCCTACTCTGCAAGCCGGCGAGATAGTATAAAAAGTTTCTTGTTTATCAGGAGCTGGGTAAATCATTGTTATGCGTGATGTCAAAGAGCAAAAAATCCCGTGTTGGTGGAAGGGAAATGGAGTTGGGACCACCGCCACGGCTTGGGAAGGGAATCGTGGGAAGTTTTTGGTCGAAAACCGACGATTTGAGTCACGCACCATGTCTCGGATTCGAGTTTATGTTCAGTGCACTTTCGATTCAATATTCCGCTCATAAAATAAATTATTGTATTAGGAACATTTTAGCGATGAAAGGAATGGATTTTCAACGAGAAGCAATATTTGTGAAGAGTAGCCTCTGCTGATATTTTTATGGCACGCTACGATCTAAATTTCCCCAAATCGCACATATGATCCCGAATATATCAACAAGTGCTCGCATCGAAAATGTTTTATTTTTAATAAATTTAACCGCCATTTACGCTCTTGAAAATACGAGATAAGTGAAAATGGAAATAAACGAAAGGAACTTTTTTAACAGCATATTTGAGTGGTGCGTAGAATGAAAAATTACCACAACCGTGAGGAAAATGGTGCTTGCAAATGTTTGTTTCAAACCGGACACGCAATATCAACGGATGTGTTCTCTACTTTTCTGTATTTATGAACGTGCCTAACCCTTTTATTTTTGTTCATAAAACTTTTATAATTTCTAGTACCGAGGAAAACCCATCTCTTGATTAGGCCAGGAGACCAAATGTATCTCAAACAATGAAAAACTTGTGATATTCTAAGTGGAAACTCTTAACAGCGTAAACTTTGGATATCTGGGGATTATTTAAAAGTTAAATAAAACTGAGGGGAATGTGACAAACATTTACTGAATGTAAAATAAATTAGTGTTAAGCATTTTAAGAAAATATTAATACCAGTCTCGGATGTGCGTGACGAGACCAAAACTCTATGACTGTAATGACTCTAACTCAAAGACTGTAATGTGTGCGACTGTTTGGGATTCACCCCCTGCCACACACCTTGCCGATGTTCTGTGTGGTATGGTGTACAAGTAGATCTATTTAAAAGTCGGTATAGTTAGTAGTTGTATTTATTTATAATTTCACACCCAATATTTTATGAATGAGTGCTATAGTTATTATTCCATTTATATGATTTAAAAAAATGAATAGCGGTAGGCTTTTAACTCAAAATATTTTCCGCGTAACTTAAAATACGTAATGTCCGCGTAATTTAAAATACGAGCTATAGTGAACCATCTAATTAGTGGGACGTTTCTTCCTGAATGTTATTCTCTTTGCCACTTTAATATCGCCTACGGTTGATGAGCTGACAGGGTCGATCGCCGAGAATGGATTGTGAAACTTCCAAATCCCTTTTGCCCCCTCGTCTAGCCAACGAGTTAAGTCGCAAGGCTTCAAGCTCGCTGCATTGTTATGCCACTCCCGACTCCGGAGGGGAAAACGTCCATGCAATGCACGAGAGCAAATGAGCGGTTGTAGGAGGAGAAAGTTTGAGAAAGAAATCTTTATTGAATGTCATTTCAACTCGGACAAAAGCCTTCGATCCCGCCATGACACTGACCCGAGAGAAAGAAAGCACAAGGCTGCTCCCCGATTTTCTGGATAGCGTTGAAATGCATTAGGGGCTGATGGGTAAGGGGTGTGGCGTAGGCGTCCCCTTGGTGAAATGTCGGGGTGGGGGCAATGGAGAAGAAAAGGAAGGTTTTAGAGGTCACCAACCTTGCCGCTTTGAGCGCCATTTCTTTCTTTTCCTCGGTTCTTGCCACCTTCCTCACGAACCCTGGATTAATGACTATGGTACAACTCGGGTTATTTTCCCTTTGATGAATTTGGCTAGTGAGTATTTTTAGCTGATTTGAATTTGTGAATTGACTATAAATCTTGTGATATCGTTTAAAGATGAAGACTCTCGTTTTATAAAAAAAGGACATTCTCTTGGGTTACTCAAAACCTTTGGTAAAAAATCGACTTTCTGCGATAATAATTTATTATAATTTTTTGCTCAGGAGAAATGTGAATTATTAAACTGCAAATATTATGTATTTAGTTTTCCAGGTCAAATATATGGGATCGGAATACCTACTATTTACTTCTACATATGGTTTCTAAATGTAAGATGACTCTTATTCATCTCATTTTCCTGAAAATACCGTCCACATTTTAAGCTCTAGTATGTGCTGTATGAAACGATTATTACCATTAAATAATTCCTTACGTTAAAATCCACGCGAATTGATTCTGTCATTTATCGAGGGTCATCTGTTCGGTAAAAAATATGGTTGAAGAAATTAAGGTGTACTATTTGTGTAGCTAACAATTTAATAATCTCTCATTATAACTATAAAATGAGATAATAGTAGAAATAAATACTGTATGTGTAATTGTATTTCAACTTTTAGGTGGACTAATAACACATTTTCAGGCTTAGCTCGGTGGAAATCCTTCAAGATTAAATAAGGCACTTAGCTTTTTCACATAGAAAATTTTTATTACGACCTAGGTTTCGTTACAGCTTAACATCTTCGGGTAAAAAAAGATAAAAAACTTTTTTTTTACCTGGAGATGTTACGTTGTAATGGAACTAGATCGTAACAAAAATATTCTGCGTGGAAAAGCAAAGTGTCTTCTTACATTATTTACATTATTTTAGGTCAGTGTGTAATTTCATAAAAATCCTGGGTTTTCATGAAAAATAGTATTATGATAGGAAATCTTCCATTTCATTGAAAACTTCTACGCTGACACTTTATTCAAATCTGCAGTTTCAGCCTCGTTATTAAGTATTTAAGAGTCGACAATTTCCGAAACCTTCCAAGTGTATATAAGTACCCTGTCGGTGACGGAGAGTTTCCATATTACAGGATTACAGGACTTATAAGCCGCGCCTTATTGCCGCCTTTTAGGCATACGCTCCCATGTCCAGTGGGGAAGCCCGGCAAGAAATTGGCGTCTATTGACCACCGAATGTATCTTAATGGCCTTATCCTATATTTAGCGGAATCATATGTTTTTTCTTCTACATTCTGTGATTCCGATCATAAAATGTCTAAAAATTCATTGATTTTTCAATTTCTAATACATTTCTGAGGAGGAAACTTTGGGCATCAAAATAGCAACCAATATCAGCGGGAGATAGGGAGAGAGAGAGTTGAGTTAGGAGGAAGTTGCTTTGCTGTTATTCAGCGAGTGAGAGGGCACTTGAGCGCAAATATTTGCAAATCGCAGTTTAATAGCTCATGGAGCACTAAACAAACTATTTGGTTCTCAGGCGACTGAATTCCACCACCCATTTGGAGCGAGTGCTAATGTATCTCCAACTCAGCCTGCCCCGTTAAAAATAGTAATTTCACTCTTTAATTATTATCATATTATTCTAATTATTATCATATTCCCACTTTCCGTCTGAATGTGATCGTTTTTTGTTATATACATAATTCTTTCCTGTATTTTCCGTTGAGTTTTTAAACCTGGAGTGATGGTATAGATTTTTAAATTAGGTTGAGCACGAATTTTCAAGGATTTTTAAATTTTAAAAGTTCGAGTAGATCAAATTTACGGTTTAACTTTTTACTACCGGAATTATTTTATCCTTATAGTTTCGGCGTGAGTATTTTTAGTAAATGCGAGTGTTTTACCTGAGCATATATGAAACGATCGCTGTACCATACTTGTTATTTTTTTAATTTAAAGTGTACACAACGATAGTTCACCTGAGCAATTGGGGGGTCTGCCATTTCGTGGCTGACAATACGTGACCGTCAATATGCCCGTCGGGTCTTTTTCTTCACTCATCGTCAATTGACGGTGCATACCGATCCGCGGGCATGACTCGGCGCCAGTATACCATCAAAGCGATCCCAGAAGGAGAGTTATACAACCGACGCGACCGAAAATTTCGGATCGAATTGGGGAATCGTCCTTCAGAGTCATATTGTACGGAATTTTCCGTCGAGAATCCATCGAGGTGACGCCGGCCGCGAAGTTTCCTGGTCAGCCGAGAAAATAATTATCCAACGTCCGTTAACGCCTGGTAAGTGTGAGCAAATGAATACCAAGGGCCTCGCCGGTTTCAACCTCCTGCCCGCCGCCTCACCGTCTCGTCGTCACCTTGGGCGTTTTTGGTGGGGAGGCGAGATGTGGCCGTGGGCGTTGATTCGCTGATTAATGAATTTATCGCGCGTTCTATCTCCCTCGATACTTCCAACTTTTATCCCCGTCCGCCTCCCTCCCCGCTCTTCTCCCCGCCCGAAGTGTGGGCGCTCTGGATGGGGGGGGGGGAATATCGCCGGAGAAGAGTTGAGTGATGGCGATGTTGATGATGATGATGACGTTGGAGTATCTCTCACGTCTTTCCTCCAACCCTTCCATCTTCTCCTTCCCCTTGAATCCCTTAGCACTCGCCTCTCGTCGTTCCTACGCCCTCCCCCTCACTCCCTCGCCTGCTCGATGTAGCGAGGAGGAAATGAGGTGTTTCCAGGAGGAGGGTGAAGAAAGTAAAGGGTTTCTTCTCAAAGTCCACGTCTCTCTCTCTCTCTCGGAATAAGCAAAAAACTTCACCCCTCGGTCTCTTCCTTGTCTTCTTCCTCACCCTTCCTTTCCGTATCATCCGTAGCCACAGCAACCTCTTGGGTTTCCATTCCTTTCCTCATGTCGGCTCCTGTGAAATCAGATTGGAACGCGTCTTGAAAATAGTTTTTTATCTGCGGATAATACCTTGGCAACCCCACATACACAAGGAATTTATATCTCCTCCGCAGTGATTTGCTGCAATGTGGTCCAGACTATGCGATCTACGATGACTGATTGTTTTTCTGCCCGAATGTAATGCGACCGAAGCAATTTTGTAATGTACAGCAGCATTCACGATAAAATTAATATCCAAGTTATTATCAAGGGAAGTGACCGACAGCTGAGAACGCAACATAAAGGAAAGAGAGAGAACTGGGAGTACGGAGAAAATCAGGGAGCGACAGAGAGAGAAGAGAAAACCATAACTGATTTCAGTTTTTAAGTAAAGATACCAAGAACTCTTCCAGCTTAACGACCCCTGAAAGTACTGCGCTCACATTCAGTCTACAAAATCGGGTAAAAGTCGGAATGAGTTACGATATTGATTTCTTCGAAATTCGCTAAGAAATTGGGAAAAGGCTGATTTTTAAGAGATTATTTAAAAAGATTGGAATTTGATAATCGAATTGGAAATTCCGGGTGAGAACGATGTTTTTCTTTGGTTGCAAGATCGGTTCATGCTTGTCTATAGGCCTTCGAGCGTGCACGTTTGGGGAGATCCGAAACCGACTTACCGTTGACAGTGGCATGGATATGAGGCGATGAGTCATATTATTACCCAGTCAGTTTCCAAACACTTAAGTAAAATTCGGGAAAAGGGACTACCCTTCGGCAAAATTATGAAATCTACGAGAATGCGAATATGCAAAAGTTAGTTGGTGTTCTTGGTACCTGCTCTCTCTCGCTGCTCAAGTTGGTTGGCATCGGAGTTTACAAAAATAACTGTCAATATTCATATGCATTGATGTGGGTGCCAGTAAGCCTTAACAGTGCACTGGTTTAATCCTATTTATATTTTTTATTTAAAACCTTCGTTGAAGCCTACTTAAGATTGATCATTGGAGTAACAGGGACTTGGAAATCCAAGTAATTCCATCTTCAGGCATGACGTTGAACAGAATGGGGCGGAGCACCTCTCAGGTTTTGGGACAAAATGTTTTTTTCTAACGGCACTAGTTTGAGGTGAAATAATTTTTGAAGTCCCCTGAAATCTTTAAGCCCTTAATAGGAAGCTGTTTACTATAGTATTAGTTGATAACCATGCTTCATAAGGTGAGTCCTGCCTGGGTCACAAGAGTGATAAATTCGAACAGCATTGACTTGGCACGATGGTTGTTCTGTTCCAAAAAGAACTACCCTCCCGCAGACCTGATACTGATTATCCCGCAGAAATTTAGGCATGAGAAAACCCGAATATTAAAATTTCGTATTTCCCCGTGGGTTATCGTTTCATTATCAGAAGTTTAGATCTTAATTCCAGCAAGCGCATGCACCACCGAGAAAATAAGTTCTCCTGGTATTTTTTTCCAGCAACCTTCAGAATATCGATCGACCAGAAAGTATTCAGAACGGTGGAAAGTATGTAAACCACAGCAGAGATTTTACAATCGAATTAATTGTATTATTTCCAACTAAGCAATTCCACGTGCCTCTGTAGCTCAGGGAATAAAATTGGGTGAATGGTAGAGGAGTTGTGGTGAAACAGACGTTGAAAGTGGAGGACTTTGGATACTGAGCGAATTTCCTGAGAACAATAAGCGGTCATCTCGAGAAGGACGAGGACCCATTGTTCGTACACCCTTGGGCTGGCCTTTGTCGTGTTTCAGGTGCCCTGAACACGAGAGAACTTTTGTGTAGGCTGCCCATCAGGGTATTTAGGGGCGTTCCGGGGTTTATGAAATCTTAGGATTTTTATGTATTTTTTTTGTTTTCTGTTTTATTTTTCTTACTCGTTTATAAATTACGATCTATTCTCGGCAAGTTGCAAGCAAGTACATGGCAATATAAATTGTTTCCCCAAATGAATATGATTGATCGTATACCGGTATGGATACCACAATTTTGGCCGTAAAATATCATTCGAGCGAAAAAAGGAAATATTGAATTCTGCGAGATTTTATATCTTTTATTAAAGGTTTCACACTTAAAAATATTTCAATTGCCCTTACTTGGGATAATTTTCAAATATATAAAACTGAAGATACTAATGCAGGCTTACTAGTCACTTTGATTGCCTAATATAATACGGGCAGCCAAATGAAAACCGCATACCCATTAAAACGTGACCATGGAATTATTTTTGACTGTGGGTCCAAACGAACCCTTATGGACCGTGACTTGTCACCATGTAGTTACCCTACCATCGCAGTATGGATACCTAACAACAGTTTGCACAACCTTAAGCGTGGACTACGAGTTATGGCTGGTTCGGTTTTCATTTGAGTGCCCCTCATATGTATTCTTTCTCATAAGATAGAATTTTCGCGACAGAATATTTTATTTAGATCAGGAAACGCATTTCCTTCCAGAGTTTCAATTTGCAACGGAAAATGAGGGCCACATGTGTAACAGGTACATTTGGGTAGCTGCGATACAGTGATAAATCTGGATTTACGTTAAACGTTTACTGATAATTTCAACATTTATATCCATATATATTTCCTTTTTTTGCCCTGCACTATTTAAAAAGCACAGTGATAGATGCATTACGGTTTTCATCATATAATCATTCATAATTAATTACTCGTTTTCTAAAATAATATTTGATTTCAATTCTACGGTGAAACGTATTTTTCTTTTAAGGCTAGCGTAAAATATGAATTCACAGACCTAATATGGTGTCATAGGAGGTACATAATCATTCTCTATTGCCCCTGGCGAAAAATATATTATAAGTATCTAAAAACCGAGAAGTACTAGAAATGAAGTCAATTATATCGCAAAAGATTGACATATATGTTCGACATGTTATGTTTAATAATGCAGCACTCGTGTTATTCACTCAGGCATTTTCATGCGTTTATCTGGGCACCCTCAGCACCACCGAAGCTATGTGATTTTTCTGGAACCATGTCTTCCTGGGAAACCATAGCCGGGAAAGAAACCTGCCATACAGGGAAAGAAACCTGCCCCGATACCCTGATGTGTGAATTACACACACCGTTGGGCTTAGTATTGGGTGTAATCTCCTATCACCTACCAAACCGACCCTAGGGTTGATTACTGTGTTTATTATCAGACGAAGCATATATGGTGGCGGATTCTCATCTCATCGAAATCACTGTTGAGGGATACATTTTATCGGTTCTCTTTTGTCAGACCAATCTAGCTGACATTTGGCGTCACTAACTGACAAAAGAAAATGATTAATACTTCGGTTTATTCGCGCGTGAGCTCCTAAATTAAAGCATATTAAATATATAGTGTGTGTTCCATGATGAAAATATTTTTAGCTTGCCTGTTGATTCCCATTTTTTGGTTTTAATGGCGTTAAGGTTTAAGGGAAGTTTATTGCAGATGGTAAGGAACTGTCCGCCCTTAATTGAATTTGAGAGGTTACCAGCCGCAAGCTAGAAGATTTTTCTTCTTTCCCCTATAACTATTTGCAGCGACATTTTCCATTACCTATCTCTTGTAGTGTATCCTAGTCCTTAGTCCGTAATTCTTCTCCTTAATTTTGGTCTTCAGTTTTCTCTCATGCCTCAATCAATGAAACCAATTAATTTCCTCCTCCTCCTTGTGCCTTCCATAAATTTCTCTTTTGATCCGATCTTAGATGTGCTTCTTCATCGGTTGTTCTATTTTATTTTCGCCATGCTTCAATAGCACCACATTTCCCTTACCTCCAATATTCTTTTTTCTGCTGCTTCAATCGTTCCAGTCTCGAGGCCGCAGACTCCACATATACGTATCAACGAAACACTTTCTTATATCTACTGCTTGTGCCATTCGACGTTGGCAGTTGTCTCTTCTGACGTGTCCAATTATTCGCAATAATGATAGTTTTTTTTCGGTTGAAGTGTCGTTCGTCTGCGTAGATGCGAAAATTTTCTAAACGAAGGATTGGATAACACCGTTTAATTCAAATGAACATTGCCGTAAATACGTTGAAAAAAAATATTTACTTAATTTTATTTAATATTTTTAAAGGGTACCATCAGTATGTAACTGGGGTAATAAAAATAAGATCAAAAACTTGGTCGGGGTCGAAGGAGATGGGAAGGGTTATATTGGAATTGAATTTCATTTTCCAGGTTTGACTAGAACAAAAAGTCCTCCTCGTCCATCCGTCCCACCCTGTGGCCAGCCGGGCGGGATGTTACGTGCCGCAGGGATAGTACGTGCTACGTAGGCGCGCGGCACACCTAGTAATCAATCGACGCTGACGCCAGCGCCCAGGTGGCTGCGGGGGAAAATGGGGTAAACCCTTTCCCCCTCCTCAGTACACAAACCCCCACCCTAACCACCCCCCCCCACCGTGTCCCCCGATTATTATGTGGAACAAAGGTGGGCGCGCACTCACCTCTTTCCCTCCCTCCTTGATGCGGTATCAAACAATGCTCTCCCTCCCTCTCTATCTCTCTCTCTGTTTTCTCCCGCAGAGCATAAAAAGTTAGACCCGGTCATTGGCGTGGTCAGTAGCGACGTCCACCTTTGCGTCTTCCTCTCCGAATAATCCAAAGCACGTGAGCCGTCCTGGGAGGATGGCGACCTCTTTCCCGGGATGGTATCCCGTTGCAAGAGGAAATACAAGAGGGAAACACGATTTTTAGAAATGTGGCTCAAAGGAACATAGAATAAGGAAAGGCAGGGACGAAACTCCATTTTCCCAGTGTACATTACCGCAGGGAGTCGCGTGAATTATTGAGGCTTTGCATTGCCCTGGTGGTTCAGATCACTCGAAAGGAACTGGAAAGAGCAAATCGATTTAATGTGGAAATCGTTAATTTTTCATCAGTACTCGTTGGCAATATTGGTTTCTATGCAGCTAGACACATATTTAGACGTTATTTATATAGACGTTATTAGATATTTTATATAGACGTTATTTTCTTACTTTATCCATTGGAAATGCCGTCTCCATGGTACTTTGAAACGCATCACCTTGGTGTGTTGGCGGGTGGTGGTTTCTTGCCATGAATTTGGAATCTAAGTTACGTGTTGCTTAATTTTTAGCTATCCATAAATATGTGCAATAATTCTACTGATGGAAATGACTTCAATAAAAGGCATGCAATGTGAGTAGCTATCAAAGAAGAACAATAGAGAGTTAGTTAAAAGAATGAAAACGTCTTAGGCTAAGAGGAATAGGAAATGTTTCCCCTATTGCGGGTGTTTGCACTTATTCTGATCCATTATCGAAAGGAAGACTACGGACGAGGTCCGGGGGGCGAAAATTTTATAAATAATTCCTGAGGTTAAGATCTCTCATCTTGTTCTTTTGCTTTTCCTTTATTCTTCTCTACATTTATTTGATTGATCTTAAAAGATATTTGCTTTAATGAGGCCCCTGGGTCTTATAATATGCCCCTTCTCAATCCTAACTCATATAAAAGGCTATCGTCGAGTAGTAGTGCTGACATCTTCGGGTTATCGGCGATATATATATTAGTTAGTCTGGTCACACAATACCCATCTTTCTATTTTCACATTTTCCGTGGTGGTATTGTTTTTAAGATTAAATTAACTTGCAGTATGCAGAATATAGAGGCTGGCAGTGTGATAAAGTTCCTTCATTTGAAAGTTTACAGTGCCCAGCAAATCCACGATGACATGATGGATGTTTATGGAAGTGATAGCCCGCCATATGACACAGTTGTGAGGTAGAAAAGTAAATTAACTTGCAGTATGCAGAATATAGAGGCTGGCAGTGTGATAAAGTTCCTTCATTTGAAAGGTTACAGTGCCCAGCAAATCCACGATGACATGATGGATGTTTATGGAAGTGATAGCCCGCCATATGACACAGTTGTGAGGCAGAAAAGGAATTTTCAAACTGGTCCCATGTCCCTCACAGACAATCTAAGAAGTGGAAGACCACCCCTCATGGACGATGCTGCCACAGTGAAGAAAGAAAAGGAGGTCATCCTATTAGAACGAAGAGCAACTGTCCAGATGATCGTGAAATGAGACTCATCGTTACAACAGCAATGCGAGGAAATATATTCAAGGAGAACTGCATATGTCTAAGGTGTCAGAAATCCTCGACTACTGACTCCTTTCCATAAGCAAACACCTGCAATCGCGATCTCGCCATGGACAGCAATCTAAGTGATGTGGTTTTAAATCTTGCTACATCCGCCCTATTCCCTCAACCTCGCTTCCGAGTGACTTTTTCTCATACCAGGTTTCTTATACCTACTTTAGAGCTGCAGATTGGACAACATAAATGATGTCATTGAAGAGGTGAAACAATGGTTTTCGACGAAATCTGCTGAGTTCTACAAATACGGCCTTCGAAAGATCAAGAAACCCTGGAAGTAATGCAGAACTCCAGTGGCGATTATGTAGAGAAGTTTTAATAATACCAAATAAAAATTAAGCTTCTACCTTGATTGTATTTTAAGATTAATTAAAAGTTTTTGACACATCCTCATACGCGATCTTACTCAAGAGTCATCTGATTACCATCGCTCTTCGTCCACGATTACTGAGACATGAGTTCCACTTAATCAGCTCGTTCTTAATGAAGGATCTCAGGTTTTTCCGGCGTATGGTATTCAAGAAGTTCTCTCGGGTTTCCCACCGGGTCAGGTTGCAGTACACCGACGTTTCGAAGGCTGACTCTGCCATCGTCTTCAGGGTGAAGTGATGACTTCACCGTGAAGACGATGGCAGAGTCAGCCTTCGAAACGTCGGTGTACTGCAACCTGACCCGGTGGGAAACCCGAGAGAACTTCTTGAAAGCTCATTCTTAACTTCTATATCTAGCGGTTAACCACCAGTGTCTGCTACCCGATGGCATTTACTTTTAAGCTTATCTCGTTTAAAAGCTTATCTCGAAGTCCACCTATTGAATCTCCTTTACGCCCCTGCATTTCACACTAAACGCTTTCCCATGTAATTGCACGAGACACTCTGCGAGACAAGAATGAAAGAAAATACACTCCTTTCCATTTCACATCATATTTTATAATATTTGAAATTTCAATGCTATCATTGTGAAAATGGTAAGATACTGAAATACTGAATCATCTACTCTGATTTTGTAGAAGTATTTTGACAGTATGAAATAATTTTGAAGGCTGTTTGCTACAAATTCACTTCAGGAATTCGGTCGCTGTGGCAGATTTGAAGGCTCTAGTGGAAGAGCTAGTGTTTAATCCACGAAGATATCTCCAGCCGAGGGAGACAAAGCGTCACACAGGTGAAAAAAAGTACGCAACGTAACCATAGAGAAGCAATTTAATCAGTCAACAGAAAGGACCAGCGAAGCTTCAATAAAAAAAACTATGCGAGACGGTGGAGGATTCAGTATGGAACCGAGTAGGAGAGTGACTCCGGGAAGGATGAATATTAAAAGGAGCTGCTAAAAGAGTATGTGTACATTGGCCTAGTGAGAGATCTGGAGTAGTAAATGATGATTGCCGCTGAATATTGCGGAGCAGCGTAAAATCATCCCGGTCATGCGAAGAAATTCCCGCAGAGAAATAGTGATTGCTGGGTATGTTAATTTGTATAGCATAATCTCAGTCCCATATGGAATGCGTTAAATATTATACACAACGTTGTTTTAAATAGTTATTTATTTCATCATAACCTCTTTAATTACAACTATACGACTGAGTCTCCGACACATTAGCGTTTTTTTTATTTTTAGCTAAAGGTAGAAAATGATATTTTAAGAGTTAGAAAAGTAGCACTATGCCACTATGCTTACCGGGAACACGGTTTCCGGTTTGTGGAATCTAAAAATTTTTAATTTGAGAAATTTACTTGTGGACATACTGTAATGACTATCAACTAAACGTATCATCATGGTATAACACGAACAGACTCTGAATTATAAGGGAAATTGGACGAGGATTACAGTACGGCCTTCTCTTTGCTATGGTTCAATCGGATTTGAATGTTTGCTTTTCGGCCGGCTTCGAATCTCTATCCCAACATTTTCAATTCTGTTTCGCCTATTCTACAAGCAAAGAAGATCAAGGTAGTTAAATTAATTCCATTTTCCGAGTATTTTGGATCATATTTGAATGGACGAATTAATTGAAGAGTGTATTGGATTTTTTTGCTTTATCAATATGCTCCTTTTGGTTCAATTTCATCTTTCCAAGATTTCGTTTCAAACTTCATAAATTGAAATAATTGACTATATAGCTGGACTTTGAAGTCATGGGGTTTTTTCTGTCGTTTAGAAAATTTAATTTAATGTTACCTTAAACTAATAACATTTCAAATTTAAAATATTTCTCTAGGAAGTATGCGCGGGTTTTTTTAATTAATAGTGTCATCCCGAGGCCTTTGTAATGTTTTGTACATTATATAAAAACGTGGACCGTGGATTTCAATTATATTATTTGTATTCATTGATTATGTCCCGTGACAAATTTTGTGATTCTCACAATTGCTGTTATTCGGGATCCTTGACTGAAAATATGAGTTCGAAGTATTAAATATGTACTATTTTGTATTTTGTAAGTGGGAAATTTTAGCGTAGGAAAGTGATAAAAATAAAAATTTAGCACTGCCCATTGTGCTGTTATTTTCTAGTTCATTGATACCAGATGGATCTGAAATATACATGCTTAAACATGATAGTCCTATCTGGTATAGGACCTGAAGCTGCTGGGATCCTATTTAGCATGTTTCAGGGTGGATAAGGTATAGAAGGCGTACGTGCGATGTATTTTTACGCTTTGAAATGTGTTGCTTAAACGAGGCGTAGCATTAAAAATTAGTTTTACGGCGTAATCGAATACGAATAATATTTTTGCCTCACTATAATGACGTCCCAAAGAAAGCGAACAAAGCTTGGGAGCAGTTTTTGATTGAATTGATTCGAGTGATTTATTTAATTGAGCTGTTAAAATTATTTACGTATTAACTTGAAGGTCATATTTTTAAACCCTTTTGGTTGTATTTCATTTCAACGTGCTTCTCTTTCTTGGGTATTATCTTTGAAGTTCGTTCATGGAAAATAAAAATTGGATTGGAAAAACTTGTCTTTTTTCCACTCTAAATTATTACGTTGCGACCAAAATTTGGCTGGAATTTAGTAAATTGTTTTTGGTGTTAAAGAATTGTAGAGAGTTATATTTGCTTGAATATTTAGATGAGGGTACCATCATATATTGCTAACATGTGTTGATATATTTCTACCCTGCCACGTGTCAATATTGGATATGACAATTATGCCGAACATTTAGGTGAGGAACCTTACTATTACTCATTCCATAGAGGAAGCTTCGTAAGAAAATTTTTGACTTCTCTCTGATAAAAATCAATTATATATTTGAAAGTCCGTGTATCCAAAATGAATTGTACAACGGCATGTGTAAGCAATGAAAGATCGAATACTTGTTTGGCCCCTTAATATATCCATATTTTTTTCCAACTCTTTCCCTCCCAAACCTTTCCCCGCTTTCCCCTTCCATCCAACGCCCTCGTCCTGTCCTACTGAAACATTTTCATCAGTTCCATCTCTCCCTTGAGAAAGTGGGTATTGCAACCGAAAATTCGGAGTACGTTGAGTTCATTTTTTGTGTTTCTGTTCGCTAGCTATGTTGGTGTACGTTATTATTCACATCCAAGAGACTTTTACATAAGTTGTGTGTGTGTATATATATATGTATACATAAATATATATATATATATATATATATATATATATTTGTATATATACATATATATACACATATATAT